>NC_070613.1:39759038-40062307 GCF_027172205.1 Podarcis raffonei | reverse complement strand
CCCTCTAGATGCTGTTGATCAACAATTCCCATCATCCCTGACCATTGGCCAAGTTGACTCGGGCTGGAAGACCACAGGCTTCCCATTCCAGAGAGTTGTTTGTACAATGAAAGAAGCACCAAAACAGGAAGCAGAATTGAAATGCCTCAAAGAAGAAAATTATGAATTAGCTGCAAAATCTGAATTAGCTTTAATCAGAATGGAGTTCAGGATGTTCCTTGTTGCCTAAATTACTGGTATCAATATCTCAACATCTCTTCCATTAGGAAATTTTGGGTGTTAAATTGAAAGAGGGGGGAGAGATGTACAAATTACTTGTGCATGTGCTTTTCATGCTTCTACATGGTGAAGTCTCATTCTACAGTCTTTCTGAATGTGATGGCTTGGAGGAGGAGGAGGAGGAGGAGGAGGAGGAAGAAGAAGAAGAAGAAGTAGTTTGATTTGTTTTTCACATGCAGAGTTGAGATGCTAATATGAACAATATCATTTATAGAAGAAAATGGGATTCAGAAGAAAGAAGATGCATTTCCCTGGTATGAAGGTATTGGATATAAGGAGTATTATATAAGAGAAGATATTAGGATGCCTAAAACATGGATTATAGTTAGGTGCCAAGGTGCAAGCAATAACTCAAAACATGGCTACTAAAGTAGCATCATATTCCTGGCACATGGGACACCTGCATTTACCTCTGTTGCACCTGTCACACAAATCCCCTCACTGCAATTCTTAGATGGGACAATAGAACAATAAGTTTCTATTGTACAACCAAAGACTACCTTAAAATGCCTGCTGGAACAAGAAAATCTTAGTCATGCACCTGAAGGAGAGTGCTTACCTAATCTCAGCTGGGAGAGAATTTCACAGGCTTTAGGCCTACACACTGAATGCCTACCTCAGTTGCTAAAACTAACTTAGGAATTGCATTAGTGTAAGGTTAACTAGAAGTTGCTTGTCTGTTTTCTTTTTCATTCCTGTTTCTCCTATGCTGTTGCACTTTTGCATGTGCTTAACCCTCTTGTATACCATCCCCAAGGATCTCAAATCCAAATCTGAAATTTCCATCCCAATGTGCAAGTCGAAAAATGCAGATACGCTGTACTGAAGTGGTCAGACTGATTAAAGCTAAGAGATACAAGAGCAGAGCCTTAGCAAAAAGAATTTGTGTTTCTGTCTGAAATAGGATCGAAGCCCAAACTTAAATGCTAGTTCACCATTGATTGGAATCTGTTGCTTAATTATCCCATTGAATCTTTCCAACGGCCCTATTTTATTTCAATAAGATTCCTTCTGGGTAATGTACATGCAGAAGAGAAAAGGAAATTTCTTTAAACCCCTCCAAGCTTTACTCTCTGCTAAGCATAAGAGGCATAAACCTGGTGAATAATGCCGACAATGAAAAAGAGCAGAAACATTTTCCTGGACTGAAATTACCTTTGGAAGGCAACACTCTTTCTCATTCTTCACACTGTCCTCAAAGAGGATGAAGAGCTGGGAGATAATTTACCATGTAAGTGCCATTGTCATAAGCCAACCCACAAACTGGGCTGCGTTGTTGTTTTTTTCTTTAAAGAAAACTGAGACAGTTCACACTGGTGTTTGAAAAGACAGAAAGGATTAACAAAGGCTTCTCAGAATTAGTCAAAATAATTGATATTTGCTGTGGTATTTATGGCTGGAAGCCTGTCAGCACCTGGCTTGTGCTGACAGCAGCTATAAGGAAGAAAGGTTTGCACACAAAAGGGAGCTGTCGATCTTCCCCTTCTGAACAGGGACTTAGAAGAACATTTTTCACTGCCAGGATGAATGTGTGTGCCATTAAGTTTCTCCTAACAAGTCAGAGAAGTGGATCAAATTACTGTGCCAAATCCCTTGGTCGTGTCCTTTCCATAGAATGAATAAAGAAATATAATGAGAGAGGAAGATTTGAGACAAAAGAGCAAATACGGCTTGGCACAAATAGCCTGTCATCATGAAATGGTAATACGTTTTAAAATCCAGCGTGGAAGCTTCTCGGCTGAGGATCACTTCAAACGCAGGGACCCACAATTAAAAAAATATCCATGCAAGCATCATCATTTGTGAATGGTAATCTTTGTTTCTAAATGCCAAACAGGGGCCAAGTTGTTACTGGGCCAATTGTATTGTGCCAGCCATAAATAAATAAATGGTAGTTTATAAACATTTGCCATTCATTAACGATAATCTGTGTGTTTGTGTGCAAGAGTATTCTACTGTCAGGTATTGGTTCTCAAGTCCCATTTGCTTCAGATGCCCGACCAGGACATCTGAAGAGCACCCTGAAAACTGATTAAAATAAACTATGCTATAAGAAGAGGGACGCGGGTGGCGCTGTGGTCTAAACCACTGAGCCTAGGGCTTGCTGATCAGAAGGTCGGCGGTTCGAATTCCCACGACGGGGTGAGCTCCCATTACTCGGTCCCAGCTCCTGCCCACCTAGCAGTTCAAAAGCATGCCAAAGTGCAAATAGATAAATAGGTACCACTCCAGCAGGAAGGTAAATGGTGTTTCCGTGTGCTGCTCTGGTTTCACCAGAAGCGACTTAGTCATGCTGACCACATGACCCGGAAGCTGTCTGTGGACAAACACCAGCTCCCTTGGCCAGTAAAGTGAGATGAGCACCACAACCCCAGAGTCATTCGTGACTGGACTTAACTGTCACGGGTCCTTTACCTTTAATGTTATAAGAAATACCATAATACTTCAGAGGTGCACAGTGAGTACCACACATTTGACTATTTGGGAGATGACTGAATGTGTTTGAGATCAAAGCTAAAGCATAAGCACCGGAGCGCAGGAGTTGGGTATGATGCAGCCTGCTTTTGAAGAGACATACTTGGTGCTCCGACTTTCATTTCTATAGCAGGGATTGCAACACGATGTCCTTCAAATGTTTGGGATTACAACTCCCTTCAGTTCCAGCTTGCACATTCCATGGTGAGGGATGGTGGAAGCTGAGGTCCAATATATATGGAGGACATCACTTTAGCATTGCTTTGGGAGCATGAAGTGCTTCCATGTCTCCTGATAACGTCGTGAGGCAGATAATTATTTAGATGGGGAATTGGGGCAGAGGAAAAACCTGGAGATAGCTCAGTCAGTGGAGCATGGGACTCTTAATCTCAGGGTTGTTGTGGCTTTGTTGGGCAAAAGATTCCTGTATCACAGGGGGTTGGACTACATAACCCCCGTGGTCCCTTCCAAGTCTGCAATTCTATGTTTCTATGAAATTGCAGCTTGCTCAATACGTGGCAGGCTGTTAATATCCACCTATCCTGTGGTTGCTGCTACTAGACTGAGGGTTGGTTACATGGTACGGCTTCTGCCTTGAGGCCCCTGTAAATCACTCAACATAGAAGCTGTTTACATGTGGGCATGGGGCTTCCTTCTGCGTCAGTAGGTTCACTCAGAATTGTTTTCTCTGTGCCATACAGAAATTTTAGGGACTTAGGAAGCTGCCTTAAAAGGTAAAGGTAAAGGGACACCTGACCATTAGTCCAGTAGTGACCGACTCTGGGGTTGTGGCACTCATCTTGCTTTATTGGCCGAGGGAGCTGGCGTACAGCTTCCGGGTCATGTGGCCAGCATGACTAAGCCGCTTCTGGCGAACCAGAGCAGCGCATGGAAATGCTGTTTACCTTCCCGCCATAGCTGTACCTATTTATCTACTTGCACTTTGACGTGCTTTCAAACTGCTAGGTTGGCAGGAGCTGGGACCGAGCAACAGGAGCTCACCCTGTCGCAGGGATTCAAACCGCCGACCTTCTGATCGGCAAGTCCTAGGTTCTGTGGTTTAACCCACAGTGCCACCTGCGTCCCTAGGAAGCTGTCTTACACAAGGTCAAACTATGGATCCTTCTATCTCCGTATCGCCTAGCCTGACTGGCAGTGGCTCTCCAGCATTGCAGACTTGGAGCACAGCAAATGCTCTGCCTCTAAGCCAGCCTTTCTCAACCTGTGGGTCCCCAGATGTTGTTGAACTACAACTCCCATCACCCCTAGCTAACAAGGCCAGAGCTCAGGGATGATGGGAGTTGTAGTCCAACAACATCTGGGGACCCACAGATTGAGAACCGCTGCTCTAAGCTATGGTCCATCCCAATGTTTTGTATTGGTGTGGATAAAACTGGCCCAATCACATGGTGAATGACACAAGTGGCTTACCATGTGATAGCATCTGCCATATATTCCCCTCAACCCACATCCTTCCCCTTAATCAAACGTTCAGTTCTGATCTAAGCGTAAGTGTTCTTCTACCCCCCCAGATGGAATCAGAAACTTACTCAAGACAAAATGAGGTCATGTTCAACATTACAGATGCTATAATCTGACACAATTAGAAGTGCTTTGCTTGCTTTGTGTCACTTTAACTGTGATCTTCTGAAACTAGTGGAATTGGGTTTGTAATGTTCTTCCGACATTTCAAACTATTTTCTCCTAATCAAAGAAGCTGAGCGAAGAAAACGAACATTTATGTTGTCATTTCAGGTTCAGAAATTGATTTCTCTCATCAGCCTTTTCCCATTCCCCCTAGCACACATGCCCTCTGTTTGATTAATGCCATTGCTGAATTTACTTCCATTAGCCTCCAGAGAATGGGTTTTAAAAGGAATCTAAAACTGAATGTGAGTTTCTTTGAAATACGGCTTGCTTGATCTACATTCCTAAGTCTGCTCTTTATAGATGTCAGGAATATGAGGAAGGTGTGAGCATAGTGGCATTAGAGGATGGGAAAGGGAGAATAATAATACTTCAATTTCCGCTACTTGCTTTCAATAGTTCTTCTTTCCATGGTGAGTGACAGTTGTCACCAGTGATGTAAAGCAACAGGGCTGATCCTGAATTGAAGCCCATTTTCCAGTATCAGAAATTACACGGGGTGATATCCAGCTAAATGATACTCAGAGATTACAGCCCAGTAAAAGAAGAAATTAAGAGATCTAATCACAAATATCCTGCAACACATCCGTTTGGATTCTTAAGCTTAGCACCACTGACTTAGGCTGGGACCACATATTGCATTAAGTCTGTGGCTTTTGCAGAAAATGGCAACTGTGTGCCATCGTTTCCCTCTCTCCTTCTGCCTAGAACAATGTACTGAATCCTGAAATTGCAGGAAATTGTACCTTTTTCACCCTGTCCTTGCATCACTGACTGCCACTGCTGTGGCTTGTGGCTTGAGTGTGGCTTGGGTATCTACAGGGATGGAGGTGTTGTACACTGAGCTCAAGGCACAGGTAAGTTCTCTTAAATGCTGCAGTGTGTAAGTGTGGAATTCAATGCACACAGCTGCCAATTTTGATGGTAACCATGTCATCACTACTACTGCCACCCCCCCCCAAACAAAAATCTTCTGTTTTGGCTATCATCCTCCAGCAAGAAATTTTAAGGAGAGAACATGAGAGAGTACAATCCTAGGAGCTCTTTTGTACTTACCTTATTTTTTTAGAGTTTTTATTAATGTCCTTTCCATCATTCTACAAATCGTCTCTCTTGTGCTCTGCAGCCATCCTGGGTGTCGGCTTTCCTTGAAAAGCCCACTGCATCCTCAGCTGAGCTTTCAGCTGTTCACTTTTTTTTAAAGGAAGCCATTTTGCTTTTAAAGAATGTTTTGAAAGTAAGAGGAAGAACTTCCTTTAAAAACAAAATCAGCAAGCACACTGATCCCAACCAGCCTCCTGTGCTCTCTCCATGGGGCTTTGGCAGATCAGGAAGAAGGGTCTGGGCAACCAGGGAGGCTGCAGAGAGAAGAGGCAATGTCCAACGCAGCAGGAACTAACCCTTTTGGAGCCAAGGGGCACACTAACCCATGTTCAACGGTGCAGGAGCCACATGTCAAACTGGGTGTGTCCAAAGTCTGAAAGTGGGTTTAAAAGGGATGAGGAACACATCGCCCTCAGCTACCCCACACCAATAAGGTAACCCGCTGAAGTTGAACCCTCTGACATTCTAAAGCACCACACCAGTGGCCAAAAGTGTGGAAACCTTTTGGGGGAAAGTGTATTTCTGAGGTTGGATGGCTCAAAACACCTGATTGACTCTCTAAATGCTCCTGCTCATTGGCTACATTCAAATGAAGGAAAGCTACTGCATATCAACCTAAGCAAGTTGTGCTTCCTTTTTCTGGTTATTTGCCTATAACTTTTGATAGAATACAGATAATTGACCAAACTTTGTTGCATTACATTCTTCATTCAATTATCTTTCCATCGATATGTAATTTTATGGTAATACTCCCCAAAAAAAAGTGGTGTTATGAGTCATCAAACCTCAGAAATACACTTTCCCCAAAAGGTTTCCACAATTTTGGTCACTAGTGTATGTCAATGGGGCAGAAAAACAGAAGCTTCTTTTGTGAGGATACAAGAAATTGGAGGGCAGGTTCTGGCACAACACTAGTTGCTATTACATGAAGTTCTGGCTTTACACCACTGCTCCTATAGTGTGATCAGATCCTATGCCAGCCAAGAGAAGAAGAATTGGCTGGGTGTCCAACGCTGCTCCCCTCACGCTGTAATGAAGGAAATCACAAAAGCAGTCCGTCACAGGGAACGCAGGCCTGGATAGACAGAGACTTATTATGTGAATAGAGTATCATCTATGATGTGTGGGAGTGTGCGAGAATGATACATTTATGACTAAGTAATTACCACTTGGTAATATGAATTGGCCTTTCATGGATAAAAAAATTGCCCTAAGCAGTTGTAAAAACTAAACAGCTTGAGCACAGGGAGGAAAGAGAGCACCATAAGAAATATGTTAGCTGTTAACTCAAAAGAGAGGTTAAGGGGGAGCCATGCTGGAAGTTAGCAAGCAGAAGGCGTCTCGGAGTTTAAAGGAGAATTCACTGCTCATCTGAATTCTAGTGATAGGAAACATCTTTTGCGTTTGGCAGAGGAGAGTGTGTGTTTTGCACAACATCATACGCTATATTTAAACCTTGGGGAGGGAGGTTAGAGAGAGGAATACTGACAAATGGTTCTTCATGCCATTTGGAATGAACATAAAGATGTCTCCTGGCATCACTGCAGAGGAGATTTCCAGGTCTCCATATGGTTATTCTCCTGGCTGGATCCTGCAGAGGACAGATGCACAACATATGGAAAATTATATTTTAAAAATGGGGTGTAGGGGCAGAGAAACCAATCAATAAGTAAGCTCTGGGAATCACCCATATCAGTGCTATGTAAATGTGATATTATGTTCCTAGAACGTGGAGCCTGTAGCTCAGGCTTGTTGCTTTCTTCCTTGGCAATGAGCCTGTCCTTGACAGCAAAAAGAGGGGGGGGGGATCAGCAAATAAGAAGCTCCAACACATTCAACAATTGTGACCTTCCAGAGTTCACCTGCATGCCTCATACTCCACAGTCATTCAGCCAAGGTACTCTCTGCTCAGCGAACCACAGCTCTTTCGAAGCATCTGTGGATTTCAAGTGGTTCCCTAACCATTTCAGAAATGCAAAGCTAATTAAAATTATGACAGAATTTCGTGCACCCTCACACAATAGGTGCTTAGCATGGTTTGTGAGCTGCTGAATGCCATCAATCTTCAAAAGGGGATTAAGAAGGAAATCTACTGTGCATTGGTGATCAGGGTCCTGTATGGTTAATTAAAGGTGCACCCAGGCTGGCAGGTTCTTCCTCCAGTGTAAACTGCTGCGCCAATTTACGCAAGTAGAGATGAAGAAAAAGCTCTGCACCACATCCTGTGATCTGGCACTGCTACTTCCCCACCTATAAAATGAGGAAGCGGGCTTGGTTTTTAAAAAATGTATTTTGTGTTCTCATTGTGAAACACCTTGTGATCTTTGGATGAAGGGCAGTATACAAATTTATTAAAGAATTAAAACATGCCAATGGCAAGTGATCAAGAATCAATCTGATCACTTGCAAGATTTTTTCCACAAGGCAATCAAAGAGTGGGGAAGTAGCAAGCAATACCACAATTTGTAAGTTTTAAGTTTGTGGTATCCCTTGTTGCATGGTGCAACGTCCTTTTTCAAATCAGTCTTACAAGCAAGCCACTACAAAATAAGGAAGTTTTTTCTGGAAATGCTTCCCAAATTGAAGCTAAGGCCATTGCTAGAATGCAAAAGTCCTTAAAAAGTTTACGTCACTGTAGATGGATCAAAACTGTAAAAAAAGGGGGGCAGGACCATTTGAAAGGTGACTTAATTGGGATTAATAAAATGTAGGTTAATGCAATTGCCTCTCTTTCACTTTTGGAGACCTAGATTTAAAGTAGGCTGCAAGTAAAAGGACTCTGGTTAATTTCAGGCTAGTCTCTAATGAAGATTATTCTGCTTCACAAAACCACCTTCGTCTAATTGGATAATGCCTTGCTGAGGACTCGCTCGCTTTAGAAGAGAAATTATGAGAATGGTTGTTGCTTGAAGTGCTTTTAGGACAAATTTGTAATGGGTGACTGCTTTTGAACTTTAGTGGCACTTTAAAATAAATTCAAAACTTTCCAGCAAAATAAAGGGAAGGGGAGATGGCCTACAGAAATAAAGAGGGAAGTTTTAGAGTTTATAAAAAAAAACACTGGACCACGCATATGAGGACTTCTTACATGGAATCATAACATGTTTTATGCAATATTATAATTTTTCAAGGTCGAGGGCACTGATTGGCAGCACATTATGAGCATTTTACAGCATAGCAATGCAAGAAAGTGCTGACAAAAATCCCAGCAATTATTTCCCAATGAATAGGCATGTTACATGTGACTTGGCTTGAACAATAGCCATGCTCTGGTTGAGTATTCCTAAAGTTAATTTATCATTCGGAATGAAAGTTACTTTGCTTAAGCTATCAAATAAGCCTCTAAGGCTAAAATTCTAAATACAAAGGGTGGTATTCAACTAAATTTTACTCAGAGTACACTCATTGAGCTGAATGGACTTAAGTTAGTCATGCCTTCTGTTGCTCAACAGGCAATGGTGTTTACACCTGCCTTGCCCAACCATCCATGCCTAGGAGCCTGTCCCAGACCATGACTTTGAAAACAGCAGAAGTAGCTGGGAAGAGAGGAGTTCAGGGCTATTTAGAAATAAATAAATTACCATTTGTGTGTCCTTGTTTCTCAATTTTATCCTTTTATATGGTTTTGTGGTATTTTGTGCATTGTGACTTGCTGTTATTTTTATTGATTATGGATTATTTGCTGGTGTTTAACTTTACTGTTTACTATTGGGTTCTAATGGATTCTTGAATATTGTTTTATTTGATATAAGTTGTTTATTTTAAAGTGATTGTGACTTTTTTTATATTGGATCAGATTGTTGCTATTAATGTTTGATGTTCTATTATGTTTTTATATGTGTTGGAAGCTGCCCAGAGTGATTTGGGCAACCCATCCAGATGTGCGTGGTATTAATAAAATGTTGTTGTTGTTGTTTCAATTAATTTTCAATTGTATGCTTTAAATATGACTAATATTGGATAAAACTCTGAGGAGTAATTGGGCCTCCACTGAACACAATAAAACATACCTAGAACTGTAATGTAACTCTTAGGTACATTGCACATTACAGCAAACTCTAAAGAAGTAGTTATCCAAGTTTCCCCAAACCATTATCAATGGCTAAAAATCAGGTCTGTGATGAAACAATGTCCTAGTCCACACAATGAGCTGCTGGAATAAAACTGATGGAGTCACACTCTTACATGTATGGAGAGGGTGGGGAATGGAATTTGGCAAAATATTCCCACCCATCATTTTTGTATGTGACTGTCACCCATTTTGCTCTTTGTTCTGCACTAACAACACATGAATCGGATTAGTAGCTGGTTGCCACTGGTCCAAACACACTAATGGGTGTGGAATCGACCAAGATATCACAGCAACCACAGCAGAAAAAAAGCAAACCATTGAGTGACTTGGCATTTCTTCAGCAATGGAGTTTACTCAATTCCTTTTGAACAATATTGTCACTACGGAAGACAGCTGCCTGGACACGTCCCTAATGGTTGTGGGTTCTGCCTTAAGTAATTTAGTCAAGGCCACAAAAATATGTTGGCAGAATGGAACATTGAAGACAGATGGCCTGTGTCCTCCTAGCCACCCAATTCCTGTCTTTTGGAGGCAAAGTTAACATTGGTTTTCTGCAATATTTGTGCCTATAAAGTGTACTAAACTGAAGGATTTGCTGGAGAACAAACCAAGCAGAGAATGCCGCATATCCCGTCCACTTAATTTAAAAAATATAGTTTATTGTGCCAATTGAAATAATATTATATAAAAGCATTTCAACCTCTTAATCTTTGACTAAGCAACTTTATTAAGGCTTCAGGATTTTCAGCTGTGTTTCATTATTCCTGCCCAAGTGGCAAAGCCCAGGTTTCGAATGAAGTCCACATGTGAATGAATCACAGTGTCTTCAAGGTTTGCCCAGCCATCTCACAGCATTGGTGGCCCATGATGGAATGCTGCACTATGGGTAAGAAAGGTTGCTGAAGAATTCTGATGATCTAGAGCAGGGGTGGGGGACCCGTGGCCCTCCCAATAGCTCAGTTGGTTAGAGAGGGATTCTGATAATGCAAAGGTTGTAGGTTCGATCCTTGTATGGGACAGCTATATAGTCCTGCATCGCAATAGGTTGGACTAGATGACCCTCGGTGTCTCGTCCAACTCTACAGTTCTATGAAGTATGGCTCCAATGGGCCAGTCACATGGCTGATGACTGGCCATGCTGGTTGGGGCTGATGGGAGTTGTAGTTTGACAACGTCTGGAGAGCCACAAGATTTGTGATTATGTTTTTCCCCCATGTTGTAAGCTGTCTTGAGCATGATTTTAACTGTGGGAATATCACATACAAACAAAATTTTGTGTGTGTGTGTATATAGAAAGAAGAATCTGTCAATTTCCATATATTCATTTAGGGCTCCATCACTCTGCTACTACATGCAGGCTTGCATCAAGCGCAGGGGATGGAGTCAGGAATATGCAGTACATAAAGGTAAAGGTAAAGGTACCCCTGACCGTTAGGTCCAGTTGAGGACGACTCTGGGGTTGCGGCACTCATCTCGCTCTATAGGCTGAGGGAGCCAGCGTTTGTCTGCAGACAGCTTCCGGGTCATGTGGCCAGCATGACTAGGCCACTTTTGGCAAACCAGAGCAGCACACGGAAACACCGTGCCAGAGCGGTACCTCCGGAGCAGTATCTACTTGCACTTTGATGTGCTTTCGAACTCCTAGGTTGACAGGAGCTGGGACTGAACAACAGGAGCTCACTCTGTCGCAGGGATTCAAACCGCCGACCTTCTGATTGGCAAGCCCTAGGCTCAGTGGTTTACACCACAGCGCCACCCCTGTAATTCAAACAAACCTCCATCATGTTCCACCTTCTCAATGATGATTACCACAGCGAGTGCCCATTTTGGTTGGAAAATGCACTTGTGGAAACTCTATGGCCAGATAAGTGTTTGTTTGTTTGTTTGTTTGTTTGTTTGTTTGTTTGTCTTTCCCCCTTTTGTGTACTTCTGTGAAGTTCATTGGGATGTGTTCCCTTGGACAATAATCCAACAACATTTTCATTTGATATTTTATTTTCCAACACAGCTAACAAGGAGTGGTGAGAACCTGGATGAATTGCATTTGGCTCCCAGAAGTTTAAAAATATTGTTTTGTATCTCAGTCCCCTTGTGGAGGCCCAAGAACAATACTAAGGTATGTATATATATATATATATATATATATATATATATATATATATATATATATATATATTGCCACATTGTGGATTCAGATACAGTGGTGCCCCGCAAGACGAATGCCTTGCAAAACGAAAAACGCGCAAGACGAAAGGGTTTTTCGGTTTTTGCGTCACTTCGCTAGACGATTTTCCCTATGGGCTTGCTTCGCAAGATGAAACGTCTTGCGAGTTTTTGCGAGTTTGTTTCCTTTGTTCCTTTGTTTCCTTGTTTTCTTAAAGCCGCTAAGCCGCTAATAGCCGTGCTTCGCAAGACGAAAAAACCGCAAGACGAAGAGACTCGCGGAACGGATTGATTTCGTCTTGCGAGGCACCACTGTAGCTGCTAGTACCAGAAAATAGAAGGAAGAAAGAAAAACCCAGAATACTCTTCCCCAGAGTATTCATTCCTTCATCTTCTCCTCATCTGCTGTACTGAATTTCTGTAAATAGGGAATCTAATTAATATAGATAAGATCAAAACGTTTTTTGGGGGGGAAGTCTAGCTTTCTTCACATATACAAACGGCACAATGCACGTGGGAATCCGTGAGCCTCCAGATGTTCCTACACTATAGGTCCCGTCAGGTTCAGGCAGCATGGCCAATGGTAAGAGATGATGGGAACTGTAGTTCAATAATATCTGGAGAGCCACAGGTTCCCCATCCCTTCCCTGCTATAGACCTTGTCCTTTTCTTCCACACTTTTATCCTCTCCTCTTTCCTGTAACAATGGTGATGAATATCAGTATTATTATTACATCAAGCTGTTTCGTTCTATAAGGCGATCAGAAGCTCTCTAAGCTCTTCTCACAGAAGCCTTCAGCTAATGGGATACCACTAGATTTTATCACAGAGAAGGACAATGATATCCCTTCTTTAAGGATAATCAGGTTAGATTCCTGCATTTGACGCAGCTTTTTCTTTAGAGATGCTGAATCTACGGGCAACAAGCCATAACACAGTCATCAAAATTAGGGGCACATCTTTTATACATTTGTTTTATTGGCAGCTCAGGTTTGTTTGCTTTTAACTTTGGATATTCACATACTATTAATTGCAAAACTGTATTTTTCTATGCTTTTTATTTCTCATGCATTCACACGAGAAGATCTGACAATGCTGCAAGAGGTAAAACCTACACATTAACAGATTTACATGGATAGACGCATTTCTCCTATCAATATAGAATTGGCCGAATTTCAGAAACATCATATGAAAAATGCCTGAGACACAGTAGCAGTATCCCTCCCCACACCTTGAATATTCCCTGGCATTTTGGTATTCACCCAAAATGTATCTTCTATTTCTCCTTTTGACAGTTTAAGTTGTGGCACAATTTTTTAAAAAAAAACTGCACCAGGATCTTTGCCAGGATATTCACTTTTTCTGATTTGGGGAAAATCTTTGTGTATTCCTAATATTCCTAGTATACAGCATGAATTAATAGGCCTTCTGTTATCTCTGTTACCTTAATTAACAGGTCTTCAGTTACCTCTTCAGTTTTTTACTGAGCTGTTTGACTCCGGCTCCTGATACCAATCTAAATTAATTTAACTTACTGCTTTAAATGGGAATGTTGCCCCATTGCAGGAGAAAAACACAAATAGGGGACATCTACAAAAACTAGTTCAAGCACAAGTCACATCACAATTGCAAATCTCTTTACATGGGGCTGCCTCTGAAGACAGTTCAGAATTGTAAACAGCCCTATACTTATTTATTTTTAATTTATTTTTTGCCTCAAATCCACACCTGTGAGAGTTTTCATTTTGGTTTCCATAGACTGGAAGTCATGCAGGTGGCTGAAACAGCTACTATTTATAGATTGAGTAATTACTTTTGCTAGGACAAACTATTCCCAGTCAACAATTAATAAATTTACGTTGAACTCCTTATTCACTTCAGACCCCATTAATTTCACTGAAAGTTAATGGTAGTTTTGTCATTGAGTTAAGTCAGCCTACTAAACATGTGGTCCCTCAGCCATGGACCAATTATCATGAACTAGGCTATGATTTACCCCCCTGATTTTTTTAGATGAAGAAATATGTCTTGGATTTCATTGCTTTGTTTATAACAGCATTCGGAAACTTAGGAACCTTCAAGGCCATTTTGAGCAAACCATACTCATCACCTCAACTTTAGGCTCTGCCACCAACCATGGCAGACAACTGCATACCACCAGTATAGCTGTGATTCAGTTGCTGGAAGAAGAATGGCAGCTGCATCCAGGACAAGAAGACAGAGAACAGCCAGAAAGCAAAGTTCCCATCATCTCAGATGTCAGCCACAAATCCTGCTACACACCAGCCCATCGGCACCCAAGCTCAGCACGTCATATGGACCTCCCGCAGATGAAGCTTACTCTCCTCTACAAAAACCACAAGGCCAATTACAGGTCCTTCTCCTGCAAAGCTAAGGATACCTAGAAGGCTCTGCACAGGGTTTGCAGCCTGTGACTTGGTATGAGAAGTGGTTGTTATGTATTCAGTGGTTTGTGTTTGCCTGAGCTTGAGTCTGGACTAAGGATTCTGAGCTCCTGTGTTCTGATTCGATACATTATGTCCAATCACAGAACATTTCAGGATTTAGGCCTCTGCCATTGGCCCTTAAACTCTGAGTCGTGATTCGCAGCTTGGAAGTTTAGACAGCCAATCACATCGGGAGTGGGAGTGGCCCAGGCCTTCAGAAATGTATATAAGCAGTTGCTTTGCCCCTGTTGTCCAGTTATGTTAGTTCAATGAAGGTTCTTGCTGTTATCACTGTGTCTTGCTTTGTGGGAACCTACCTACACTTCAGTGATAACACCCAAGACTTCATAAGTATAAGGTCGATCTATGACTCCCCATGTGTTTAGGATAGAAGGGGGAAAGTCCCCTTCTATCATATGTGGTGGACTTGTAAAAGAGTAAAAAAGGATTGGGAAATAATTCATAATGAATTTTTAAAAATGTTTTAAAGTACTTCTCAAAAAACAAAACAAAAAAACAGAGTCCTTTTTGTTGGGGGATAATTCAGATGGAAATTCACAGGTGTCAAAAAAGGTTATTTATGTATGCCACTACTGCGGTCCGTGTCTTGTTAGCCCAAAAATGGAAAATGAGCAAAGTCCCAGATAAAGAATAATAGCTTCCACGTCCTCTGATTCCTAGATATTCTCTGCATAAGTTTAACTTCATGGGGGATAAGGCCATCAATAGCTATTAGTCACTGGAGACAGCATCCTTCTGAATACCTGCTGGAAAGCACAGGAGGGAAGAGTGCTCCTGTGCTTGAATCATATTTGCAGGTTTTCCACAAGCGTCTTGGTGGCCACAGTCAGGGGCGGAAGAAGGGGGCAGTGGCCTGCCCTGGGTATCTTTGGGGTGACATTTGGCGCACCTCCCGCCCACGACTCCCAAGCCTACCCTGAGCCGTTGGGGGAAGGGGGGCTGTGCCGCTTTGCCAGCAGCATTCCCCCTCCCCCTTCATTTTGACAGCTGGGGGGAGGCTTGGGAGTTGCGGACAGGTGGCGCACTGAATGTCCGCCCTTGGCGGCTCGCTCAGCCTCCATGGGCGGCCCGCTCTGCCCCCAGCTGCAGGGCACATACACCGCTCCGTGCACCCGAGCGGCTACCCCTCACCTGGGAGGGCACCCTCCATGCCCCACCCCCTCAGGAGCATGCCCTGCCTCCCTTGGGAGTGCGCCCGCCCTGGGCAGCGCAGGCATATGCTCCACCACTGGCCACAGTGAGAATAGGAAGCTGGACTAGATAACCCACTGACCTGAAATACAGCCAGTGGCGTAGCGTGGGGGGTGCAGGGGGGCCGGCCGCAACATCTGGGGGGGGCACACTAATCTAGTGGAAGAGACTCAAGTGCTGAAATCCACGGGTTAGGGGGCGCAAATTACTTGCCTTGCCCCGGGTGCTGACAACCCACGCTACGCCACTGAATACTGCTGAACATGTTAAAAAAAATGGAGGTGGGCAGCCTCAGTTGTGATGGGCCCTCTGGAGCCTTGGGGCCCCAACATTTCCTCCACCATTTTAGGTGCTGGCTCTGGGTTTGTAGGCCTGGATGCAGAAACTGATATCGCACTGAGTCACAGCCAATGTGTGGTGCTGCAATTAGCCAGAAACTAGCTTCATCTTGAGTCAATACATATATTATTTTTATTAGCTGTTTATTGGTTGGCGATTTGATGGTATTTTTAACTGATAACTCTATGGATATAATATTATTTTATGGTATGTTACGAGCGACGCTGAGCACATAAACCCAAAAATTTAATTACAGCATGCATGAGATAAATGAAGGCAAAATAATCTAAAAATATTCAGCTCTTACATTAGCTGAAGGTACTTCTTCTTCTTTTTTGGAAATCCAATATTCATCAGAATTACTGAGCAAAAATTAAATCTTTTTTCACCTTCCACAGACTTGGGAGAAAATATAACCTTGGAACTGTATTCAGCCGCATGGATAACGGAAAAAGAGGGAGGGAGGGAGAGAGGGAGGGAGGAGAGGAGGAGAGAGAGAGATTAAGAAGGGCAGGAATGGGATATTTCCCTAAGGAGGCATAAACAAAATAAAACTCTTAAACCAGAAACTAGATAGGGAAGAAATGAAAAAGCAAGTGGGAACTAATTCCTAGTCTTTTACACACATTTTGTGCGATGATCTTCTTTGAGTCTCAAGCATTGAACCTTTTCTTTTAACATCTACTTCGATGAGCTTCACTACCCAAAACACAATGATGTCATATTACTGAAAATGTGCGACCACATCCAAATTGGCAGCAATTTGCAAACAAGTTAGATTGAATTCATACGGCTATTTAAAAGCAAAATAAAGCCTTTTCTCTTTCCACTGGCATCTGAAAGATGGTAACATCTGAGAAATCCATTAATGCATGAATGTAACAGAAAATGCCAGCTTGACGTTCCTCAGTATATCTGCTGGGGGTAAATTTTACATTTTTAGAGCCAGATGAAATAAGGTTGTTGTTTTTAAAAAAATAAAATAAAATAAAATAATCTAGACCACCAAATAGCTGTGAATGCTGTTTTCTCCCTTGGAAGCTGCAAACCAATTGATCGCTGTTAGCTGAGCATTTTGGCCGAGTCGCCTCCAATCTGAAATGTGCTCTATTTAATTAAGTATTCAGTGTGCATTATTTGCAGATTTAGTTCGGTTCAAGCTGTTCCGAAGCTCAACTGTTGTCTTAGTGACAAGAAGAATTATGCTTCTGTGAGTGCCTAATGCAGTGAAGAGATGACAGTTAAACTCTGCACATCTGGTGAGGCAGCCTAAATGGCTGAGCCTTATCTCCAGGAAAGCAACAACCTCCTGCAAGACGGCAACTGAGGCGGCCTTAAAGTTGCACACCAAGGAAAGCGGCACACAATGAAAAGAAAAGAAAAACGCCCCCCCCCCCACCAAATGAAAGTCATTTCAAGTTCCATCGAAGAGTCAACTCTCTGGGGAGGTGAAAGGAACAATTCTTCAACTTTCACAATGCGTTTGAGTGCTGTGCGGTTGGGCTTCCGTTGAAGGTGAGACGTTGTTATATAAGGTCATTCTCTAATTAGAATGAAGGAGACTAGGTTTTTGGTCCGAAGGGTTATCTGTTAATGGGACCAGAATGAATGTTGTTGTTTTCTAAAGTCACGTAAAAGATAGTGGCCACGGGGCCAAGTAGCAGCCAGCCACACTTTTTGGCAGGGAAATTGCAGGTTAGTGGCCCAAAATGGCTAAGAAATAGCAGGAGACGCCTTTTGGAATAAAGAGTAATTTGGGTGAAGATGATCCATCTTTCCCCACACTCAGCTGAGGCCACTCTATTTGATGAAGAAATTCTTTATCTCTCTTAAATAGAAGAGACTGGGTTTCACTTTTTTCTCAATCTCTCATTCTTCCCAGTCTTACCCTGAACTTGTCACATAGGTGCCAGCTTCCTGGGGCCCTGGGTGCCCAAGCACCCACAGAATTCCCCATGCAGGGGCTGGGCACCCACAAATTTTGGCACCAGGGCCATGCACACTGCATGGCACCCATGCCCCCGGCCACCCACTCCCGCAGGGCCAAGCTGGCACTCCTGATTCACTACTTTTCCACATCACTATCCAATTTTTAATTTTAAAAAAGTTCTTACAAGAACTTGTCTCCAATTTTGTCTAATATACACATTTTTGTAAGCAGTTTCCCTTTAAGATAATGCATTTTGTGCATTCTTTTCACTTATATATGCATTTTAATGGACACCCTCCCCTAATATGCATATTTTTGGACACCTTGTTTGGTTGGGAGAACTATATTACAGAATCTAGAGAAGCGTGAATTTGAGAGGACATAGCTGTGATTTGGTTCACATTGGTTTGGGAAGTCTGAATTACATAGGTTCACATTCTAGTATAAATCAAGCCATAATTTCTCCCCCTGATTGTGGGGCAGTGAGCTGCCACTTTCCAAGAGTGTGTTATTGTTTTGTTTTGTTCCTGTTCTTGTTTTTATTGTGATTTTTTGTGCATTGATTCTGATAAGGAAGATCTACAGGGTTAGATTCTAAATCCCGATAAGCATTATAGCCTTGAACTAGTTACTCACTATTTTCAAAGCTTATCTTGCCTATATTAATTACCCACAACATCACTCAGAAAATCCCAGTTAAGACACAAGCACTTATTGTACAATCAGAAATAGCCACCCATTATGTGTGGAAAAACTTGAGTCATTCTTTGAAAAATCTTGATACATGGATTTAGAACGTAAGTGTCACAAACCCTGTTAGAACTGCCAAAAACGTCAAAAAGTATATGAGGAATCATACTGATAAAAGAGATGATGGAGAGAGATGATGACAAGCTTTTGAAAATGCATTACAGTTCATGACTACAAAAATTAATAGGAATATGCCGGTTGAATGAATGCCAGTTACCAAGGAAACTAAAGTGATGTACACCCTAGAAAATTTCTGCTCCCAGTATAATTATTTTATATCTTTGCTTTTCCTATACCATTTGCAAAATATACAATTCATTAAACAATGTTCCAGGATGTTTAAACAACTCTTCCTTTCTTCAGTTCCTTAATAAGATATACTCTAAATTTAATGAGGTGTGCTAATCTCATTATGTATGCAACATCCCCTATTTTTGTTACATCAAAGCTTCATTAATGACACTTGCTTATGCTTCCAAAATATCCTTGTTAACCATTTCCCTGCTGCTAATGAACTAAACATGATTCCTTTCTTGCTTCATGAAAGGTCTTTGCACCAGTGCTCAAATTATAGGGGTGAAGCTAGAGGGGTCCGCAATGACAGACACAAGCCCAGCCCCCTGACTCCCCACAACATCAGCCAAATCTTCCCTGTAGCATGATTCTGAAAAACAAACAAAAAACCAGTAACTAGGATGGCTACCAAAAAACCCCACTGGCCTTCCTGTTATCAGGAAAAGCCAAAATGTTTTGCTGCCAAAACAGAGCAGAAAGTGTCTCCCATACCCCAGTACTCAAGGCCAGCCAAGTTGGCCCCTGAGGCAGAAAACCCCACATGTTCCTCATTCCCCGCCCCTGACAATAAGAAAATAATCGTAATAACACTAAATTACTATTTGCTGCCCTGTCATGACACTCAGACCTGGGTTCCTCATTCTACATAGTGTTGGGCCAGCCTAGGTTTGAGCATTGCTTCAAATGGTCATATAACCTAGGTTTGAGATTTAGAATTTCTAAGTACTGTATTCATAGCACAGTTTACCTAGGAATAAGTTCCAGAATCTCCTGGTAAGGCTGGGAGAGAACTCTGCCTGAAACTCTGAAATGCAACTGTTAGTCAGTGAAGACAATACTGAGCTAAATGGACCCATGCTCTGACTCAGAATAAGGCAGGATCCTGTATTCTTACAGTTTAGCTTTTTTATTTTATTTAAGTGTATTAAATGGGATTTTTATACCAATGGATGCTCTAACATATCCCACCATATGAGATAAAGTGGGGGCTAGAGATCAAATAAACCTCCACCATCTTCTGAGCTAACTTCAAATGGCAAACAATACAACTGCTACCATTTCCCCCTGGTTTTTTGTTTTTGTTCTACAAGCAAAACGAGGTGAGTAGAGCATTCACGCAAATGATGCTTCTTCCTTTATTTACTCCAGGGATGTGTGCACTGAGCATTATTACCAACACCAAATGAGGAAAGGAAGAAAACAGGGCTGATAGGAACAATTGCTTACCCCAGGAAAAATTACGCTGAGGAAAAGAAACTCAAATAGTCTTAAAAAAACCCAAACCTGCTAGTGTAATCCTATACATGTCTACTCAGAAATAAGTAGCACTGAGTTCAATGGGGCATGCTTCCGCCCTCAGAGCCTCACAGTGTTTGATGCGGCCCTTGCAGCTTCTCCTCAGCTGCCGTGGAGCACTGTGGGCACTGCCAGGCCCTCAGTTCAAATCCAGCCAATCCGCTGTGGCCTGAGGTGCAGGGCTTGGGGAGCAGACCTGAGTGTTGCAGTCTTCCTTGCTTCTCCATGGGCTCTGACAGTGTTATGGGATGAAAAGGAGGGTGTTGGGCTAAGATGGACAGATCCCTTGCCCTGAGATGCACCCAAGGGTGCCCACTGGGAGTGGTGGGGCAAAGGCCAGGGAAACCCAACAGAAGGTAAAGCCAGAGTCAGTGATAGGCAGAACCAACTACCGTATTTTTCGCTCTATAGGACACACCCGACCATAGGACGCACCTTGTTTTAGAGGGGGAGAACAAACAAAAAAAATTCTCCCCCTCTCTGCACAGCTCCCCTTCAGCGGAGCAGCAGGAGAAACAGAGGCCCTTCCACTTCTCCTCCCACTTTGCTGAAGGGGCGCTGCGCAGTTCTCCCTCTCTGCTGAAGCCAGGAGAGTCTTGCTCTCCTGGCTTCAGCAAAAGGAACCCGAAGCCTTTGGAGCGCAGCGCAAGTTCCCGCTGCACTCCAGAGGCTTCAGGCGGCTATCCCTGAAGCCTGGAGAGCGAGAGGGGTTGGTGCGCACCGACCCCTTTCGCTATCCAGGCTTCAGCGAAAGCAACGCAAAGCCTCCGGAGCGCAGAGGGAGCGCTCCCTCTGCCCTTCGGACGCTTCGCGTTGCTATCGCTGAAGCCAAGGAGCCTGCATTTGCTCCATAGGACGCATACACATTTCCCCTTAATTATTGTAGGGGGAAAGTGCTTCCTATAGAGCAAAAAATACGGTAATTCTAGTTTTGCCACTTCTTTTTCCCTGTACTACTGAGAATAAAATAATAATAATAATAATAATAATAATAATAATACCCCACCCATCTGGCTGGGCCTCCCAAGCCACTCTGGGTGGCTCCCAAGAAGAAGAAGAAGAAGAGTTTGGATTTGATATCCCGCTTTTCACTCCCTTTAAGGAGTCTCAAAGGTGCTAACATTCTCCTTTCCCTTCCTCCCCCACAACAAACACTCTGTGAGGTGAGTGGGGCTGAGAGACTTCAAAGAAGTGTGACTAGCCCAAGGTCACCCAGCAGCTGCATGTGGAGGAGCGAAGACGCGAACCCGGTTCCCCAGATTACGAGACTACCGCTCTTAACCACTACACCACACTGGCTCTCTACACCAACTACACCAACAGAATATTAAAAACATGATAAAACATCAAAGATTAAAAAAATTCCCTAAACAGGGCTGCCTTCAGATGTCTTCTAAACGTCAGATATTTGTTTATTTCCTTGACATCTGATGGGAGGGCATTCCACAGGGCAGGCACCACTACCGAGAAGGCCCTCTGCCTGCTTCCCTGTAACTTCACTTCTTGCAGTGAGGGAACAGCCAGAAAGCCCTCAGCGCTGGACCTCAATGTCTGGGCAGAACAATGGAGTAGAGACGCTCCTTCAGATATACTGGGCTGAGGAGGAAGCTCCTGGGTGGTGCCATTCCCCTGGAGTGGATGTAAATAAGAAGGGAGGCAGGTGGGTGCTGGCTGAGGGAAGACTGAGGCGGGTGGGGTGCTTCCCCATTTCCACTGCCCCAAAGAGGAAGGGAAACTACACTACCCACAGAGCTGGAATAGCTATTGGCACTTCCATTGAAACCAAGAATGACCAAGTAAGAAAAACAGGGAGCAAGGAAACTACCCCCGGCCCAGGCAGGCATAAGTCCATTGGGGCTTAAGACAGTGATGCTTCTTTTGGAAAAGGAAAAGGATGGTACTTTTTACCATATGTGGTAGACATGTAAAGAGGTAAAAGCTTTCTGGGAAATGATATCTAACGAGTTAAAGAAAATGTTTAAAAACACGTTTGTGTTGTTTTTTTAAACCAGAAGCTTTTTTATTGGATATAGTGGGTAAAGAGATACCGAGACAAGATAAAAAATTGTTCTTATATGCAACAACTGCGGCAAGAATTTTGTTAGCCCCAAAATGGAAACAACACGCATTACCAACAAAAGTAGAGTGGCAGATGAAACGGGTGGACTTTGCAGAGCTGGCGAAACTGACAGGAAGAATCCGGAACCAGCGAGACCAAGCATTCCAAAAAGTCTGGAATAAATTTGTATTATATTTGAAAGACAACTGTAAGCAATTAGCAACACTAGCAGGGTTATCTGAAGACTTGTAAGATGAAATTGCTACCAATTCAGGTTGAGTATTTTAATATTTTAGGAAATGATATAACAAGGATAGGAAATGAAGTGAAATGTAATGATGCAAAGTTTAATCTTGTAAACCACTAGACGGAAGGAAGTTGTTAGGCTCAGTTGAACCAAAGAGATAAAATAAGAGGATATGATGTTACATAATGTGATTATTTGCAAAGCGAATAAAAATTATTTTTTTAAAAAAAGACAGTGATGCTTCCTTCCTAGGGAACTCCACCTCCACCCTCTATAGGATTGCTCTGTCCATTCACACCTGCTCTTCTTAAAATGAAGACGGTCATTTGAGTAACCTGAGCCACCTTAAAAATAGCCTGAGTGATGATAAAGGAGAGCATTTGCTGAACACATTGGTTTCTTCTCCAGCGCCAGGCACCTATAGTTAATTGGAAGAAAGCGGAAAGGCAGATCTATTTAAGGGGCTATTGAGTGTTCCAGTGTATGTCTGGCTGATCACCTCAGCCTTGTCCAGACTCACAAGGAAATTAATGGGATTGCAATCAGTTTCACTAGCCCCCCCGTCCTGGGAGGGAAGCATGTTAACAACCATGGGAGTTCTCATATGGACAGTCCACCAAACGCCAGCGCTATTTTCAGAGGAGTATTGATTGGACGAGTTCCCAGCAGAGAACAACAGCACGGAATTGAAACCATATCTGCAGCTGGCATCCTACCTATGCTGCAGTACTCTTAGCACAACAAAGGACCAAAGGAGTATATAAGTCGAGTATTCTTCTTTTTTGAAGAAAGAATCTTGGGAACAAGGGCTTAGGAATCCTGCATTATGCTTAAAAATATGTATTTTTTAAAGCTGTGCAGCAAAAAAAAAAGTGCTTTTCTAATCCTACTAAGGTGAGGAACTTTATGCAATGAGAACAAGTAAATAAATCCCAAAGTTAAAATTGCTATGTTCACAATCCTTCAGATAACCCTTACACTAAGTCTGCTTAACCAAACAACATGTGCATTGCCTGTGAGCTGCCCTACAAAAGTTTGTGTCTTATATTTTAAGTAAAGGTAAAGGGACCCCTGACCATTAGGTCCAGTCGTGACCGACTCTGGGGTTGCGCTCTCATCTCGCTCTATAGGCCGAGGGAGCCAGTGTTTGTCCGCAGACAGCTTCCGGGTCATGTGGCCAGCATGACTAACCCACATCTGGCGAACCAGAGCAGCTCACGGAAACACTGTTTACCTTCCCGCCATAGCGGTACCTATTTATCTACTTGCACTTTGACGTGCTTTCGAAATCCTAGGTTGGCAGGAGCAGGGACCGAACAATGGGAGCTCACCCCGTTGCGGGGATTCGAACCACCAACGTTCTGATCAGCAAGTCCTAGGCTCTGTGGTTTAACCCACAGCACCACCCGCGTCCCTGTATATATTTCAAGTACCTTGTTTTATATTGCAGCATCTTTGTAGGTTAGCATAGGAAGTTTCATTCAGCAGAGGTTACATTCCCTTGTAGTGGAAATGGTATGTGGCGTAATGTGGGATCACCTCTTTTCCTTAACTAACAGTGACAGACGTACCTGGGGGTATTCCTGGATCCTTTGCTGTCACTCAAGGCTTAGGTGGCCTCAGTGGCCTGGAGTGCCTTCCATCAGCTTTGGCTGGTGGCCCAGCTATGCCCCTATCTTGGCAGGGATAGCCTAACTACTGTTGTCTATGCTCTGGTAATCTTGAGCTTAGATTACTTCAACAACTGGTTTTCCAACAGGGCTTCCATGGCTTCTGATTGGCTGCAGGAGCTTCCTGCAGCCAATCAGAAGACGCGCTTTGGAAGTCGGACATTTCGGAAGTTGAACGGACTTCTGGAAAGGATTCTGTTTGACTTCCGATGTACAACTGTACTGTGCATTTCACTGCATGCCGGCAGCAAACTCAGAGCAACTCATTTCTCTATAAAAGCATGAGAAGAGACAGAAAATGATTGGGAATCAGTAATAAAAGTCTTCCGCGGCAACAGAAACTGACACTAGGACAATTAAGAGAGGCTGTTGGAAGAGTCATAAATAGGGCATGCATCACTACTCCAACAGCTGCAACCAACAGGAAGAAATAAACAGGCGGGCCATACCACCGGGAACCAAGTTAAAGGCACAGCAGATCTTTAAAACCTCCCTGGCATTTTGCCTATGAATGTCAAAAAGGCTAGAGTTCCAATTACATTTTATTACCAATAATCGGCACCAAACAGGTCTGAAAAAGACATGGGAGAAGGATGTGGAAAACACTGGAATGCAACCGGATGACGACAGTTCCATCTGGATGCTTTTAAAGATTTGCAAGGCGGCCATTTGCACTGCCAAAGAGGCAGCTGCTGTCCATTTTAAGTGTCGGCGTTCAGGCTGAAAAGAGGGCTGTCTCTTTCGAACGTGGTAGAGACACACTGGCATTTCAGCATTTTCATCTATTGTTATCAGTGCAGCCTTGGGGACTCCTTGGAAGTGCACCGCGGATCGCCGGTGGCCCCAAGGCAGTTTAAGAATCACTTGTCTGGAAAATAAGTACATATGTAATTCTGCTTTGATGCCAGGAATAGTTCGGCAGGTCTGATTCTTTAGAAGCTCAGAAACATGGCCAGCAGCACCCAAGGCAGTCATATATGTACAGAAAGTCTGCCTTTTGTATAAACCTGCGTAAGCTATTGGGGCCCATTAACAGTCCATGATAGAACACAGAAACCTCTAAAAGAGCCATTTGGGCTTTTAATGGCCCAGAAATCAACACACCTCCTGGGTGAATACATTAAAAGAGTTAAGACTGAGAGGAGAAGTGAAACTCGTGATCAGTCACTTGGAGATCCTTTGGGAGGGTGATGGGAATTCAATGGAGGCATAGCCCAGCTTTTGAAACTAGCTAACAAAGCCCCAAGGAGATCATTCCTTTGCAGCTTTCCTTAAGAAAAGTAGGCTATCAATGTGTTTTGTTTCCTTGTAAACAGTATCTCACAACTTCCCTTTCCCTGGTATCTGGAAATGTTTCTTTCATTTATTTTTCATTTATTTTTTATTAATGTTGCAATACATATATGAAATCTTTACATAATGATACATATACATTATATTTGTAAATTCACATTTTCACATTTCATTATGTACCAACAATTATCGATTTCTTATTTCTTGCCCTGTGTCTTCCCTCCACCCGTGCGTGACTTCCTTGTTATTATTTTGTAACTTTATTATTGAGATTGTCTTTTTGTATCTTAATAATTAAACATTCAATCTTATATATCTGCTTCACTTCACTTCACTTAAAACTTAACTTTGTGAAGTCAGTCTAAACATATCAATAAATTCTTGTTGGAGCATCTTTTGGTCATGGTATTCTTCTACACATTTCCATTCCTGTTTGAGATTTTGATTAGATTGCATTCTAATTGTTGCCATCATTTTTGCTAATTCAATCATTTCAAAAAATTTATGTTGCCAGTCTTTCAATGTTGGTATTTCTTCTGATTTCCAATTTTTTGCAATCAGTAACCTTGTGGCAGCTGTTGCATATAAAAAGATTCTCTTCATGTCTTTGGGGATGTCATTTGTTATAATTCCTAAAAGGAATGTTTCCAGCTTCTTACCAATTGTTGTTTTATACATTTTTTTCAGTTCTTCATGTATGTTTCCCCAGAATTTTTTTAATTTTATCACATCCCCACCAGACATGATATAAGGATCCCTCTGATACCTTACATGAAATGTTTCTTTCATAAATGTGTGGCCATATGAATACCAGTGTACTCAGGAGTTATGGTTCATGATTGTGTACTTTCCCAGTGCAGGAGTAGGTCAATGCAGGCATACATTTCCCCAACTCTCCTGTTGTGACTGGTCTTTGCTCAGTCTGCAGCTTTACGGTTTACCTTCTTAGTCAGGGGAGGGAGTGTTAGAGAAGTTGGGCGCCCCCTCCACTCTCTGCAGAGTGGTAGCAAGATTCCAGGGGGATCCAGGCACTCGCCCCAGGTTTGTGCTCTTTTGGAGAATTGAAGATGTGGTGGAGACTGTGGTAGCTTTAATAAATATGGTTCATTCACTGCTTGACCCCTCCAGTCTGCATGGAGGTAGTCTAGATATTACAGTATGGTCATCTCAAGCAGGGCTCGCTCACCACAGCAGTACAGCACTGGAGTCAAAGGCATCTCTCCCAGCCAGCCTTCAGCCAGCCTGGCTAAGATGGCTCTCTCTTTGCTGTCCCATCTTCTTCCCAGCACACCTTGCTCTAAAGACTCTCTTTTCCTGTCACTTCACACCCTTTTACCCTGACAACCTTTTTTCTGCTCAGGCCCAAGATTTCTCTTAGATGGACCATCCAGGGGTGGATCAAGGTGGGGGCGGTAGGGGTGGTCCGCACCGGGTATCACCTCTGAGGGGGTGAAAAAATTCTGTGTGGCACTCACCGTCTGTGAGAGACGCTGTGGGTTTGGCACGCACAGGCTTCCCGCTGCTGAAACGGTCCGCCCGCCACCTTCCCCTCAGCTGCAGGGTGGCAGGTAGACTCCTCAGAGGCCCCACTCCTTGTCGTAAGGTACGCAATCTCCCCTGCCCCCCAAGAAAACTGGATCCCTAAAAAAAACTCTGGGCTTCCCCCAAGAAAAGCTCAACAACTGGTCAATCCAATGGGTAGATCACTGTCAGTTTTTTTCATAGTGGGAGTAGATCGCAGTCTCTTGGGAGTTGGACACGCCTGCTATAAATAAAATAACACAAGCCAAAACACAATCCATCCTGTAGATTTAAGTATCTGTTCACAGTCGCCTACTTGTTATCAGAGGCCCAGAATCCACATTCCTTTGTAAGAAAATATGAAATAAAGTTTTTTTAAAAAATCAATGTGTGTGGGTGAGGGTGACAAGAAATTTTTTTCACCGGGTACCACCTGACCTTGCTACGCCACTGGGACCATCAGCACCTTTTGTATCTCTAGGAAGTCTGTTCACTCCTTGCACCTTAGAGAACAGGGTGGTTACGGGGCCTCAATACACAAGTTTAGCCTGTATTTTCCCACTGGCCTCTAATCTTCCCTTCAATACTACAAATAACCAAAATCCTACCATTGGTTAATTTATATGACTTAGCCACCCCATCTATAACAATATAGCAAGCTTTATTCTATGGATTTATTATACTTGGCTTTTCAGAAAGTCTTCTCACAAAGTGTCTTAGAAATATATATAATACCGTACATAAAATACACATAATGAAAACAGAAAAATTAAAAGGACTAATAAAAAGCAGTCAATATATACAAGTTAAAGTATGAAAAAAAGTATGTTTGAAATACTGCATGCATGACATTGGAAACAGAGACTCAATGGTTAGTGGAAGGATTGAAAATTTCCTCCAGCTCACTGATTCTCTCCAATAAATGTCTCCTAGTTTCCACATTTGTGTTAAAAAAAGAAATACGAGGTATGGATCCTTGCCCTTTCCTTGTATGAGGTAGTTTCATCCTAAATCAGCCTGCTCATTACCTAATTATTGCTTTCCCCAGTGTTTCCTGAATTAATGTGTTCAAAAATTCTGCCCAGATATTAATGTGGTGGACTACCATGATTCAAAGCAAAAAGAGAAATATTGATGTCACTTTTTTCGGAGATCCGAACCATCATTTAACAAAATGTAGGCAGCCACCACCTTGTCTTCAGTGGGTGATATATTCATCATTTTCTCAGCTAGGCCATGTGTTAGATCGCAAGCCTACCGAATTTGTGATCAACAAGAATGTTTTCATTGATACCGGTGAGATTTGGCGCAGGGCCATACTGACTACGCTTGGCATGGAACTGAGCTGTGCATCATCTACCGATCTAAATATACTGCTATTTGTCTGCTAGTTTCTTTATATTTCTTCATAGATGAGCCTGCATGCTGTGGAAACAAGCTTAATTGGTGTTTCTGACTTTTTTGAGAGGAGTTTTCTGTCAACTTTCATTGAAGAATGTAGGAAGAGCCTGCTGGATCAAGCCAGGTCTTGTTTGACAGCCCGTTCTCACAGTGGCCAGGCAGATCCCTCTGGGTACCCCACAAGCAGGACTTGTGTGCAACAGCAATGTCCCCACTTGTGACTCCCAGCAACTGGTATTTAGAGGCATACTGCCTTAAACCACAGAACTGGAACATTTCCTCCTCTTCTACTATTCCTGAGACGTGGAGACTAACAGATGGACAATGAAAGTGCATCCTGTGAGTCTTAATGGTTTCAAAGAGACTTCTGCTTCAGAGACAGAAAGATAAGCAGCAATGCTTCTATTATCCATTATTCAGCGGTCTGAAGATCTCTTTCTGCACTTGAACGTATATATATTATAATTGTCCATCCTGTTTGGACATCTATTTGGTCATACCAACTGCCTATATTAATATGTTGAAGTCAGGATTGATGGGTTATTTTTATTTTTAAAAATTTCTTCCTTTTTGCTATATTTGCCAAAATAAATAAATAAATTGCTCATCCATTAAACAGCAGATCCATAAAACTGATGCTTAGTGTGAGCCATGGCACTGTTGTCAGTGGCTGCAAGACCAAGGATGACCATGCAGTTTTTAGGTGCCTAAATTGTTCCCCTGTTCCATTTCTCGTATAGCAGGTAAGTGTCAAATTGAGCATGGAGGAGACTATTCAATGGATGTTCCATCTAGGCCATCAAACCCTGTGTCCTGAACAGGAAGCCTAAAGAAAACATTATTCAGCTTCTTTGGTTTTCCTTAAAAGCCTTCCAGGCTCAGAATGCCAGATGTTCTGCACTACTCAACTGACTTTTGCACCTAATGTATTTTTGTATCTAATATATCTTTGTTTAATGTATTAAATATCAATCTTATTTTCAACGGCAATAGGGAAACAAATTTTCTTCCCTTTTTTAAATATTTAAAGCCTGCCTTCCCCCTTTTAATCTTATTTTTGTAGATTAATGCCCCCTTTTCTCTCGACTATCCTATATCCCACAAGCTGTTCATGCTTCAGATCTTTCAGTGCTGCCACAATCATTTCCCCATATGCATAATTCCCCACAATATTGGAGCCACTATTGTTCCAGCTTCACATTTTCCTTGATATGCCTAAAAGCTTTAAAGACATTAGAAGCAGGAAAAAGAAAGATAACATTTCATGCCTGATCTACAGACATTGTTTATATTAATCATGGTAAGAAGAACATGGGCAAAAGAATAAGTTGTTTTATGCTATAACTGCATCAATTTCCTTGAAAGTTGCCGTGCAAGGATGGATGCTTTAGTTTTAAGAATCTGCTATTATGAATTTGTGCAGAAATATTAAGACTTTTAAATCAGGTACCAGAAGTTTAACCTGCAAAACTTCCCGCTCACTTTTCAGCTGGTCCTTGGAGCTTTTGCCAACTAGCTGGACTTGCAATCTAATCAGAACAAATGAGGTTTAACAAGCACACGGACACAGTTTCACAAACACACATCAAGAAGAAATGAAAAACATTCTCAGGAACAGACTTTGCTAACCTTTCATAATATGGCACCTTGTGTGAGCCCAACATTTGGAGCCCACAAATGGATGGATCTTCTCAATTTTGTGCTCCCTTGGATTGGTGCCCTCTGCAGGGGAACCACCTGCACCGCCCAATATTGTTTGTTTGTTTGTTTGTTTGTTTGTTTGTTTAATTTATATACCGCCCTCTACCCGAGGGTCTCAGGGCGGTTCACAAAATAAAATCAAGATATAAAACCACAAAATACCAGATAAAAACAAAAACAACAACCCAATAATGCCCCCCCCAAAAAAACACATTTTAAAAGGGCATAGGATGTCAATCAAATCAACCAAAGGCCTGGTTAAAAAGGAACTTTTCACCTGGCACATAAAGGTGTATAGTGAAGGCGCCAGGTGAACTTCCCTGGGGAGAGCATTCCACAAACGCGGAACCACTGCAAAGAAGGCCCTCTCTCATCTTGCCACCCTCCGAACCTCTCAAGGAGGAGGCACATGAATCTTGGGGTCCGGGTAGGTTAATATGCAAATAGGCGGTCCTTAAGGTATTGCGGTCCTGAGCCGTTTAAAGCTTTATAGGTCAAAACCAGCACTTTGAATTGGGCCTGGAAACTAATTGGTAGCCGGTGCAGTCGGACCAGGATCAGTGTAATATGCTCAAACCGCCTTGCTCCAGTGAGCAACCTGGCCACAACTAAAGTTTCCAAACGGTCTTTAGAGGCAGCCCTACATATAACACATTGCAGTAATCTAAGCTTGAGATTACCAGAGTATAGACAACAGTAGTTAGGCTATTACTGTCCAGTTATGGGCATAGCTTGGCCACCAGCTGAGGGTAATGGAAGGCACTCCAGGCCACTGAGGTCACCTGATCTTCGAGCGACAGCAAAGGATCCAGGAGTATTGTCAGCACTGTTCTCAGGGTAGTATTGATTAAAGGTAGCAGGAGTGACCAATCATCCCAGAATCCCATGCTCTCCAGCTCATTGCCCACAGGGTTGGTGGCCAAAGAATCTTGCATGCATACCAAGCCCATATTCTTACTCCTTTTCATACAGTCCTTTTAATACATGGCGCACTGTGCATAGATGGCCTCTGGCTAGTGTGCCTGAACTAAATTAATAAATCTAAGGCTTAGAAAAATCTGTATGTGGAAGAGCCAAAAGGCGGCAATCCTCTAGCGCGTTTCTGCTTCGTGTGTTTATACGGTCAATGCATTGATCAAAGCTAGATGAAAGAGAAAAAGCTTGTGGAAACATTTGCAAATCCCAGAGATAAACTACATCAGGTTCAATATTATCTGTCGTATCAGTGCAAGTGCATAGTGGTCTGGGAGTAACAAGAGATTATGAGCAAATGTGTGTGACTAAAACATCTTTGGATCGCCTGCCTATGTTTAAAAAAAAAACCCGTAATCAACAACTTCTGTTGTAACTGGAAGGATATGCAGTGGCAAGATCAGAACAAAACCAAAAAAATCACTCATGAGCTTTTCCTGTGTTATTTAAAAGCAATCAACTCCGCCTACTGCTAGCATGCACCAGAACTAACCCAGTACCCGCTAAGCTATCTTCCAACTTCTATATACTAAAGGTGGGGAGAAAGTAGGTGTAAATGGAAGATCTGATCTTTTTAAAACAAAGAAGGGGAGAGGAGAGGTATGCGCTCCAGGACCAGAAAGGGAGAACATGCACAGCTGCAAAGAACTAAATTCTTTAGAATGCACCCTGTTCTGGATGGTGTCTCACACACACTCTGAAAGATCAGGGACACAGCTTGAGTCTGACATTGTCATTTATCACCTCTTACCAGCTTCAGCGGTTAGCCCAGCTGTGGCCCTGTCTGAATGGAGATAACATGGCTTCCATGTCCTACACCCTAGTAACCTAATGTCTGGTTTGTGAATGTCCCAGTCCTCAAACACTCTGCACCTCAATCGGGAGAAAGCCGCACTCAAAGAGCTCAGGCGATGCTGGATTTTGGCATCAATGTCAGCCCTTGTGGAAAGATAACTGCCCAGGTAGGAGAAGTGACCGACATTTTCCAATGTTACACCATTAAGTTGGATTTGTGGCACTGCAGAGGGGTTGTTTTGTGCTTGTTAGTGCAGCACTTTGGTTTTTTGGATGTTGAGCGATAGGCGAAGCTTTTTGTAAGCTTCTGTGAATATATTTAGGATGGTTTGGAGGTCATCCTCTCAGTGTGTACACACTACGTTGTCATCAGCATACTGAAGCTCTATGACGGAAGTGACGGTAACCTTACTCTTTACTCTGTACAGCTTAAAGAGCTTTCCATCCTTCCTACCTCCACAAAGCAAGTGGAGGTGAAAGGCTACATGCAGAATATATTTTGAGATTCATCTCAAAACACTGGAGATGTTCTGGGGAACCACATCTGGCCAGAGGGATCCCCCTTACCCCAAATTTGGCAAGTGATTGGGTGATGGGGCACTCTGAACTCCTCAGGATCATCAAGACTTCAAAGTATCATGCAGGACCTAGAAAAAAGAGGCAAAATTGCTTCACTTTCCACTAATTCACAGCTCTCAGACCGTCCCTCTGTGCCCATTCAATAGCAAACTGCTACTTCTCACACATACACCTACTGGTCCTTGGGCTCTCCCTTCAGGTGAACTGATCGTTCAAAATACTTCCACAAGTCCTTAAGAAATATGAATATTCCTTTGTCAAAGCCCCTGACTCCCATCAGGTGTTGTTTTAGGCACAGCCATGGCAAGAGAATATTTCACAGCAATTAAAAAGCAAGCACATAGCAATGCATATCTTACATATGCCAAATTATCTGCATAATTTGCTTTCCACCCACAGTAAATAGAAAATGAAAAATGAAAAAAAGAACATTCACCTTTCAAATAAACTTAAGAGATATTTGCTACTTATTAAAAAGTAACAGCAGCGAGGTGAAATGTCACTTCCTAGAGTTCATAATGAACTTAAATGCTACAGTGGTCGATTCAGCATGAGGTACATGGGCCCAATTACCATGCTAGCGTATTGCGTTATTGTCTATGATAATGATCAAGTCTCTCCTTCTTCCCACACTTTGAAAATAGCTAGATTTGCTGGTTCAGCAATCCAAAACTAAAAATATTTTTTAACGCCCCATGTTACATTATGAAGCCAGAAAGGGGCTGAATCTTGATTAAATGGCAGACAGGCAGTTGTGCCTTGAATGACTAGCCTGATGTGTGATTTCCTATCATCTTGCTCAGTGAACCACTAAAGGTGAATGCAATCGAGAACAGTGACTTGCATGGGGAGCTTACGGCAGAATAATTGTAGGGAATGAATACAAATTAAATCCTTTAAAAGACATAGCCTCTGCAGGTATCTGAACCCGACATATTACATGCACATTTTTTAAAAGATGGGAAACATCAAACACAATGTGAAAAAGCAGAGTCTGCTCTTTTCAGATAACAAAAACCAATGCATCGTAATCCAGGAACAGGCTGACTAAAGAATTCTGATTTATGCCAGTTTTAACCATACTGTGTAACTGACCGACTCCAGGGCCACTCATTGTCCATTCCCTGGGAGCACTGCCTTGAGACCATTAAATGTCCTGGGCCAAAGATTCTCCTTGATGTACATCATCATATTTCATGGAATTTGAATGCAGTGGCAGTAGTTTCTGCTGAAGGGAGTGCGGCGGAAGCAAAACCCCGACACTCTACTTTTAGAAAGGTCTGCAGTTTATTTTATAGTGCCATCAAATTTGGGAGTTGTTCCAAAGATATTTCAGGAAAATCGCACTGCAACTCATTTGAGACAGACTGCTTTAAGCACTAAATAGGAACATGGTGTATTTTTACTGAGAGATGGAAATCAGCAACGATTTTGCTGAAAGGGGGGGGGGAGCATTGGCAACAGCAGCTCACAGGACATGGATGTTATAAAGGGTTACAACTTCAATGTAAGGAAACAGACTCTCCTGTTCTACTTGTGTGGGTACTAAAGGCACATACCGTGGATCTGCATAATTCAGGTGTGCCATACAAAGAGACTTTTCTTGTCCTCCATTGCTGAGGAACAAGACAACCTTTGCAACCCAGTGATGTTCCTACTTCCTTTTTTCTTTTTCTTTTTGAAGTCGTTTTCATTTGGTTTTACAAGTATAAAGTTATAGCAGTACCAAATACATATCCGTATAAAGAGATTTCTCTGAATCACAGGACTTCCCACCAACCCCTCCCTGGGTCCGGTTGTCAACATTTTCAACTGCATATTATTTCATAATCTATATTTTGTATCTGTCCATATTGTTCACAGTATTTGTTACCTACAAGTGTTATTAGAATCCTGCTAATGTTTTCATCTGCTTACAGTGATCTCCTAAATAGATTATAAATTTTCCCCATTCTTTCTTGAAGTTTTTGTCTTCCTGGTTCCTGAGCTTTCCAGTCAGTTTTGCCAATTTCAGCGTAGTCCAACAGCTTGGTTTGCCATTCCTCTCTGTTAGGGACTCTTTCTTCTTTCCATCTCTGGGCTAGTAGCATCCGTGCGGCTGTTGTCGCATACATAAAAAGTCTTCTCTGCCCCATTGGGGTGTCGGTACCTACAATTCCTAATAGAAAAGCTTCTGAGTTTTTTTGCAAAAGTTATTTTAAACATTCCCCCCCCCCCAATTCATTATATATCATTTCCCAGAAGGCTTTTGAAATACAGTGGTACCTCAGGTTACAGACGCTTCAGGTTACAGACGCTTCAGGTTACAGCCTCCACTAACCCAGAAATAGTACCTCGGGTTAAGAACTTTGCTTCAGGATGAGAATAGAAATCGTGCGGCGGCGGCACAGTGACAGCGGGAGGCCCCATTAGCTAAAGTGGTACCTCAGGTTAAGAACGGACCTCCAGAATATATTAAATTCTTAACCCGAGGTACCACTGTATACTCGGAGTCCTGCAGTGATTTCATGCTCTTTATTGCAGCTTGTAAAACAGTGACTGAACCCCCACCCCCACCCCTCAGGCTTTTATATACATTATTTACACAGTGAGTCCCATCTGATTGGCTGATTCTGCTTCCCTCCTGGAGCCTGATTGGTCTTCTCCCTGCAGGCCAATCAGTTGTTGCATTCTAGGATTCTACCTGCCTATTGTTCTAGGATCCAAGTTTAGTACATAACACCTTTGATCCTACTTCCTTATCAAGTCCCTATTGACATCCACAGGTCCTTCAGACAGCCTATTTTATGTACTTAATTTAGTAATGTACTTAAACAGTAAACCGAGCAGGTGCACAGTTCACCTGGACACAGCCGTCGCCTCTGTGGTAAGAGGTATGATATTTCGATTTAAATTCTAGTCATTATTGCTCAATTTGCATCCTGGCATTATGTGAAAATAGAGTAACGTTCGCTAGAAGACTGCTGCAAAAATCAACTCTGCAGTAGCAGCAGCAGCAGCAATACAGTAGTACCTCAGGTTACATACGCTTCAGGTTACATACGCTTCAGGTTACAGACTCCGCTAACCCAGAAATAGTGCTTCAGGTTAAGAACTTTGCTTCAGGATGAGAACAGAAATCGTGCTCCAGCAGCGCGGAGGCAGCAGGAAGCCCCATTAGCTAAAGTGGTGCTTCAGGTTAAGAACAGTTTCAGGTTAAGAATGGACCTCCGGAATGAATTAAGTAGTTAACCGGAGGTACCACTGTAATTAAAGGAAACAATCAGGGATATGAGTAATGAAATAGATGCAGCAAAGAGTCCTGTAGTATCTTAAAGCCTAATGAATTTGTTGTGGCAGAATAAGCTTTCGTAATAAATGTGTTAAATCTGTAGCTCTTTGTTTACCCCTCACAGCTCACATCACCCTTAACAAATGACAGATCCCAGGATTCTTTGGGAGAACTCACATGCTTTGAATGTTTAGGGTGTTCACAGCCTAACAAAGCTACACCTATGGAAGATGAAATGAATGTGAATTTATCAATTGAATAATAAAGCTGACGTTTCAATTGATAAATAAACAGTGAAGCACATTATGTCAATTTTAAACAAAAATGGATGGATTTATGAAACTAAAAAAAAAAGGTCATGCACATATCTACTGTGGGCATAGAATGAGTTGGGGCAGAGTTCAGCAACCTCCACACAACTCTCTTGCTTTTAAAATATCTGATCATATCAGAACCAGATTTAAATTAAACAACTGGGGCTGGCATCATTACATCTTGCTTTAGCCTCAGATTCATGCCGTCTGGAGTGTAATCTCAATGATACTATTTTAGGAACCCCAGCAGAAGGAAATTCAATCTGGGCGAAAACAAAGCATGCAATCAAGGGAGAAATAAATGAGCACTCTGAAAATATACTACGAGGAGAAAACTAGCATGAGTAAGTGGAATGATCACTTTATGAGTCTATTTTAACCATGTTATTAACCATTCCTGCCACCATAATGTTTCTTTGGAGAGAATCTGATTCACACTTCACACCTGAATTTCTTCAGCTGAAAAGTGATCATTCTTGTTCACAAGATACAGTGGTACCTCAGGTTACAGACGCTTCAGGTTATAGACGCTTCAGGTTATAGATGCTTCAGGTTACAGACTCTGCTAACCCAGAAATAATACCTTGGGTTAAGAACTTTGCTTCAGGATGAGAACAGAAATTGTGCGGCAGGAGGCCCCATTAGCTAAAGTGGTACCTCAGGTTAAGAACAGTTTCAGGTTAAGAATGGACCTCCGGAATGAATTAAGTTCTTAACCCGAGGTACCACTGTACTGTCAAAAGTTAGTTGGCACTTTTGGTAGGGGAATTTCTTTAGACAACACTTCTCCTGCAAGTTCCAAAAGGTTAGTTCTGTTAAGCAGTTGAAAGAAACACAACACGGGTCAAAGATACACATGTCACACCTGGATGTCAGGTAGACGTCCAAGACACAGGTCCTGGGCTGCCCAGACTACAAAACAGCCCTCTCAGCCTCACTGATGTCAACCAAAGAAAAGCAGAACACTGCGTTTGACACCAGCTTGGCTGCAGGAGTTGCTGGAAGGAGGAAGACAAGGCACCATCCAACCGTCTTAGGGACTCCACTCCAGATTTGTGTGGGTTTTATTCCGTAGCCTTTTCTTCTCCTGAAGATGGCTTAGTTGTCCATTTTGGTGTACGTTCAAAATAATGCATGGATAGCATCCCCCTTTCACATGTGTTAAATCATACGATGCTGTGACACATCGTGTTAATCCTGAAAGTCTCCTAATGAATCATAATTCCATGGCTGATATTGAAATGAAACCATTACTGTATTAGGCCCAACAAACAAGTGCATGAACTACACCGTGAGTGCAGTCAGCTATTTCTATAAACACTATTTTGCCCTTTTTCCAACCACCATACACAAGGTGAGCAGCTGTGTTTATCCAAGCTCACACTAAGGTTTCCCCTCAGGGTCACTTAGACCCAAGATCAAGGAGTGGGCTTTAGATACAGGTGGACTCCATTTTGAATCAAGATGGTGGACTCAACCATTCAAAACTGGGCTCATTTTAACCACTGATTTCAAAGTTGCCTTGATGTTTTTGGTTTCTTAGAATTCTGCAGCAATGCCAGATAAAGGCTGTTAGTTCATTGTAAGAATGCACAACACAGACTTTCCTCACTTCTCTGTTATTCTAGACCAGCTAGTGACTAGATTATTAACTATTTTCTGTATTTATGCCACTCAGAGAGGACAATCAGTATTAGGCCTGCCAGCCTTTAAAGGAAGACTTCTGGAACAGTTTGAAGAGTTCTGCTGAGGGAACACCAGTTGCTTAGGTAGAAATATTATTTCTACAGAGCAATGCCAATCTGATGTGAAGTTTGCCAGTAGCTGAAGTCTCTGGTAAACAGTTTATGTGGTTTATGAAAACCCAGTGTCGACCCTAAATGAATTTGCCAGCTGCTGAATTTTCTCAGTTATTTCCTATTATAGTTTTCATGATGAGTAGCCAAAAACAGGAACATGATTTACCCAAGGAATATATACCAGAGCGAATACTCCCGTCTAGAGTGCCATTAAACACAATAGAGCAAGCTTGTCAGGATTAACTCTGTCCCCAGTGACTTCTTTATTTAAAATAAAAACTTTAGAAACAGTTTATATACCAGTTACACACACACCAAAATACATATGTAAAATAAAGAATAGGAATAGAGCACAGGTATTGAACACAAATATCACATGCCAAAACACTTTTCTGCTATTATGGTATTACTTTCTTTGACATATCCCAGTGATTTCAGTGGGACTGGAATCCTGTGCACAATTCAGTGGGGCTTGAATCTCTGTAGACATATTTAGGATTACAGCATACTGTCCTGTAGATCAGGGCCAAAGTGTACACAGTAAATGACATCCCACTGCCCTTTTGAAACAGCAACACGGGGCTGTGTTGCAATAAATGGTTTGAGGGTTGTTGCCTGAAGTCTTAAACCCTAGAACTGATCTTTGCATTCTGGATTTGTTGGGAAACCTGTGCCTATTATACGCCTCATTAAAAGATATCGACTGCTGCTTGATGTCAACCAACTCTGGAACTCCATCCCCAGAGACAGGCTTCCTCCTTGTTGTCCTTCAGCTGACAGGTGAAGACCTTATTGATCCAATAGGCTTTGGGGAATTGACTGATTTTAATGAAAGGGTCGGTGCCATGCTGTTTCTGCTGTAATTATTTGTATGTTTAAAACAGATTTTATATAGGCATGTAGTTTCAATTCTACCAATGTTTAATTGCTTTTCAACAATTTTTAACAATTCTTGTTTTTATCTGTAAGCTGCCTTGAGCGCCATCAAGGGAAAAGGGTAGGGGATAACTAAAGAAGAACAAGAACCAACCCACAGGGATGAGGGTGGCCCGAGGGAATACAGAACAGGGCTTTGAATAGCTGCATTGAAAAAGAAGTTCAGTCAGCACAACTTTGAGCAGGGGTAACTTGTACAGTGGTACCTCGGGTTAAGTACTTAATTCGTTCAGGAGGTCTGTACTTAACCTGAAACTGTTCTTAACCTGAAGCACCACTTTAGCTAATGGGGCGTCCTGCTGCTGCCGCACCACTGCCGCACGATTTCTGTTCTCATCCTGAAGCAAAGTTCTTAACCTGAGGTAATATTTCTGGGTTAGCGGAGTCTGTAACCTGAAGCATATGTAACCCGAGGTACCACTGTATATCAAAAGGCACCTGATGAAATTTGCTTTTCTGCACAACTTTGAATACAGGAGCCCTATTTCTCAGGCCACCCTATCTGTAAAACCAACAACTGTCTGGGTCAACAACCTTTTAGCTTTAGCAGCATGTTTGTGTGGCAAAATAACCCTTCTGGTACCTCGACACTGACTGCATAATACAGTGCTATCTGAGAATACAGATTTTGACATCGCTGGGCTACTGTAAGGCTGGAAGCCCTGTTTTTGCCTGACCTTAGAGATATCTCCACCCTTCTACTCTAGAGTCCTGAAACAAGATTTTATGCTATTTCAGCACCAAGGGTACTCTCAAATGTAATAGTGTTACTTGCAGATTACATTCTCTCATTTAACTTGAGTGTTGTATCACTAGTTACTAGTTTGGGCTAGATGTGGCTTAGCACAAACAAATTTAAGGCCCTATCTGTACCATATATTTAAAGCAGTATTACATCACTTTAAATAGTTATGTGTTCTACTAAAGAATCCTGGGAAATTTAGTTTGTTAAGGGTTCTGGGAGTTGTTAGGTGACCCCATTCCCCTCACGGAACTACAACCCCAGAGTTCCCTCCAGGGAAGAACTCCAGGGACTGTACCATTGTGAGCAAAACTGGGATCTCCTAACAGCTTTCTGCACCATAGGAGCCAACTCCTAGACCCCCAATAAGCTATTTGAGGGAGCTGCCCCCCCCAAGTTGATAGGCATTGCCATTCAAATGGTGTGAGTGCACTGCATCATGTGATCGCTTATGTGGGGCAGGGCTTCCCTGGGGCCCCCAATATTTTATTTGAGTTGGCACCCCTGCTCAGCACCCTTAACAAAACACAGCCCCCAGAACTGGAAGCCACGACTGTTTAAAATGTTTTAAATGTATGCTTTAAATGTATAGTCCAGATAAGGTTTTAGATCATTTAACTCCACATAGAACAAGTACTCTATGTGCAGTCCCCAAAAGGACTGGCAGGTGATGAGATAATTATCCTCTTGAGGGGGTAAAAAACCATAATGTCTATCCAGCATACATGGAGCAGAGGTTTCTGTGCTATTATGCTGGCAGAGTTCCAGACGTCTGTTTTTCATCGTAACAGATTGCGCTCGACTGACTTATGGCACCACACATCTCAGGGTTAGTTGGTTGCAGCCATATGGTGGCTTTAAAAGGGCCTGCCATTCAACCAGACACCAGAATTCAGTGCAGTCCATTCTTTGCTTTACAAGTAATACACAAATGTGTATCTCGTGATGTCTAATAATTATCTAGTGATGTCTAATAATCATCTAATCATAATTTATAAACACTTTGCCTCCTGACTTCCTTCTGGTAGAATTCTGAGTTTGCCATGGGCCTCATCTGCACTGTTCATTTAAAGAGGTATTATACCACTTTAAGTAGTCGTGGCTCCCCAGAAAACATCCTGGGAACTGTCAGTTCTGAGAGTTATTAGAAGACACACACACACACCCATTTTCCCTCAGAGTGGTTTAACAATAGGGCTGCCATATTTCAAGAAGTAAAAATCTGGACACTTTTGGGGGGAAACTTGTTCAGGTTTTTTTGGAAGGTCAGCCAAAGAAAGTTGTTGAGCTTTTTAAAGGAAAGTTGTCGAGCTTTGGCCAATTTTCTGAAATCCCCCCTGGGCTTATGGCTTTACTTTTCTGAGGAAATGAATTCCAGTGAGAAAGGTGGAGCAGGCTATTAGAATTCGTTGTATCCCAACTTCACAGGTTTGCACAGGTTCAGCGTAAACAAAATACTAACACTGGCCTATGAGGAAGAAAGGTATGAGCTAAAATGATGCTGCAGTCCTTAAAGACTCCTGGCTGTGCAAATTTTCCTGGAACATTCTTATACACTTTGTTTGGCAATTATAACGTTACACACTAGGCACTGATGAAGCTGGCAGGAGATGCTTTTAGCTCTACAGGGATAACAAAGGAGGAGGCTTTTTGTTTTGTTTCTTGAGGCAAAGCTTCCCATTTTCTTTTAAAGATCTCCGCTGACTATTTTGATAGCATGCTGAATGGGAACAGCAGAAGGTCACCTTGCAATTGATACGGCGTAAGCAGATTGCAGTCCCACAATTAACATGCTTTTTGTACAAACCAAACGAAGGCCATTTCTCGAGAGTTAATGTGTTAGATTTACACAAGGTTTTAAATGAACAGAAAGCGAGCTGAAACATGGGAGGCTTTTTGCCATTCAGAGGGTGTGCAGTCTCAATGGAAGGGATCGATGCTGTGTTTCGTGAGGAATGTACTGCTTTTCGGAGAAACCTGCAGGTGGAAGTAAGTTCACCAGAAGGTTCATTTTTTATGTATGTGAAAAGCCTAAGCAGATCCCTGGCTTGAGCCCTTGCTAGAAGACTCCATTCCAGAGTCAAAGCAACAAGAGGTGCTTCACGTGAGGCAATTTTGAGCCGTATCAGTTTGGAACATTACTTGGAAAAAAGCAATGGTGGTAAGGGGAAAAGATAGGTAAGCACATAAGAGACCTGCTAGATCCGTCCAAAATTTAATCTTGCCATGCATCATGTTTCCCCAAAAAGCCCACCCAGATGCCTCCAGGAAGCCTACCAGTCAGGTGTGAAGGCAATAGCCCAACCCAACTTGTATTCAGTGGTGTACCATCTCTAAACATGAATGTCCCATGAAGCCAGGCCTATCCTCCATGAATTCATTGTTGCACATATTAATATTGCACAGTTTGAAGTGACTGGAAGCATTAGAACTAACTTCTTTTGGAAGAAATCATTGTCCAAGCCCATAAAAATATGATTCAAAGTTTTACTGGCAGAACTTTTCCAAAAAAAACAGAACATAAGCATCTAAGATACAACCAAAATATCCATACAATGTCTTGTGCTGTCCAGCACTGGCTCAGCATCTTCTTAGAAATAAAAGATTCCAAAAATCCAAACTGTGTCTCTTTCCAATTCCAGCGTCCATTGGCCTTAGGCTATGCAGCTTTTGGAGAGCCATTTACGTGAATGGTTCTTCCTGTAGGGTTCAGAGACACAAACAGCCACCAACTTTTCAAGATGGCGAATTTGCAACTCAATACCTTCATCACACGATCTAAGGTTACAACACTCACATGTTAGCTACCAGAGAACAACAATCAGTTAGCTAATTATCAACTCAGCAAGAGCTCAGAGTCCATTTAGAAAACTATTGTGGAAAAAACTCCAATGTTAGGAATACATTTTTAGCCATTTTCCATGTTAAACCTTCATTAATACACATGCATTTTTCATTTATGTGCGAATTAAATCAATTAACATTCGTCTCCTCAACATTTAAATCATCTAGGAAACTCTGTCATGCTGTCAGACGACTGGTCAATCTAGATGACTATTATTTGCATCAGGCATGGCTAACATAGTGCCCTACAGACATTGTGGACTACAACTCCCATCATTCATGATCATTGGACATGGTGGCTGGGGCTTATGGGATTTGTAGCCTGCAACATATGCAGGCCATCATCTTGGCTTCCACTGGTGTACATTGATTGGAACTGGCTCCCCAGGTTTCAGACAGGAGTGTTTCCTAGTCCTTCCCAGGGACTGAGTCCCAAATCTCTCATAGACAAACCCTGTACTCCTCTACTGCTGATCTATGGCACATCCCCAAGCCGGTGGCCATCACTATGTTTTCGTGTTATCGAAATACTTTAAGTTAATTATGTGTTGTGCAAGTAGTACTTTCTTTTGTCAAAGTGTATTGCCAATCAATTTCATTGATCAGCGCCAAGTTCTAGTACTGTAAGAGAAAGTTTCTCTGTGCACCTTCTCCATGCCATAAATCATTTCTAATCATCTGTCATTTCCTCCCTTGAACATCTTTAAACAAACACACACACACCCCAAGGTAACAAAAGCAAGCACTTTTTTTGTACAAGGAGGAGAGTGGGGGCATAGTATGGGGTTCAGATGTTGGGAGCCCAGGTTCAAATCTATGCTCAGCTATGAAGTTCTTTGAATGTTCTTGGACAAGAACATTCAATGTCCCTCAGGCTAGTTTATCACACAGAATTGCTAGGTGAATAAATAAATATGTGACAACCTCAAGAAGATTGCCTCCAATTCCTCAGAAGGAGGGTAGGATAAGAGTCTAACAAACTGACCTTTTAACATTGTGGCTTAATGCGTGATACAACCTAGCATAGAGAGCAGGTGACACTGTGGTCTAAACCACTGAGCCTCTTGGGCTTGCTGATCAGAAGGTCTGTGGTTCGAATCCCTGCAACGGGGTGAGCTCCCATTGCTCTGTCCCTCCTCCTGCCAACCTAGCAGTTCGAAAGCACGTCAAAGTGCAAGTAGACAACTAGGTACCGCTGCGGCGGGAAGGTAAACGGCGTTTCCGTGCACTCTGGCTTTTGCCGCAGTATCCCATTGCATCAGAAGCAGTTTAGTCATGCTGACCACATGACCTGGAAAGCTGTCTGTGGACAAACGCTGGTTCCCTTGGCCTGAAAGCGAGCTGAGCGTCACACCCCATAGTCCAATTTGACTGGACTTAAGTGTCCAGGGGTCCTTTACCTTTACAAATACTATTTTTAAAATAAACCTTATGAGGAATGGCTCGTGGGAGTTGGATATGTTCAGCCTGAAGAAGACAAAACTGAGAGGTCATGTTAGCCATCTTTAAATAACTGAAGGGCTATCACATTGATGAGGGAGCAAGTTTTCTGCTGCTCCTGGTACCACACTAGACCTTTTTTGCATGCAAAACATGTGGTTTACTATTAAGTTAATGTCTCTTCTTACCTACCTGTTGCTCCAAATCACCCTTGAGAGATGTGCATTTCATGGGCGTACATGAACAACAACTTTGGCTGCCTTTCCTCCCAACAAAAATCCTGGCTATGCCCATAGCGCATTTCCTCAACAATTCTAGTCTTGTTTGTGCTAGAGCAAACAAGCATAAATTCATCAATCTCATGAAGCCTTTGCCAACCTAATGCCCCCCAATCTGAGGTACTGACTGGAGTTGATAGGAATTGAAGTTGAAACCATCAGGAGGGCATCATTTGGCAAAGGCTGATCTAGGGGCTGCCTTGTGCCTTACCATTTTCATACACATAGACCAAATGGTCTATATAGGAAAAAGACGAGTTTACAATGAAGTGGGAAGTAAAACAGTAATTATTCACATGTATATAGTGCTTTAAAGAGGTATTTCACGGACATTTCCATGCTATAGCAGGTGGTGGCTGCTCGATTCATATATTTGCAGGGCAAAAAGATACCCTGCACTTCACACATTATAGCAAATTTATATTTTCCTACTCAAATCTGTGTGTGATCTCCCTGTAGGCAAATTATACCGTGCGAAGTGTTTTGCATCATAAGTGGTACAAGTTTGTGTTTTGAAAGCTGATTTTTTTATATATATAAGCAGTACTTCGTCAAATCAAAGTCATACATTTTAATTTGGTATTCTGAGAATAATTCGCTGCCTAATTGGTTACGCTGGCACCAATATCTAGAAATGTGTATAGGCAATTGTGCAGTTTAATTATATGCCTTGCTGACTTATGGCATCCCTTTGATTGCCCATGAAATCAGATAACTAGTACATTTATAATTGACAGAGTAGACACACCAAATGCTTACGCAAATTTCTGATAATACTTTAATGCCAAGATTTCAAACGGAGGTAGGTAGCATCATGAAATAAAACCTAAATTAAGCCATCCAACAAACCAACAATAATTGGCTGCTTAGCATAAATGATCTTTATATAAAGGTGAAGCAGAAAACATTTGAGCACCCATCTGGAAAAATGAGCAGTTTCGCAATTACACCTTGGAAGTCTCCTGGAAAGAAAAGGAAATCATCCCAGCAAAACGAATCCCTGCCCATATGTTTTAAAGCTGAAAAAGAAAAGTTCACAAAATCACATCATTACTATCAGGGGCACCAGAAAGAATTGGTATTAGAACACTGCAAGCAATTGTGACAATGGTGGTATAATTAAGCTTAAGGCTAGAGGTTCCAGAAGTTCCTTGAATGAGGAAGGAAATAAGGGGCAGGGAAGGGGGCAGGACAAATGTATGTGACCCCCAAGCCATGGAGATAAGTAACTATACAACTTTTAGAAGACATCTGAAGGCAGCCTTGTATAGGAAGTTTTTTAATGTTTCATGTTTTATTATGTTTTTATATGTGTCGGAAGCTGCTCAGAGTGGCTGGGGCAAACCAGTCAGATGGGCAGCGTATAAATTATTATTATTATTATTATTATTATTATTATTATTATTATTATTATTATTAAATAGGACACCCTCATTTCATCAGAGAAATGTTGGAGGGTATGCAGCAAGTCCTAGCAGCTACACAGTGGTACCCTGGGTTACATACACTTCAGGTTACAGACTCCGCTAACCCAGAAATAGTACCTCGGGTTAAGAACTTTGCTTCAGGATGAGAACAGAAATCATGCGGCGGCAGCGCGGTGGCAGCAGCAGGAGGCCCCATTAGCTAAAGTGGTGCTTCAGATTAAGAACAGTTTCAGGTTAAGAACGGACCTCCGGAACAAATTAAGTTCTTAACCCGAAGTATCACTGTATACCAAGTTGTTGATCTGTTGTTCACCAATACACACAACTATTGCAATTTTCGTGCCTCCTGGTATTAGGATGGATCTGTTACAGTGAGTACCTTTCCCAAGCCCATGGGGTACTACACTACCCACCCAAGCCCTGAAATTGCAAAGGCCCATTCCAAAAGACATTTCCTCCCTCTCTGTAGGTTTAATAAACAACTGTAAGTAATAAGGCTACAGATCTTAAGAGGCGCACTGTATTACGGACAGACTTGACTGGCTAAATGGGAGAAAAAGATATTCATAGGATTCTCTGGAGAAATATGTGCACAGCCCATAGTCTAAGCACATAATGAATCTGGCCAGTGCGAGCCCAGAACGTTTTTAATGCCTCTTCCACGTAAGTGAAAAGGCAGTGAGAACTAGAGAAATGACTTGGCAATGTGCGTGTGGAGAATGAAAGGCTTCAGTAAAACAGTCAGGCAATGAAAGCTACTCCCAGCCACCAATGTTCTCACCTCATATTTCCCCCCTCAGAAGCCTGTGTCATCAAACCATCTAAAACGTAAGGCTGGAATAGAGAACTTTTATAATCTTTCACTACCACAGAGCCCCGGGTGTTGAATTATAGACTGCCACTTCCTGCCTCTTCCTGCTTCGTTTGATAATGGTATTGATTCATCCCTTTCCTTTAGCAAGTCGGAGGGCAAAACAGAGGGAAAGAAATAGTCTCTTCTTCAGTTCTTCCATAGCACAACTCCCAGGAAAGCCATCCCAGAGACAGAGAGATTGCCCTCAACCCTTCGGCCTGGACCTGTCCAGAGCTGTGCAATCACCTAATTGACTTCCAGATGTTGTAATTAGATTCACCTAATGGGGAGAACACTTAGTTTTACACCATTTGCTTAATTGGTTACTTTCTTCGGCTTTCCACAATATAACCTCAAGTGCAAAGCCTGCCTCGAAGTGTGCCAGAAATGAAAATGGAGGAAAATGCCAAGACTGTGTCACCTTCACTGGGAGATTATAAAACAAAACGCTGCAGCTTTACACGCAGACCTTCCTCGCACCCGCTTCCTGCAGCGCTCCTTCCGCTTGCCCAGGACCTTCTGAAATCATTTGGTGTCTTTAAGCTGTTTATTAGTATCAGTGTCAAGCTGCTAATGGGCGCAGGCAGACATATCAATCACATATAGTAAGAATGACACCGGCAGCAAATCAAGGAAAACTGCATTAGCTCCCAAGGCCTCCCACGTTTGGAAAAAGAACGCATTTGACAAAGGCAGCTGATGAACTCTTTCCCTCATTGTCATGTACGCGGTGTGGCAGAAGGCAATTTGAGAGTAATTTCCATAGGCGTAATAAACTTTCCAGATGACTTGTTAATAGGAGCAGCTTGGAGTTAGTTGGCTAGGTACTCGTCTAGAGGTGATGCTTTTACCTTTAAGTGCACTGAGGCCTGGGCTGCAGATGATGACAATTGTGCAGCTTAGAGCCGCAACAGGGGATTTAAATAATAAAAACAGCAACAGCAATATTGAGTGGGGATTTTTTTGATCAGGACTGCATTCAGGGAGGGTCATTTTAAACCTTCCCTTGTCAGCCACAAGCCCAATGGAAAGTCCTCTATGCTGCAATTAGTGATGGTGCGGTGTGTGTGTGTGTGTGTTTGTATAATCCTGGGGTCAGCAAACTTTTCAGCAGGGGGCCAGTCCACTACCCCTCAGACCTTGTGGTGGGCTGGACTATATTGGGGGAGGGGGAGGGAATGAACAAATTCCTATGCCCCACAAATAACCCAGAGATGCATTTTAAATAAAAGGACACATTCTACTCATGTAAAAGCACGCTGATTCCTGGACCGTCCGTGGGCCGGATTGAGAAGGCAATTGGGCCGGATTGGGCCCCTGGGCCTTAGTTTGCTTACCCATGAATATAATCCAATTGACACCATTGCACCTATGCCACAATTGGTGACATATGCAGCGGGTGGGGAGGTCTCTATAACTAATTATCAGGATCGCTGCTGGGAGGGAAAGAGCTAAACTTTTCCACAGCCTGCATTTCTTTCCCGATGGAAATGCACCCAACCACTCATAGCAAGTGTTAGCAATTATTGTCATTGTTATATTTGTACCCCACCCATCTGACTGAGTTGCCCCGGCCACTCTGGGCAGCTTCCAACGTATATAAAAACGTAGTAAAACATTACATGTTAAAAAGCTTCCCTATACAGGGCTGACTTCAGATGTCTTCTAAAGGTTATTTAGATACTCCTTGACATCTGATGGGAGGACGTTCCACAGGGTGGGTGCCACTACCGAGAAGGCCCTCTGCCTGGTTCCCTGTAGCTTTACTTCTCGTAGTGAGGAAACCGCCAGAAGGCCCTCGGAGCTGGACCTCAGTGTCTGGGCTGAATGATGGGGTTGGAGATGTTTTAGGGCTTTGAGGGTCAGCATCGACACTTTGAATTGTACTCAGAAACATACTGGGAGCCAATGGCCTTTGATATTAGGGTGGTCAGGTACGAAAAAAGAGGCAGGGCTCCTGTACATTAATGACTGCGTAAAAGGTGTCTCTTCTCAAGCTACACCTGATGAAATTACATTTTTACACAACTCTTAAGGGGGCAGAAATGTACCCTGACTGCTTGTAAGAAAGAAGGTGGGGAGATGGGGGCTGCCAGAGGGCAGGCTGAGATTGCTCATTCACCCTAATGGACCAAAATAAATTGATGGTGATGTGTTTTTGAAGCTGGACCAAAATTCCAGGAACAATTTCTTGTAACAAGGAGAATGAGGCACCTGTTGTGCAACACAGAGAGTGGATGGCTATTTCTCACTTTCTCTGCAAAGTTTGTCTTTCTGGAAGCAGCTTTTTAAATGGTATTGTAGGCCTACATACATTGTAAACGTAAAGTCCACTTTGTGTGTGTGTTCTTCAGAGAGTAAATTCATTCATAAAACAAAATCCAAAAATCCCAGCTGAAATACGCTGTGCAGAGATTAATTTGATTTGAACACAGTATCGTAAATGAGGCTTTGCAGTGATTTTCAAAATGGCTAAAAATAAAACATTGGCAGCACAGCTGGTGACTGTTTGCCTTTGCTCTTATAAAAAGGGCTGAGATTTTGGGGGAGGAAATAGTTGCAATCATGTATCTAAAGACTATCATAAGACCTAGATCAAAAGGGATCAGGTTAAGGCTTCAAAGTCTATTTATTACAAGCACTGTCTTGCTTTTGGACATATGCCTTGGCATTGTTAATACTGTTTTACTACAGGTTTTTGGGGGTTTTTTTGTTATGTATGATCCTTTGGTAACAGCAGCTATGTGATACCTATGATCCGTTAACCAACATGAAATAGTTCTGCTGCAATTCAAGTCCTCTAGTCCATTTTAAAACACACACACAAACCTACATTTGCACAAGACTCATGAACACTGGAATTACCTAAGCCACAGTCCAATCCTAGACATGTAAGTCTCAGTGAATTAATGGGACTTAATCCCAGGGAGAGATGTAAGAAGGCTTTATTTTCTATTCCACCATTTATTCGTCACATGCAGAACTGTTTCTATTCTGTTTGTATACCTCTAAAAACTACAAAAATTATGTTGTCATTAAGTTATTCCATCTCTTTTATTTCAGTGCAAAGGAAACACAAAGCAAACAGAAAGGGGTAAAAAACATTATCAATTACATATTGTTTGGAGACTGAAACTGAATTGATTTCTGTTCCAGGCATGAAGTTGAATAAGTGAATATCACCTGTTTCTGCTCCCATTTCCTGAGAATTCTCTGATATCCCTGCTCCTAGGTAAGTGGCTGTAGAATTCCAGCCTAAATTGACTCTGGCTCAGAGGAACAACTATAATTTACCCAAATAATTATTTCCTTAAGAATATAATGAGAATCAATAGTTAGGTTAGCGGGCTCCAGTCACCTTCAATCTGTTTTTACAATATATTTTTTTTCATTAAAATAATGAATGTTCAACTTCTACAGAAGGGAAAGCAAATTCACAGCAAATTCAACTATAGCCATCATGGAGTAGTAGTTAGAGTGTTGGTCTATGACCTGGGAGACCAGGGTTCGAATCCCCTCTTAGCCATGACACCCACTAAGTGACCGTGGGCAAGTCACTGCCTCTCACCCTAACCTACCTTGCAGGTTTGATATGGGGGTTAAATGGGGGGGGGGGAGAACCAAGAATGCCACCTTGAGTTCCTTGGAGGAAAATGTGATATATAAATGTAATAAATAAAATTAGTAGTCACTCAGAGGGTATTTTTAAAATGTATTTATCATCTTTCTCAAAGAAGCTCATACACTGGGGTCTCCCCTTTTTTGTTCCAGGAACGTTTCACGTTAGATGAGGCTGAGATATCACAGGGTTTCTTGACTTTGCAGTCCCAAACTATCCTAGACTTGAGCCACTACGGATATTTTACAGCAAACTCCACATCTAATTAATCCCCTGCTTTGGCAACCACTATTCGTTTCTCTCAAAATTCTGGCTGTTTCCTAATTCCTAATCTGTTCAAGTTCTCAACCATGAGAGGCTTAATGCATTACACCGCCACTTCCAGTTCTTGCAATGCTGTGGTGTAAGTGTCCATTCTCAAGGCACCTGATTCATCTTAGCATCATCCATCAGCAGGTTGCATTTTACACCATGGGAGGACCAGCTGCACAAGCCGTCTCCCTGCATATCGTCCATCTTCTAGGACTTGTGTCTTGCTCTGGCTGCATCTATCCTTCTTTCCTTGGCTTTTCCCATGCAGTTTCTCTCTAGGTGTATCTTCCCTCTGCACTACTTGTGCAGTTTAGACTGTGATCCGTCTCTGTCTGCTGTGCAAGGTCATTCTTCTACTCGCCATGCACAATGTGCTCTTCTTTTTCTCCTCCAGTCCCTCATCCCATATTGCAACCACCCTGCTTGGGTCTCGTGATTAATGTCCTTTGGCAGCCATTGGAGGTCAGGCCTTTGGTGTAGCCCTGTTCATTACTTGCCTCATTACCTATCTGAACCTCCCCTTATCTCAAACCCATATGTGTTTTGATGGCACGGGGGGGGGGAATCCTTCATAATGTGCAAATGCAGTTAGAGGCATAAGGACTGGGGAAAATAAGCTGTTCATCGCTCCCGTTTTCTGGGTCAAACTAGGCATGCCATGAAAAATCTGTGATCAAATCTCCCGGTGTCTTTTTCATTGGTTAAAGGCAACTGCAAAGGTCTAACAGCTCGATCCTAAGCGTGTCTACTCAGAAGTATTATTGAAGTAAATGGGGCTTTCTTCCAGGGCTGCAGTCCTAATTTGGATTTGGGTCACTGGTGCTGAAGGAAGTTGGCTCCTACGCGCTCTACAACAAGAATGAGTTTCAAAGCTTTACTGCAGAACAGCCTTAAATACTAGTTACAATAAGATAAAGGTAAAGTAAAGGGACCCCTGACCATTAGGTCCAGTCATGAACGACTCTGGGGTTGTGGCGCTCATCTCGCTTTATTGGCTGAGGGAGCCGGCGTACAGCTTCCAGGTCATGTGGCCAACATGACTAAGCCGCTTCTGGCGAACCAGAGCAGCGCACGGAAATGCCATTTACCTTCCCACCGGAGCGGTACCTATTTATCTACTTGCACTTTGACGTGCTTTCGAACTGCTAGGTTGGCAGGAGCTGGGACTGAGCAACGGGAGCTCACCCCGTCGCGGGGATTCGAACCGCCGACCTTCTGATCAGCAAGCCCTATGTTCTGTGGTTTAACCCACAGCGCCACCCGCATCCCTTTACAATAAGATAAATGTTGCTAAATAACAAAGTAAGGCATTGCAAATGAGCAATGGGCTCCAATCCTTTATGCAGTTCAGTAAACTTTCCTCTCTCTGGTCCCATCTCTTGTTCATCATTGCAGAACTTCTCTGCAATTTCTGCTGCTACCACCTGCCATCTCCAACAAACAGACACAGGATTTTCAAGTTTCAGCTTCCTGCAGCTCATATTTCTGGTGATGAGTCATCAGGTAGCTTAACTCATTGCAATGGAAGGCGCATATGAGCCTTCTCTGACACTTTTGCTAGAGTGAAACTTTTTTGCTTAAGGTAACCTACTCTTTACAGCATTCCAAATGCAATGCATTCAAGCTCACATTGTATGTACATTAAACTTATAACTTTAACACCAGCCTTCTCTGAGACCCAAATGTAGGGAGAGATAGAGGCAGTACTTCAAGGAACTCAGCTACCTCTGTTTAACATATGTGGTGGACCTGCGCCAAGGTGAAAGACTTCTGGGAGAAGATTTATAATGAATTGAAAAAGATGTTGAAATATACATTTATTAAGAAACCAGAAGCCTTCCTTCTTGGAATAAAAGTCTGGAATTGCCTAAGAAATAGGTTAGATTGTTTTTGTATGCCACAACAGCAGCTAGAATTTTGTTAGATTGGAAATCACAAGAAGTTCCAACAGTGAAAGAATGGCAGATGAAGATGATGGACTTTTCGGAGCTAGCCGACATAACTGGAAGAGTCTGCGACCAGAAGGAGGAGGAGTACCAGGAGGAATGGATGAAATTCAAAGACTATCTAGTTAAATATGTTAATTGAAAAAACTTGCAAATACCAGATAGGCCTGGGATTTAAATAGGTGATGTTTAGAGAATAATATGTTTAAAGTTAAAATGGAAAGAAAGAAAGATGTTAAATGAATAAGTTAATATTACGAGAAAAATTGGTTTTGGAAAACTGTTACAATGATATACACTGAAATTCAGCTGGGGGGATTCGAGGAAGTCACCTAAAAATGTAACTAAGATTGGATTAAGTTCAGTTATGATTTATGTTTGTTTGTCTGTTTAAAATTTTGGAAAATCAATTTTTAAAAACGGGGGGGGGGGGAGGAACTCAGCTACCTGGTCACTGAGCACTGGATTGGCTGTGATGACCCTAGTTTTTTTAGGTTGCCTGTGACGTCAGAATCAGAAGAATTTAAGGACCTTTCTGGATCAGGATAAAGGCCCAGCTAGTCCAGGATCCTATTCTCACAGTTAGCAGCCAGATACCTATGGGAAGCCTCCAAGCAGGACATGGACACATCACCTTTCTCCCACTCACTTTCCTCAGCAACTGATGCTACATATTCATTGTGGCTAATAGCCATGGATCACCTTGTCCTCCATGAATCTGTCTAAGCCCCCCTTTAAAGCCATCCTGATCACCCAAATGCATTGGGAGAGATGGAAGAACCAGGAAGGTCAGAGGTCCAAGGAAAGATCTCATGGAGGAAAGCAAATTCAGTTGATTATACTTTAGAAGACTTATGATGGTTGTTTTATAAGTGCAATCTTTCAAACTAAAATTCCTCAAAAGTGCTGTATTAAGGGAAATTGTAATAGCCTATTGACTTGTGGTGTAGTCAATGATCCATTCATTATTGTGTCTTGAAGGCTTTTGGAGTTTGTAAAATAATGTATTATATTATTTCAGAAGTCAATAGAAGCACAAACAGGTTACCACGAGGAGCCAAGACAATTAAATGAATCTGTACACACTGGGCACAATTTTATTCAGCCACCCACCATTTTAATTTGAAATGGTTTTTGTATCAAAAGCTTACCAAAACAGGGAAAAAATAATTAGTATAAGTCGCTTTAATGAAGAAAAATGGAGGAGATACAGTGGTAATTGTATGCCCCTTTTGTTAGCAAAGTCACTTAAATAACACGGAGTCCAGAGAGTTCCTCATACTTTAGTGAACAAAACAAGTGTATATTATTAGGAGAAAAGAAGAGAGCGGTTTTGCCTTTCTCAGAACTGGCCTTGTTCATAGCAGAGAGAAATTCAATCACGGGGGGGGGGACTCCCTCAGAACTACGCAGCCAATCAGAACACACCAACCTCAGTAGGGATCATGCCACTCTACCAAATTGCAAAGCAGCAACATCACCCTCTTGGCTAGTTGACTTTAACACTAACAGAATTAATCTTTGAGCTGCACACCAGATGATCTCTGCTGTTGCATTTTCAACACCTTTTGCCATGTTATAAAAAAGAAACATTCCCAATTTCTGCAGGGTTCATTTGAAAGCTTGGCTGTAGCCCTTTTGAGAACACTGGGGAAATGAAATGTGTGTGGGTGCAAGTTGGTTACTGGTGAATCAGTGGGATGCACTGGAAAATGCTGGAGGAGAAAGCTCACAGCAATGTTGTACTGGGTGGCGCTGTGGTCTTAAGCCACTGAGCCTCTTGGCCTTGCCAATTAGAAGGCTGGCAGTTCGAATCCCCACGACGAGGTGAACTCCTGTTGCTTGGTCCCTGCTCCTGCCAACCTAGCAGTTCGAAAGCACACCAAAAAGTGCAAGTAGATAAATAGGTACCACTCCAGCGGGAAGGTAAACAGCGTTTCCGTGCGCTTTCTCTGGTTTTGCCAGAAGCGGTTTAGTCATGCTGGCCACATGACCTGGAAAAACTGTCTGCGGACAAACGCCAGCTCCCTCAGCCTGTAAAGCGAGATGAGTGCTGCAACCCCAGAGTCGTCTGTGACTGGACTTAACTGTCAGGGGTCCTTTACCTTTATCTTTTAATGTTGCACCACTAATTTTGATTGGTCTGTCTCCAGACTAATTTCTGTACTTTTATCTCTCAGATACTGTAGGTAGGTGCCTGAAACAGAGAGTTGCCACCAGGTAAAAGTGACACCAAAGTGAACAGAAGGCCAAACTTAGTAGAACTGCTAGGGTAGGGACTTTTAATAGCTTTATACCTACAATTCTTGAAAGAAGACAAATGCAATGCCTTTGCAATAACTTATTCCACCCCATCTACATTTTCACAAATAGCATGCAAATAATACAGTGAAAAGAATTTCATCTGCTAAAAAGAAATATGCAAAAACTACTTGCTACAGATATTCAGCTGTTTCTTAATTTCAAAGGCCTCAGAACAGACATGTTAGTAAAACTTCAGGAGTTATGCATTTATTGATATTGACCTCTTTCTAATTGCCCCAAACACAAACTTATTTCTCTTGGTTCCCTGAAGCATCATTTCAGTTCCATATAGAAGAGGACAAAGACTAGCCACATTAAATGGCTCCATCTCTGCTTACACAGAAGTAAAACTGGCAACTATTCAATGGAGAACAGCAGCTTCAGGGCATTTAAAAAATAAATATGCAAATTACATGCTCTTTATTTCAATAAGATAAAGTGCTTTGGGAATTGAAAGAAATTAGGATATAATAACATTCATATTGCTTTAATGGTATTTTCTTTGCATTTGAAAAATATGTATCCTTACCTGCACAGCTTTTTCAAATCTATTCAGCTAAATCCAGGTTTTGTCTTTTTGCTTAGAAGGAAATGGATTTCTTTCTTCTTCCAGGCATCCATGCAGTTCAATAATATTTAATAACACTACATTTTCTCCTATAAAAGCCTCTTCCAATAATATTTGAAAAAATATTCATGACTGGAGAGCCATTTCCATTTCTTTAAAAAAGTACTTTACTCAGATATCCAAATTGCCTTTTGTCCCATTGAAAATTGACTTGTTTCTCTGAATTATGCCTAAAAGGTTGTGAGGAAACTGTTGACTTATTTAGATCCCACAGGGATTTCACTGATGCTGAACACATATAAGCCACAAGTATGGGGTCAGGCCTGTTTGGAAGATCTGGCCTTCTAGATGACCCAGTGCAAACACAACTTTTCAAATTCAGTTAACAAGATGTAAAATATGGACATTGTCGTTATTTCCTCACACCACCAATGGCCTGGGAGTTCGAATGAAGTAGACTTTCTTTCGCTTTTCAGAGATTAAGTGAAGATGCATGCAATGATGGCTGGTGGAGCAGAAGGTAAGGAGACTAACAGCAGGTGAAGCCAGAGCCAATGACAGAAAGCGCCACCCAGTGCTGGATTTATGTATAGGCTAAGTAGGCTGAAACCTAGGGCCTTTAAATCCCAAGACTTCATGTGAGGGCAGGACAACAGATTCAAGGACTTGTTATGGAAATAAGGGGGGGGTCACTTATTGGAAATCAGTTTTGTCACCTGTTCCCCCCCCAAACCCCGAGACAATGAGCCCAGCCACCTTTTATTCACAGTCGCATAAGCACTACACTACAGCATGGCCATAAACCTGTATGTTCAACCACTGAAATATACACCCAATATGTAGCAATGGAGATTTATGTTACTGCTTTATGAATGGACTCTGTATTTTGTGAATTACCTAAGAGCCACCAATAGGGAGCTCTAGAATCTGACAGCCAACCAATTGGGTACTACCAAACAGTGACCCCTATTGCTGAAAGCAGGTAACCAGCAGGGAATGCTTCAGCTCAGCCTTTGCACTGTTGACTGAACATTTCCTTCTGTGCAGATATTGGATAAAGCTCATAAGTTGTATCCCTTCTGGCATCCTGGCCAACTCTATAACGCTGGTGCAAACCCTGGTGCACCAGAAGCCCAGAATAGCAGCAAATAAAATCTGCTCATATGTCAGTGACTGATAAGACTTATCAACCAGTTATTCCAAAGTCTTTCTAAATTATAAAGCTCCAAATACAGGCCAAAAGAGAGCAGGTCTGGGAAGAGCGAGGCATACAATGGTCACCACCAGTGAAAGGGCCCTGCTCCGCGTGGCACCTGCCCTGTCATTTGATAGGGTGCCCACTTGCCCTCCTTCTTGACATGGAATGTTCTCTATTGGAGTCTCCAGGTCCAGTACAAAGACCATAAGAAGGGAAAGCAGGGACCTTGAAGTTCCCAACAGCTGTTCAGCAAGCAAGTAAGCAAGCAAGCACACAGGTCACCTTTGTCACAGTCAGGATGCCTATGTCCTGGCCAGGCCTGCACCCAATCTTGTTTTTGTACAATCTTGTTTGTCCTCAGTAACCAAAATTATATTATCAATATATACATGCAGAAAAGTTGTTTTCCTTCATTTGCAAGGAATTGTACAAAACAAAGTGGCATTAATAAAGAAAAGTTCCAGGGTGGCAACAGAAAGCAAACTAAAAATGCTTTTGCAGTTCATCAAAACTATCCAACAATATCAAGTTATAGGAAAACTGGTGCTATTAACAGTAATCCTTCTAATTGGTTAATTGGTTTGGCAACTTCCATGCACATGACGTGTGATGCTAATTATTTCCCCCAAGAGTTAAATGATAACTAATCAGAGGCAGCTACAGTTGCAAAAGGCAACAAAATACCTGCAAAAGGAAGAGGAGCAGGTTTGCTCAAGTTACAGGTAGGAATACTGTTTGTAATGAAGTGAGAGCAATAGTTTACTTGCTCGAATTAAGAAATAAGAAAATTTTGAAAATTTAAATTCTAGATTAAAATTGATTACTTAACTGAGAAGGGGATTGTAACAAAAACACTGGGGCCTAATTTGAATAGTAGAGCGCCTGGTATCTGGTGGGCAATCTCATCCTTTATTTCCACAGACCAAAAGCACTCGTCAGGAGAGCTGTGAGATTCAGGTGAGGGTCAGATGCCTTGTCAATCCCAGCAGGTATATAAGAGGACGACCCGGCCTGCCCCAGCCTATGACCTGCCCAGCATGAGTGGGACAATGATTTATGGTCAGTGGTGCCATCAAGTTACGACTTTGGGGCAAAACTCCAAAGTACCACTCAGCAAAATGAGCAGGAAGGACACACACCCCTGCAACACCAAAGGGCTGGTTTAGCACAGTTGGAAGTGAGCGAAATAATACATATTTCCACCTAAAGTGCTTGGACTGTGGTGGTACTGATGCATCAAGCCCAGCAGATCTTGACCAGCGGTTAGTTGTTATCTGGCTCTTTGCGACAATGGGCTCTTATCCTTACCTAGCAGCTACAACAGTCAAGTGAAAGTTATTCCCTGAAATTTCTCCAACAATTTCAAAGATGAATCAACCTTCATGCGGGCAACATAGATACAAAAAGATCCTGCGGCTCTGAAATGCCTGCCAGAGAGTCTGTCCTTTTTGGGTCCTTAGGAGCCCTGGGAAATTTGGCTGAAAGGTACATTTTGCAATTTCTTGATTGATCACACTTTTCTCGTGCCAGTTGGTCATTATGAAGATGAAAGTGGTTTGAACTTTCTAAACCTGGGCACACGAGAGAAAGCATTATGGAATGAAGAAAATACTATTAGTTCCAATCTGACTCACCTGAACAATAATTTCCCTGCAGCCTTTTGCCATATCCAGGCGTAATTTAGCCATTTACTCCACAAACTTCAGCTTCTATGTTTTCTGCTCTTACAATGCTCATATGATCTCCAGTCAATCTCTTCTTGAGCCCAATTAGATGACAGGGTTGAAGTATGATCATCTTAACTTCATCAGTCTCTGGAGTTGTAGGATTGCCTTGTTTCGCGTCAACTATTTTCTGTAGAAACATATACTACCTGGTTTTCTTTTTTGTCATCTTCCCTTGGGTCTAGAAAAGAGATGGGGAACCTGTGTGGTCCTCCAAATCTTCTAGACTTATAACTCCTATCAGTCTCTGTGAGCATGGCCAGGGTCAGAGATTATGAATTGTAGTCCAATATAAGGTTGGACCACAGGTTCCCCATTTTTGTTCAAAGAGACTGTCTGCATCTGGTGCTTGGGGCTAAAATGATGCAGCTTGAGAAACAACCTCTCCCTTTGTGTGCCCAGGAGCCAGGCCTCAGATAAATGAATAGACACGACAACACATTTGGGATTAAAATGGCCACAGTGATATTGAATCCAGAAGTAGGTAAACCCTAACATAGGCATTGGGCGTGTATCCCTCTCAACCCCTTGCTGGGGGTCTGAGGCATGACCAGGTCATTTTGGGGGAGGTGGGACCAATGAAAAAAGGTGTGTTTATGCAGCTGGTCCCTCCCTGAATTGCTGAGGGGAGATGGAAATTCCTTTTTGCTTAGGAGTTCCAGGAATCTTTTAAAGGGTAAAAAATAAATAAATAAAATCACATTGTGTGATTTTTATGAAGAATATTATTCTCACAATGAATGCTGAATATGAAAATGCTGTAATTTCATTTGCAATGGGTATGTTCATTCTTCTAAAACTGGAGATAAATCACCAAGTGCTTTCTAATCCATGAATTCACATCATTTCTAAGATTTATGATCCATTAGAAAGACAGTTTCAATTTCCCTTGCCCTCGCAAGATTTTAATGTATAGCTAGCAGAAAATGCATTTGCTCTGCATGCTTTTTGCAGCAATAGTATCATTTATTGATAAGCCTTTTCCCCCAAACCTTTCCCCTGTTTATAAAGATATAGTTGGTTACGGTCTTTTTTATATTATTTGTTTATATGCAAGGGCTTTTTAAAAATGAAGAGCAAAACCCATAGTATCATGAAAAAGAAAAACTGGGTAGCAGGTCTACCAAAATAGAAATCGTTATATGCCCAATCATAAATAGAATATACAATATATATAAGATGCTGTTTTCTATGTATTCCTGTTTTGCAGGGGTTGGACTAGATGGCTCTGGGGGTCCCTTCCAACTCTACAATTCTATGAATCCTTCCCTAAAAACCTCTCTTCTTCAATTGGACAGTTTTGTAGATAGCATTTTCCTTCGGGTATCTTTGCCCATGTAGGCCAGGAAGTCAGGGTTATTGTCAACTTCAGATTTAGGTCCCATGAATGGGGAAAGGGTTCAATCTGCTGTCTGTAATAATTACACAAGGCACATGGGAGATTGCCTGATAGGGAAAATCGGTCAGAGAATCTAGGGGATTGTATGCAGTACAATAACTCAAGAAATTTACTGTGCAACTGAAATTTTTGGGGGAACATTTTGCATACATAAACTTGGACAAGATATGGAGAAACATCGACAGTCCAAAGTTTATTGGAAAAAAGTGTGATTGACATTAACAAAAATGAAAATAATAATAATAATAATATTTTTTTTAAAAAACCCCAATGTGTTTTGGCTCATTTCTCCATGGACAATGCTCTAGGTGGCTATGTGGATCTCATCCATGCCCAGATCCAGGGCAGGGGAATTCAGCTTAGGTCTGTAATCGCTGCAAAGTCCACAGAACACTGAGCATTTGCTGGCTCAGATAACGCCGTCCTAGAGACTAAATGAAAGATGATGAAATCATATGCAGGAAGAACACCTAATCAGGCAGCATCTGGAACTGATTGGATTCAGTGATGCTGATAAATTTAAAGCTCATGCTCCACAGTAAATAAAGGTTTGTGGCATGGATCCAAGGTGAAAGCATCCAAAAGCTGCGTGGGTTCCTTAAAATGCCTTCTGCAGGCTTGAGTCACAGAGCAGCAAATCAGCACAAGCCAAGTTAATTGTCGCAGGCCTGGGCAGGCCGGGTCTTCCTGTTATATACCTTCTGGAACTGAGAAGGCCCTGGGTATTCCTGTAGTAACATGTCCTGGGAGAGGACAGTGGGACAAATGTATCCTACTATGCTATGTTCCAATTTCAGTCCCATTAAACCAGCCGACTACTGTGCTCCTGATTTCAAGCTTCTGTCTCAATCACTGAGCACTTCCAGACTGTTTTGCAGGTGGTACTTAGTCACAGACTAGGCAAATTCAGGTTTCACAGTTAAAGTGGATTGGCACTTTTGTGCAACAAACCTGTCCCCCCCCCCCCCCGTGGACTTTTTGTGATAAGGAGAGCGTGTTGGGATACTGCCAGGGATACGGAGGCATCAGGCAGGCCCCAGTCCCCAGACGATCACCGGTCTCCCGTGGAACAGCATCAGTCAATTAACAACACAAGCCTCAGAGACATTCCAAGACCCGTGCACACCCTTTCAGCAGAGTCTCCGTAACGAAAGATGCAGACAGGAGAATATATTTACAGCTTTATTCAACGTAGTTCAGAACAAAGGAAAAACATGACTGCTTGCCTCCGTGTCCAGGAAAACAGCCGGTATATACAAAAGCTATATACAGCGGAAGTTCCCAGCAGACAGTGCTGGACGTAAACAGGCATGTGATACACAACAGTCATGCCTGACCCTTTTAAGGTGGAACGGAACTATATCCTAACAGAGCGATGGGAAAACACACTGCAAAGTATATAGGATAACGAATACTTTTTGCATGACATCTGAACAGCAGCAGGTCGGCTCACACAGGATCGCGGATGACGACATAGGTGTCAACCGGAACATGTATTGACCCATGCAGCAAATGTGCAAATCTGAGCTATTAGCTGACTTTAAATTCAAACTCCTCCAAGAACTCCACACCATTCATTCAAAGTCGTGAGCATGCACTGAGCCAGTCATTTCAACCTTAAGCCATGTGGAAAAGATGGGACTGGCAAAGATGCCTTATGGTAGGTGTGGGCAATCCGTGGTCATCCACATATTGTTGGACTCCAGTTTCCACTAGCGCCAGCCAGGATGCTCAACGGTTGTAGGTAACGTGACTCACAGTCTATCAATATTTCAGGGCCAAAAGTTTCCGTTCCTTCCTTAGGGTCTTCAAAGCAAAGCATCTCCTTCACATGGAGAAGGCCCTAGGTTTGATTCCTAACATCTCTAGCGAAACAGATCTCAGGGCAAGGATAAATTGTTGTTTTTAAGGACTAACACAGTTGCTGTCGGAATCTCCACTCGACCGAACGACTCCTCCGACGTGATTAACAACCTGAGCCTTTGATAAGTTTCCAGGCACATTCCCCATTATGCAGAGAATCAAAGCAGCAGAAGTGATGAGATTTATGGCGACATCGCTATGCTTTATTGCTAACTACGCAGACAGAAAAGAAATCATCCTCTCTCTGTGAGAGCAGAGAGCAACTGAACAAACAAAGGAACAGGAAACCAGTAACGTCACATCCGTCTCCTGAGACTTCCAACAGCCCGGAATGTCTCTGGAATGTAAACAGAGTCTTGTGACTCCAAAGCCCTGCACAGTGGCAAACAGAAACTAACATCCTCCCCCTTTCTGTGAAGACCACTGGGCAGTGTGTCAGTACAATATCAGTACAAACCCAATTTCTGTACATAGGTACAGTGTTGATCCCTTGGAACAACCTTGGACAATATATTTTTTTTTAATAAATTTTTATTAAGATTTTACAAAACAAAGAATTCATCATTTCAAAATGTATCCTTTCCATACATAAAGTTCACATGAAAAACAAATACAACAGAAAAACAAAATTATATAGCAAAAAAAAGAAGAAAAAAAGAAAAATAGAGAAAAAAACCCTTATTCTTAAAATTATGGAGTTCCATACCCCTCTGTCTTGACCTCCTCGCATCCCCCTTTTTTGTGTTCCTCTTTATTCTAATCCAATTCAGCAAATTCAAACCCTTATTAAACCATACTTAATTTTACATTCTTCTAATTATTATGTCCCGATTTTCCATTTATTTTAATCCATATCTCCTCTTATATACTCATGACATAATAATGTTCTGATTCATAACCCCTTCTCCTTTTTAACATTCTTCTTTTAATTTACCTTTAACCAAGTCATACAAACCCTGTCACCTTCACTTCCCACAACATATTAACACTCCAAGATTTTACAATATTTCTGTAAATAGTCCTTAAACTTTTTCCAGTCCTGTTCAATCAAGTCTTCTCCCTGGTCACGGATTCTGCCAGTCATTTCAGCCATCTCCATGTAGTCGATCACTTGCGTCTGCCATTCCTCCACGGTGGGTAAATCTTGTGTCTTCCAGTACTTGGCGAGAAGTATTCTTGCTGCTGTTGTTGCATACATAAAAAATGTTCTCTCTTTCTTTGGCACCCATTGGCCAACTATGCCCAAAAGAAAGGCCTCTGGTTTCTTAGGAAAGGTACTTTTAAATACCTTCTTGAGTTCGTTATATATCATTTCCCAGTAAGCCTTAACCCTCGGGCATGTCCACCAAAGGTGAAAGAATGTTCCCTCAGCTTCTTTGCATTTCCAACACTTGTTGTCAGGCAGGTGATAAATTTTTGCAAGCTTGACCGGGGTCATGTACCACCTGTAAATCATTTTCATAATATTCTCCTTTAAGGCAATACATGCCGTAAACTTCATACCGGTGGTCCACAACTGCTCCCAGTCAGCAAACATAATGTTATGACCTAGATCCTGCGCCCATTTAATCATTGCTGATTTAACCGTTTCATCCTGCGTGTTCCATTTCAACAGCAAGTTATACATCTTTGACAAAATCTTAGTTTTTGGTTCTAACAGTTCTGTTTCCAATTTTGATTTCTCCACCTGGAAGCCAATTTTTCTGTCCAAATTATAGGCCTCTCTTATTTGATAATAATGAAGCCAATCTCGCACTTTGTCTTTTAATTTTTCAAAACTCTGCAGTTTCAATCTGTCACCTTCTTGTTCCAAAATTTCCCAATATTTTGGCCATTTGGCCTCCATATTGAGCTTTTTCTGAGCCTTAGCTTCCATAGGTGACAACCACCTTGGGGTTTTGCTTTCCAGCAAATCTTTATATCTTATCCAGACGTTAAACAAAGATTTCCTGACAATATGGTTTTTAAATGCCTTATGAGCTTTAACCTTGTCGTACCACAGATATGCATGCCACCCAAAAACATTGTTGAAACCTTCTAAATCCAAAATGTCCGTGTTCTCAAGAAGCAGCCAGTCTTTCAACCAGCAGAATGCTGCTGATTCATAATACAATTTAAGGTCTGGCAGGGCAAATCCACCTCTTTCTTTTACATCAGTTAAAATTTTAAACTTTATTCTCGGTTTCTTGCCCTGCCAGACAAATCTAGAGATGTCTCTCTGCCACTTCTTGAAACAGTCCATCTTGTCCAGAATTTGCAAAGATTGAAACAAAAATAACATTTTTGGCAATACATTCATTTTTATAGCTGCGATTCGGCCCAACAAGGAAAGCTTCAAATTAGACCAAATTTCTAAGTCTTTTTTAACTTCTGACCAACATTTCTCATAGTTCTCTTTAAATAAGTTCAAATTTTTCGCGGTCATATTAATCCCTAGGTATTTCACTTTCTTAACCACCGTTAAACCTGTTTCATTCTGAAACCTATCCTTTTCCATTGGAGTTAAATTCTTCTCTAATACTTTAGTTTTTACCCTGTTTAATCTAAATCCCGCCACATGACCAAATTCTTTAATCAATTCCAAAGCTCTTTTCATACTAGATTCCGGCTCCTGTAAAGTTAGGACCAAATCATCTGCAAAAGCTTTCAATTTATATTGTTTGGCTCCGACCTGAATTCCTTTAACAAACCGGTCCCCTCTGATCATATTTAACAGCACCTCCAGGACCGAGATAAATAATAATGGAGAGATAGGGCAACCCTGACGTGTTCCTTTTTCTATTATAAAATCTTCAGTCACCACATTGTTTACAATCAATTTTGCTTTTTGTTCTGAATATATTGCTCCTATACCATTTTCGAACCCCTGTCCCACTCCCATCCCTTTCAAATTTTTCTTCATAAAACTCCAAGAAATATTATCAAAGGCTTTCTCCGCATCAATAAAAACTAAAACAGCTTTCGTATTGATATTCCTTTGCAGCAACTCCAAAATGTCAATTATATTCCTTGTATTATCAGATAAATGTCTGCCTGGGAGAAAGCCTGCCTGGTCCTTATGTATTACTTCCACTAATACTTTTTTAAGTCTGCTAGCTAAAATGTCTGCGAAGATTTTATAATCCACATTCAAAAGGGAGATGGGACGGTAGTTCTTTAGTTGTGTCTTTTCAGCTTCTGTCTTAGGTATCAATGTGATATATGCTTCTTTCCACGATTCAGGCGCCCTTTTCCCTTCCAAAATCTCATTGCACACCTCCTTTAATGGTTGAATTAAAAAGTCTTTCAAAGTTCTATAATATTTGGAGGTTAGTCCATCCGGTCCTGGAGATTTGCCCAATTGCATATTCTGAATGGCACCTTCAATGTCTTGTTCTGTAATTTGCTGATTCAATACTAATTTGTTTTCTGGAGATATTTTTTGTAATCCATTGGTTCTTAAAAATTGGTCTATCTCGGTTTCTTTCTGCGGCCCTTGCATATAAAGTTGTTTGAAGTATCTCTGAAAGCACTTTCTAATCTCCTCCGGGTTCTGTATGTTTTTTCCATCGATCTCAAGGTTTGTAATCGTATTTAACTTCTGTCTTTTTTTCAATTGCCACGCCAATAATTTCCCACATTTATTGGCTGACTCAAAAGTCTTTTGTCTCATTTGTTTAATTTTCCACTCTACTTCTTCATTAATCAATTTCATATATTGCACCTGATATAACTTAATCTCTCTTAAAATCTCTTTTGAGTTTGGTTTAGCTCTTAACTTCTTCTCCCCTTGTTTTATTTTCTCCAAAATTTTCCCTTTTTTCTCATTTTGAGCTCTCTTTTTTATTGCATTCTGTTGAATCAAGAACCCTCTCATGACCGCTTTGCTTGCGTCCCAAATTGTTCTTTTTTCAACCGTAGTTCTCATATTTATTTCAAAATAGTCTTTCAGAGTCTTTTGGGCCTTCCTTACAATATCTTGGTTTCTTAATAAGGTGTCATTCATCCTCCATCTGAAGGAACCGATGGGTGTTAGTTTCATTTCCATCTTTACCGCATTATGGTCGGAGCAGGTTTTTGGGCAGATTTCCACCTTTTTTATCTTAGGTGCCAGGCCTCTAGTTGTCCAAATTTGGTCGATCCTTGTCCATGTCATTTTGGCTTCAGAAAAGAATGTTCCCTCTCTACCTAGGGGTTTTTTAGTCCTCCAGATATCAATCAAATCCATGTTGTCAGTCAGTTCGAAAAAAGTTTTTGGTAGTCTGCCCTCTTTCGTTATGGTCTGTCTTTGTGCTTTATCCATATTCGTAGACACCACTCCATTCATGTCTCCCATCATGATAATATTGTTATAGTCCATAAAGTCCATCAATGTCTCATGCAGTTTCTTGTAGAACTCTGATTTCCCCTCATTTGGTGCATAAATTCCTAAAATCAAAAATTTCTCTCCTTGTGTTTGGATTTCAATTGCCAAAATTCTTCCTTGTTCATCTTTAAAAAGAAACTTTGGTGATAGGCTTTCTTTTGCATAAATTGCCACTCCTCTCTTTTTAACCTTGTCTGATGAGATAAATTCTTGGCCTAGTTTTTTATTAATTAGCACTTTTCTGTGCAGCCTAATCACATGTGTTTCCTGCAAGCAAATTATGTCCAATTGTTCCTTTTTTAATAAATGAAAAACTTTCCTCCTCTTTTCCGGGGAATTCAAACCATGAATATTCCAGCTTAATAATTGCAGAGACATATTGAAATAATGTTATTTTCCTCCTGTTGCTCCCAAAAGTGGCGTGTCTTTCTCAGGGTCTTTCAATTCCCCAGGTGCAGGTGTTAGGCTTGATGATCCAGGTCCTGGATCGCTTGGCTCTTCAATCCCTTTCTGAAGGTCTTCTCCGTAGTCGTTCAAAAATTTATCTTTGTCTTCCACCGATTTAATTTTGACTTTTTTCCCTCTGAAAGTAAAGGGAATTCCCATCTGAAGATAATCCTGTTGCTCCTCAAAAGTTGCACCAAATCACCGTAATTCACTCTGAGCTCCAGCAAATGCTTAGGAATATCCTTATAAATTTCCAGCCTTGAATCTTGAATCTCTAAAGGCGTCTTGAAGTGCGCACTCAGAATTTTGTCTCTTTCTTCCCTCGTTCTGAGGGAGATCAGACAGTCTCTCGACTTAATCTTCCTCCCTCCCTTTCCCAGTCTGAATGCACTTACAATTTTAAAGTCCTTTTCTTCTTCCAAGGGCCAAAATTGTGTAAATTCTTTTGTAAGGTACTCAATTAGATTTTCATTATCAATTTCCGGTACAGATCTGATTCTCAGATTATTTTCCTTATTTTTCAGTTCGATCATAGACAGCAGTGCCTGATGTTCCCCTATCTGTTTGCGCATAGGTTTGATTTCTTGAACAACCTTGGACAATAAATGAGCAGGAATTTCATTACCTGGCATGTAGGACACCGTTATGAGTCCTTTCTGAACACATTCTCTAGCATGTTGCAGCGTCAGTTGCAAGTGCTTCATGCTTTGCTTACAACCTTCAGAAGTCAGCAAAGCCAAACATGCTTTGTTGTCCTGATAAACCTGTCAGTGTTGGAATTAATGAACTAATGGTTTGTTTCAGAACAAGGCAACCCCATATTTTCACCTTTATGAGGCACATAGATTGGCAGCTACTAAAACTTGTGCCACAATTCGAAAGAGATTGGCATGTTTAACCCATTGATTTCAATGGGGAAGCATCCTGTGACTGATTTAGTATAGTAACTATCCTACATTTCTGAATTCCAACATACTGCCCATGACCAGGGTGTCATCAGTTATACTCTTTCTAAAGCCTGGCTGTTTATCACCAAACAACAAATACTGAAGGAATCGTCTGAATTTAAGACACCTGCAGAAATTTCTCCCATGCCATGGGTTGGGAAGGACAGTATTTCCTACCAATTAGACAATAATGGAAGGCTCAGAAGATAGCCACTAATGACTACGCTATAGAATAGAATAGAATAGACTTTATTTGCATAGCCAACAGGCCATAGCATCAAAGGACAGACAAAAACAAAAATACATTACGGAAATAGTTATCATAAAATAATCTCAGTACTTAAAACTTGGCAGAGGTAATGATAATAATAAGATCCTAGGCGAGGAATCCAGGTGACGACACTGATGTCATTCAGATAGCAGCTCTCAGTCTCATTGCTCTCTCGATAAATTTGGCAACCTTCTCTGTTGTCGAGCAGTTCTGGTCGGCTAGGAGTGAGAACAATTTGGCTTCACAAGAGCGGCCCGGGATGGCAGATAATAGCGGCGTGATGGTCTCGTCCCTGAGATCTTTATATAGGGAGCAGGACAAGAGAACGTGTGACACAGTCTCTACGTAACCAGCTCCACAGGGGCAGAGCCGGTTCTCGAATGAATTTTGTTGATATCTACCTTCAAGAACAGCTGATGCTAACATATTTAGTCTGGCCAGTGTAAAGGCCCGCCTAAGTTTTGGAATGGTTAAGGTAGACAAATAAGGTGCCCGAAAATCAAAGTGGGAGGGGGGCAGATAAGCGTACCAAGCACTAAATTTCTTAATATAGGCCAGATTATTCTGTTGCTCAATATCCTTCATGTGCTGGTCAATAACGGTTTTTGCCTTGGGTAGACCCATTTTCAGGAGAGGCTGTGCTTGGAGGCCACATGTAAGTAGTTTTTGATGCACTACTTTGGACCACCGACTTCTATGAGCATCTTGTGCTACTAGAGGTAGTAGTCCAGATGGGTTTAAGTTTAAGCGAAGCCAATAGTTGAATGTTCTTAGCCAGGTCCGGGTTTCGACGGAGAGGAGGCCAGTCTCCAGCCGTAGGGCCGCATTTGGTACGCATGGTGGAACGGCTAGAATCTGTCTTACAAATTTAGACTGGACCGTTTCAAGTGTGCGGCAATGATTTCCCGTCCAGATTTGGGCCCCGTAGAGTAATTGCGCCAAGGGTTTTGCTTGAAAGACCTCCAGAGCTGCTGGGATATGTCTGCCCCCCTTCGTAAAGTAAAAGCAAGACAGTATTTTGGCGCTTTGAGATGCTTTTTCCCTAGCATATTTATGATGGGCCTCCCAGGCCCCTGTTGACTGGAAAACTACTCCGAGGTATTTGAAAATTTTGACCTGTTCTATTGGCTGATTGTCCATCTCCCATCTGTAATATCTGTGTCTCCTAGCGAAGACCATGACTTTGGGTTTTTTGGTGATTAACCACCAGTTGATCTCTCCTGCAGAAGGCTGAGAATTCTCTTAGTAGCCTTTTGAGGCCTACTTTAGTTCGCGATAAGAGAACCGCGTCGTCCGCATAGAGGAGCGCTGAAATTGATTTTTCGGCCAATTTGGGGGCATGAAACTCCGGGGATGTTAGGTATTTGACCATGTCATTTATATATGTTGAATAGGGCTGGGGCTAAAATACAGCCCTGCTTGACTCCTTTGGTGGCTGGTACAGGGCCAATTAGTTGCCCATTTACTGAGGTTCTTATATATAACTTGGAGTCTTTATATAGGCTTTTTATCAAGAATAGTAATCTTTTGTCAATGTTGGTGGCATTGAGTTTAGCCCAAAGTTTGACTCATGAGATCGAGTCAAAGGCCGCCTAGAAAAGGATCTAGGAGTCTTGGTTGACCACAAACTTGACATGAGCCAACAGTGTGACGCGGCAGCTAAAAAAGCCAATGCAATTCTGGGCTGCATCAATAGGAGTATAGCATCTAGATCAAGGGAAGTAATAGTGCCACTGTATTTTGCTCTGGTCAGACCTCACCTGGAGTACTGTGTCCAGTTCTGGGCACCACAGTTCAAGAAGGACACTGAGAAACTGGAACGTGTCCAGAGGAGGGCAACCAAAATGGTCAAAGGTCTGGAAATGATGCCTTATGAGGAACGGCTAAGGGAGCTGGGCATGTTTAGCCTGGAGAAGAGGAGGTTAAGGAGTGATATGATAGCCATGTTCAAATATATAAAAGGATGTCACATAGAGGAGGGAGAAAGGTTGTTTTCTGCTGCTCCAGAGAAGCGGACACGGAGCAATGGATCCAAACTGCAGGAAAGAAGATTCCACCTAAACATTAGGAAGAACTTCCTGACAGTAAGAGCTGTTCGACAGTGGAATTTGCTGCCAAGGAGTGTGGTGGAGTCTCCTTCTTTGGAGGTCTTTAAGCAGAGGCTTGACAACCATATGTCAGGAGTGCTCTGATGGTGTTTCCTGCTTGGCAGGGGGTTGGACTCAATGGCCCTTGTGGTCTCTTCCAACTCTATGATTCTATGATTCTATGATTCTAGGTCAATAAATGCTGCGTGACTACGCTATATAATGACAACACTGCATAATGACACTTTTTGTACAAGTTCTGATTCAGAACAGATTACTAGCTTTTAAGCAAAATCCAACATTCTTATCAAACTGTACCAGATTTAACTTGTGTAAGATGCCATTGATGGTCTGTTTCAAACTTATCACCATAGTTTTATCTTTGTTAACTTTTTGTCCTTGAATAGAAATGGACACTTCTTAGGTTATTTATTTTCCATACTATCCTTCATTTATTTTATCAGCAGAAAACAATACAGACAATACAATTATACATTTTGGGCCCATACCTATAGATTTATTTTATTTTTATCTTTAGGTTTCAAGATGAACGGTGGTTGACTGGATTTTCACCTTTCACATTTCCCCCCACAAAACATCTCTACATAGGAAAAACTCACGAGCTTCTTACATGGTAACTGCAATAGTAAAAACGTGAGGAGAAAAAAACCTACTAGTGCAAGCTGTATCTTAAACAAAATCCCACAAAAAATAAGATTATACATTAGACTCTTGCTTTTCCACTTCACTTCCCACCATGGCTGCATGGACTCTGATGCCATTTGATTCTGCCTGAGGCTCTTCTTTACTCCAAATCATTCCATGGTTGGACCTCACAATAATTCCCACCACTTCTCCCCCTATAATTGAGGTTGAGTCATCTGCAAATATTGGACTTGTGGAAATATTCCTCAGTGTACCTGTTCTCTGCTTGTGGTACACAACAGTCTTGTTCCTGTCCCACAGAAATCCCATATGCCAGCGGTTTTCAACCTTTTTGAATCCGTGGCTCAAAAAGTCCAGTGTGGTGTAGTGGTTAAGAGTGGTGGACTCGTAATCTGGTGAACCGGGTTTGATTCCCCGCTCCTCCACATGCAGCTGCTGGGTGACCTTGGGCCGGTCACACTTCTTTGAAGTCTCTCAGCCTCACTCACCTCACAGAGTGTTTGTTGTGGGGGAGGAAGGGAAAGGAGATTGTTAGCCGCTTTGAGACTCCTCAGGGTAGTGATAAAGCGGGATATCCAAACTCCTCCTCTTCTTCTTAACCAATCACATTAATTCTGCAGCTCCTCCGTGGGAACCACTTACACTGGGGTTCTGTTACATGACTCATGGAAGTGGGGATTCCCCAGTTCTGTCCTTGCACTGTTTATTAGATCTTTTCGGTATTTGACCACTTCTATGATCCTTAGGGCATTGGTGGAGAACCTTCAGCCCTCCAGGTGTTGTTGAACACCAATGCCCATCATCCCTGACTGTCAGGCTTCGGGGTCTTGACTTCCTCCTTCCCCTTTAGCCATAGATAAGAAGGACAAAGCAAAAAGAGTTGCTTACCATTTAAATGATCACAGCAAAAGAACAAAACAGCCATTCTCCGAATGACGGTGTTCCCAATTAAGGTTTCCACCCACTTCCCCCCTAGTCACTTCTGTGCCTTGCAACCTGATCTCACAACTACTGTGCTTTTTGTGCAGCCACCTTATCTGCTCGATGTGTCCTTGGACTGATAGGTTGGTCACTTTCCAGCGAGAGAGAGTCTGTTAGCTCTCTCTCCTCCAGTTCTTCTTCACTTTGCTGTTCACCCCCCAGTTCGTCCCAACTTTTGTCTTCAGAATTATGCCCCTCTGCAAACCACTGTTCCAAATCTATACTGCTCCACTGCTCCTGGGCAGCTTCAGGATCCTGATCAGGAGCAGGGGGAGGGGAAGGCTCCCACCATTCCTCATCAGAGCAGTACTCCTTAGCCTGGTCTCTGACACTGACCATTGGGCTATTCTAGCCGAGGCTGATAGGATCTGGAGCCCCACAGGTTCCTCATCCCTACTCAGCTACATTGATTTCTATTACATCATTAGATTTTTGTACCCTGTCCTAAATACAAATCCATTTGTTACTTTAATGGCATTTATCTGGGTTAACACAACTGTTATGTGATCCCACGAAAAGTCCCTCTAGATGCTACCTGGAAAAGTGAAATTTGAAACGTAATGTTTAATTAGACTGTATTCTGCAGGAGAGATCCAGATGCAGCAGATGCACAAACAGTGAGAGACAAGTGGAGGTTAAATGGGGAGCTCATTGAAATTCTTGTTTGCTCTGTTTTCATTCTCTTTCCCTGTTTTGCATTTAAATATTTGAACTGTAGTCTGACAGAAACAACACGAATGCAGTGAAAAGCTAGAGCAGGGCCCTGGCAAGCATTTCATGTCGAGTATTCATTAGATCGCACTATCCACACAACCAATGTGTTTTTAATTTGTGCGCGATTATGAAAGCAGGCGTCTATTTGTGTGTATATAGAATCCAAACTTATTATAATTGTCAATGTGTCCTTTTGAAAGATAAAAAGTAAATGTCAGCAAGCAGAAGTGGTTTGGCCTCTGAAACTCAGCAGTATCTAACAATCACTTTAATAAAACAAGAAAAAAATTCCCTATGAACTTCCCCTTTGGTTTCTGATGAGCACAAGAGAGGAGGCAAAAGGAAGGGGCAATGGTTTCTAAGGACAGTATAGGGGGACCTAGAGTCCTAGCTTTAATTTTTATTAAAACCCAAAATAGTATAAAATGAGCTCCCTTTATGTGCTATTTGCCTGGAGGAGGTTCCCTGTGATGACTAGGGTGGAATCTAAAGGTAAAGGTAAAGGTACCCCTGCCCGTACGGGCCAGTCTTGACAGACTCTGGGGTTACTTAAGAGGCCAGGGGCCAGCGCTGTCCGGAGACACTTCCGGGTCACGTGGCCAGCATGACAAAGCTGCATCTGGCGAGCCAGCGCAACACACGGAAACGCCGTTTACCTTCCCGCCAGTAAGCGGTCCCTATTTATCTACTTGCGCCTGGGGGTGCTTTCGAACTGCTAGGTTGGCAGGCGCTGGGACCGAGCAACGGGAGCGCACCCCGCCGCGGGGATTCGAACCGCCGACCTTTCGATCGGCAAGCCCTAGGCACTGAGGCTTGAGCTCCCTTTATGTGCTATTTGCCTGGAGGAGGTTCCCTGTGATGACTAGGGTGGAATCTACACACATATAAAAAACAATGCTGTGAAAATGCTTTTTTAAATGTGCCCATTGCAAATAAAGATATAAAGTTCAGGATAATCACATCAAAAGTGGGTTTTGAGAACCCATTCATAATTTTGGGTGCTGGAAGAACACAGATAACTCTCATTTTATTAACACTGATCACACGTCAGTCACAGAAAAGGTACTCCCAGAAGCAGTTGAGAGTGTTTTATCCTGCAGTCCGTGTGGGGGCTCAGTGGTATAGTCCATTCACCGGAGGACATTCAGGACTTTTTATACCCTAATAAAAACTGATGTAACATTAAAGTTTAGAAATTGGCTTGCGATATTGCCATTCAGATAATTATGGCAATCTGTTTCCATTATTCCCTCTAGCTGCTTTATTGAATACTGCAATATTGATGGAATACTAACAGTAACAAATTTCAGGAGAGTGTCAAAGAAACTCCCCAGATTAATGCACAAGGTATTTCTTCCATATAATGCTAATGATAAACGATCATCCCTTATGGTTTTAGGGAGTCTGGCTACCTATCAGCAGAGAGAATGGACGGGAAAGCATATGCCATACTTCTGTACTCTGATTTAACCTGTTCTTTCATGGCAGCTTTGGGCCATAGCAACCTTGGACTTGATGAACATTGCCCCAACACAACATGACCCTATGCCAGAGATAAGGAACCTCAGACCCGAGAGCCAAATGTCTTTCTGTCTGGACCTTGAAACTCTCTCCAATGTTTGCCCCTCACCAGCCATTCTCTGCAGCCACCTCAGGTAGCTTTTCTTGGCTTGGAATGGTGTGTGTAGAATAACTCTCATTTTTGGCTTGGCTGGAATGTAGCCTATCGTACAAAAGTAGGAGTCTTACCTGTAGCTCCACACACTTTTCTGCCTCTGTCTCTATCCATCATTGGCATACAAACCCTGAAAGGTTTTACATGAGGTAATAGGGTCTTCAGGTTGAAAAAGCCTTAAGTTGACACTGTTCCGTTTGGTGTCAGTGCATAAAGATTGCGATTTGCTTCAGCTCCAGCTCTCTGAGGACAAAAATACCAATAAAGTAGACCACTGAGATTCAGTTACAGTATAAATTTGTTTCAAACCGTCCTGTATTTGGCTAACGCAAAGCCAAATATAACTATATCAAAGCTTGGTGTGGAACCAGTGATCTGTCCACGTATGAGCGAAAAGGAACACATCATCATCTTTTACTGAGCACTTCAGAGTCAAGTCAAATTGTATTGTCTTACACAATCTACAGACCAATTACAAGCGTTTACACACCTAACCAGAATTGTGTAGATTCTTCAGGCAATTCAAATAATGTGTGATTGACTCAGAGCGAATCTATATCTTCTGCTAGCAATTTGCTACGCATTTTAATAGCGGCAGAGTTTACACAGTACAGTACTTCGCATTATGTTATTGTCATAATCCTTCGAGTAACCTGTAAGGTAAGTCAGCTTCAGGGGTGCCAACTTGAATTAAATTGGGGGGGCAGGTAAACCCCACCCTGCATAATTGATCACAATATGTGGTGTGCACACACCATTTGAGTGGCAATGCCTACCAACTTTGGGGGGGCCAGGCCCCCTAAAATATTTTATTGGGGGACAAAGTGACCTTGCCCCCTCAGCTCAGCATCGTTACACCCACAAAGCAGAAAATATGGGGAGACTTGGACCTGAAAAATCAGCCTAGCTCACATATAACTTTTAACTGTGGTTTAAACCATTCGTTTCCACACGCATGCAGGCAAATATAGTCATGGAAAAAGAAATATTTTTAATTTTTATTTATTAAATTTCTATGCCACCCTGCATCTGAGGATCACAGGGCAGTCCGCAACATAAAAACACAAAAAATGCATAAGATAGCAATAAATAAAAACAAAAAGTTCTAGTCAGCATTCTGCAGATGATCGTACGCTGAAAGATTCACAGTCTATCCACCCTAAGCATTGATGTCAGAAAGTGGTTTAGTGAATTTATGAGGTCAGTGACATGGACAGGCTTCCAAAGAAATGGCCAGAATTTTGCAGTGCAATGTTCTTTCTGATATACAACATATTGTACAGTCAACAAAATACCTGATAATCCACAGTGATGGTAGTAATAAAGCCTTCTTCTCCTTTATTCTATCGTACAACATATTTCTTTTTTGCCTCATACAGTACCTAGCTCCATAAATTTTCCTTCTGCGTTCTTCACTGTGCAGCTATATACTGCCATAGTCTCAATGAACTGATTTCATGAGCATGCCAGACACACGCCTATGTGAGCAGCTGATTCGACGTGGACTTTAGCAAGTGTCTCTGAACAATGCTCTGAGACGTTATCTCACTTACATAGGGAAATAAAGGTGGCCTACCTCAGGGAATTTTTGGGAGCAATCTCAGTCGAAATACACATTAAGCGCTTTGTAAATTTGAATTTGTATCAACTGTAAAGTAACTGCATCACCTAGTGACATGTTCTCTTTTTTCCAAAAAAAAATCTTCCCCTCACAGAGTAACAATTCTCAGAGTAGTTTAACAGTGAATCCCTCTTCCCAGGGAATTCTGGGAATTGTAGCTCAGTGAGGGTGACAGCTAATGGTGCTAACAACTTTCACAACACTTCCCAGAGTTCTGCGGTTGAAGCCATGACTGTTTAAAGTAGTACAGTGGTACCTCAGGTTACAGATGCTTCAGGTTACAGACTCCGCTAACCCAGAAATAGTACCTCAGGTTAAGAACTTTGCTTCAGGATGAGAACAGAAATTGTGTGGTGGCAGCGGGAGGCCCCATTAGCTAAAGTGGTACCTCAGGTTAAGAACAGTTTCAGGTTAAGAACGGACCTCCAGAACGAATTAAGTTCTTAACCAGAGGTAAAGGTAAAGGGCCCATTAGGTCCAGTCACAGACGACTCTGGGGTTGTGGCGCTCATCTCGCTTTATTGGCCAAGGGAGCCGGCGTACAGCTTCCGGGTCATGTGGCCAGCCTGACTAAGCTGCTTCTGGCAAACCAGAGCAGTGCACGGAAACACCGTTTACCTTCCCGCCAGAGCGGTACCTATTTATCTACTTGCACTTTGATGTGCTTTTGAACTGCTAGGTTGGCAGGAGCTGGGACTGAGCAACGGGAGCTCACCCCGTTGCGGGGATTTGAACCACTGACCTTCTGATCGGCAAGTCCTAGGCTCTGTTGTTTAGACCACAGCACCACCCGCATCCATAATACTGCTTCAAATGCAGGTGTAGCTTGGGTCAGAAGCTCTGAAATTGAACTCTTCAGCTATCAAACAAAGACCTCCCTGGGTAAAACAGTAAAGCTGATATAAAATAATGATCCGCCCGTATACCCCCCCCACACACACACATTTTAAAGGCAAGTTGTTTTCATAGAATCATAGAATCATAGAATCATAGAGTTGGAAGAGACCACAAGGGCCATCGAGTCCAACCCCCTGCCAAGCAGGAAACACCATCAGAGCACTCCTGACATATGGTTGTCAAGCCTCTGCTTAAAGACCTCCAAAGAAGGAGACTCCACCACACTCCTTGGCAGCAAATTCCACTGTCGAACAGCTCTTACTGTCAGGAAGTTCTTCCTAATGTTTAGGTTGAATCTTCTTTCTTGTAGTTTGTATCCATTGCTCCGTGTCCGCTTCTCTGGAGCAGCAGAAAACAACCTTTCTCCCTCCTCTATGTGACATCCTTTTATATATTTGAACATGGCTATCATATCACCCCTTAACCTCCTCTTCTCCAGGCTAAACATGCCCAGCTCCCTTAGCCGTTCCTCATAAGGCATTGTTTCCAGGCCTTTGACCATTTTGGTTGCCCTCCTCTGGACACGTTCCAGTTTGTCAATGTCCTTCTTGAACTGTGGTGCCCAGAACTGGACACAGTACTCCAGGTGAGGTCTGACCAGAGCAGAATACAGTGGCACTATTACTTCCCTTGATCTAGATGCTATACTCCTATTGATGCAGCCCAGAATTGCATTGGCTTTTTTAGCTGCCGCGTCACACTGTTGGCTCATGTCAAGTTTGTGGTCAACCAAGACTCCTAGATCCTTTTCACATGTAGTGCTCTCAAGCCAGGTGTCACCCATCTTGTATTTGTGCCTCTCATTTTTTTTGCCCAAGTGCAATACTTTACATTTCTCCCTGTTAAAATTCATCTTGTTATTTTTGGCCCAGTTCTCTAATCTGTCAAGGTCGTTTTGAAGTGTGTTCCTGTCCTCTGGGGTGTTAGCCACCCCTCCCAGTTTGGTGTCATCTGCAAATTTGATCAGGATGCCCTTGAGTCCATCATCCAAGTCGTTGATAAAGATGTTGAATAAGACCGGGCCCAAGACAGAACCCTGTGGCACCCCACTAGTCACTCTTCTCCAGGATGAAGAGGAACCATTGATGAGCACCCTTTGGGTTCGGTCAGTCAGCCAGTTACAAATCCACTGAGTGGTAGCATAGTCAAGACCGCATTTTACCAGCTTCTTTACAAGAATATCATGGGGCACCTTGTCAAATGCCTTGCTGAAATCAAGGTAGGCTACATCCACTGCGTTCCCTTCATCTACCAGGCTTGTAATTCTGTCAAAAAACGAGAATTACAATGCTCAGTTTATAGGGAGCCAGCCAAGTGGCCTGGCTGTAGGCAGGATTCCAAATGCACATTTATCCCAGCATTGCAGTGAATTTATGCACTTACAACAGAAATACATCAGCAATCCCACCTTTGCCACGCTGGCAAGATTAGACAAATGATCGATTAACAATGTCAGGGAGGAAACAGACCAAAAACCTGCCTAGTCCACCATTCTCCTTCCCACCAAGACCAGCCAGACTTATTCATTGAAAACATTTTCATATCACCCTTCATTTTTAAAAAATAATGACAAAGTTTTGTGCGTGTTTCAAACTACATATTGATAAAGACTAGTGGATAACATGAGCTTCCAGACTTTGGTCAATTTTAGGGTGCAATTCAGTTACATCCTGACAAATTCAAGTTGTGCAATTAGAGTTGATTGGGAGGTGCTGCGCAAAAAACCCACTTCCCAAATCTTTTTGCAATAAGGAAATTGTCAGGGAAACATGCAGGAGAGTGTGGAATGGCACCAACTTTGGCATTACATCATCCAGCCTCCCCACAAACAAGGCAGCGTGAATGGCCATTACATAGTCAATGTTGTCTAACTTCCCTGGGGTGAAAAAATCAGGATGAATGCTCAATAAACAGTTTGCCTGGAAGCACCCCAAGGAGCAATCAACAATGCATTAAAAGTATTTTAAAACCAATGGCGGATAAAAAAGGGGGGTTGTCTGACACCTAAAAGAAAATAATTTTGATGCCAGAAGAGCATCCTAAGGGAAGACATAAACATTATATGGTATTTATATATATATATAATTTTTTTAAAGGTGCCATAGCACCTCTGCATCCATACATTTAGGGTCAAAGGAGACTATGCGTTAATTGCCAATATCTGTAAGAAGACTGGAGAGACAGAGTAATGGTGGAAAGGTGGATGAAATAGTGGAAGAACGTTGCCTCAGGAGAGTGAGGAAAATTCTCAGGGATGATTCAAACCTTGGCCGGCACTTTCTTGATCTCCTGCCCTCGGGCAGAAGATATAGAAGCATGAGTAGTCGCACCAACAGGGTAAATAACAGCTTCTATCCGTGGGCTGTTAGGCTGCTGAATAAAAAGATAACAACAGGGCAACTGACTTTCGGGTTTGGTGGGTGTGCGTCAGTAAACGAGGGGAATTAAGACTAAGAGAGCTGAGTGGGGGGGTGCTTGTGTAATCTCACTGTATACAAGTTGTACCAGTGACAATAAAGTATTTCAATTTCAATTCAATTTCAATATTGATTTACATATATAAGAGAAGCATCCCTCCATGTCCCCCCCCCCCGGCATGTAAACAGCTATATTTCATGGTTTCCCCAGCCAAGGATTGGGAGAAAATCTTCCTTCCTTGCTAAGTGAGCCTTGAGTTTGTGAACCCAGCTTGCATACCCAGGTCCCACCGTCCAGCATTCACCAAGGTCTGCATGTCAGGATCCCAATTCAAGGTTCTCTGGACCCTGGCTTATGTTTTCTGGGATATTAACTGCACTCCTGTGATTCTCCATTGCTGACTTCATGTTCAATCAATGCTTTCTTTTTCTTATCAGAAAAACAGGACCTTTTTAATTTTACCAGCAACTTTTTTTAAAAAAAAACCCAACCCATATAATCAGAGTTGCATATTTTAAATGCTTAAAAGCTTTAAAGCTTCAATGTCATTTTCAAGTAGAAGCTAATGAAAATGTCTTATCTCTTAAAAAAGAAAAGAAAAGAACAAGCTCAGCACAGTCCCCCCCCCCCCCCCCGATTTTAAATGTCTGCAGGTGAAGAGCCAGGGTATTGTTTAATTAACACTGGCTCAGTACAACCTGGGACGAGATGGATTTATCTAGTTTGGTATTTAAAATCTACTTTTGGTCCTTGTTAGGAAAAACATATTGATACTACTGCAAATCTTTTAAGCATTTTCCTACAGATGCTTTTTGGCACAACATCTGCTAGCCTACTTTGCTTTGCAAAGTGCAGATAACTTTTCTTCTTCTTTTCCTTCTTCTTCTTCTTCTTCTTCTTCTTCTTCTTCTTCTTCTTCTTCCATCTTTAGTGAAAGTTCAAAAAGTACATAACTATATGTGCACCAAACATGATGAGACGCAAACAAAAAAGAGAAAGAGAGAAAGAGAAACAGAACCCGTTCAGAAGGGAAAATAAAGGAGGGCAGACCCAAAACTTTATATTTTACAAGGTTGTTATTGTATTTCACCAGATCTTTACCTATTACAGTATTTGTAAAAATGAATTCCAAATATCATTGAATTTATCCATAGCAAGTTTGTGTTTATATGCAAGTTGTTCATATGTTGTGAGTTTGCATAAGTCTTCAATCCAATCGTAGAAGGGAGCCACATTTTTATTTTTCCAATTCATTAGGATCAGTCTTTTTGCCGTGGTAAATATTGTCCTTTTGTAAGGTTCCATGTGCTGGGTATATACTGTAATTCAAGAGGATATTTTGCTCTGTAAATTGTACGGTTGTTCTGTACAGTTCTCTTGATGGTTTCAGTTACCTTCTGCCAAAAATCTCCAACAGTTAGATACATTAGATAGTGCTTTTTAAAACAAATGTAATAGGGTCCAGTATATTCTAAATATTATTTTTCTAAATATTCTAAATATTATTTTTTGTTGTATGAGCCTCAATTTAAGATCCAGAAACACCCTTGTTATAGCAGTTAAAACAGTTTCCCACTCTGTGGTCGAGACTGAGATCTCTAATTCTTTATTCCAATCCTCCCTCAATAACAGTATATCAAATTGATTAGCTAATAGCAAATATTTATATATGTTGATGGCCAGGCAGGTAACTTGCATCTTTTGTGGGCATTATGTTCTCAGCCTTCGAGTGCATAAGCAAAACTGTAAGAGTTGCTCCCCCTCCCTACCTTTTACCTTCTTAAAAAAACTGTATTTGTGCTTATCAGGTTTATACATTTCACGAATTTTACAATCATTTTAACATTTCAAAACTTGATTTCCTTCCCCCTCTTTCTGCGGCTCCTTAAATTTATTTTTAATATCTTCTGCATATCCAAATTAACTTAATTTGCTCATTTATTCATCTACTTTAAATAGATACTCTTATAAAACTGCAGGTTATTACAGCCATCCTGCCAATGTTCTTATCTGTTTGCAATTTATCTGTAAATATTCCATAAACCATTTCCATTCTTTTATAAAAAGTTTGTTATCTTGATTTCTTCTTCCAATAAGTTTCGCCATTTCTGCATATTCCATAAGTTTTTGTATGTATTCTTCCTTTGCTAGGACTTCTGCTTCTTTCCATTTTGGGGTGAGTAACATTATTGCCATTGTAGTAACATACATAAATAAGTTTCTATACAGTTTAGGTAGTTCTGTCCCTATAATTCCCCAAAGAAAAGCTTCTGGGTTTGTTTTTTTACAAACATTATTTTCAACATCCTTTTCAATTCATTATATATCATTTCCCAGTAAGCCACCCCACCTTTTACCTATCCCTATCCTCTTTTTGTGCTGTATCTTTTTGATAAAGCCTATGGCCAGGGACTATCTTGTTTGAGTTGAATTGTTTGAGTTGAGTTGGAATACTGTATGTATTCCACTATGGAAGGCTTTTTATAGATAAATAAGCAAACTACCTCAAGGGGAAACCTGAATAGCTGAATCGCATGCATGTCTGGATGTCCCAGTGAGTTTAATTAGATTTACAGCCAAGTCAATGTTGGCACGATTGTAGGCTCACAGTGTATCTCTCCACATTTTCACTCAGAAATCCCACTGAACTCAATGAGACATGCCAAAAGCTGACGCTTTGTGGCTAGGGTTAAGCTACTGGGACATGGGTAATTGTTTCTCATTGAGGTTGCTTTATATATACTTTTTGGTATTGTTGTTAACCAACTTTGGGATCAGGAAGGCCAGAATATCTTGAGGAAGAAATAAAAGATAAGCAAGCTTTTCCTTGTTCAGCTTCACTGACAGACAGGGAACGAGATTTTGAACCGTTATAATCATAAAAGAAAAATACATGGCAGCTCTCTGCAGTAAGTCCTTCAAGAAGAAAAGGGAAATCAACCATAAAAAGAGATTCTCTACAGCACGGTGGAAATAACCAGTTAATTTAATATATACAGGATAAAAACAAGTGGGAATTCCTACTAGGATAAGAAAGACTAAAGATACCACACAGCTGATCATTGCCGGAAGACTGCGTCTATCTCTCGACTTTTCTGGTCCCTGGGTGCTGATCCTTAGCTTTGGAAATCTAAACATACTTTCTGACTGTTCCTTTAAAAAAAGGATCCACTTCTCTCTGCGGAGAGCATGAAAAGAGAGATAGATGAGCCCTGACCCTGGGAGACATTTAAGTTTCTATTTGACATAAAAACCCGATTTGCCTACAACCTCTCAAAGAAAGATTATCCTCCTAAGATGCAATTCACAAGGCTGAATAACGATGGTGACTTATGGATTATTCAGTATGAGAAAAACTGCAATATGATGTGCATTAGTTGACGTGATGCACCATGGTTTTCATGTTCGCAAAGCTGAGGGTAGTGGTTGGGGATGGGTTGCCTGGGGAAGGAAGACAGAAACAGAGTAAGGCCAATTTCCCACAGGAAAGTGACAGCTCACCATTATGACACCAGGCAGCCATTTAATGGAAAATGGGAAGAAAAATCTCTACAATGTTTTCAGTGGAGATCCCACAATTGTCATTCCCAGCTATACTTCTGTTCCTTTGGATCTTACAAAAAAATCCAAAGTAAATAGACTGGCTGAAGAGCAAGAAGTTGTGAAAAAGCTGAATTCTGTGTTAGGGATCATTAGGGAAGGGGTTAGAAATATAACAGCCAATTACTATCATCATCATCATCATCATCATCATCATCATCATCATATAACAATTTATTTGCTGCCCTTTACAGTCAGGTCTCAGGGCAGGTTACAACAATTAAAACACAACTTTCCTATTATATTAAAAATATAATATTAAAAAGTTTAAAACAACTTTAAATTGCAAAAATAAGGTACATACATACATACATACATACACACACACACACACACATCTCAAGTGTCAAAAACCAGCATAAGGTGATGTATTTTTAGCACTGGGACTTCTACAACTTATGGGCTACTATCTCCCATAAGTCCCATTTACCCATTTGATCATTTCACTGTTGCTAATATTAATCAGCTTTCTAACCCAACATCATCATCATACACCTAACTTCATATTCATCACCCAAAGCAGTTCTTCAGGAACCCACAAGATGAGAGTTTCCTCATATCCCTACTCATGTTATAGTGATAGTACTCTATTCTGCCTTGGTCAGACCACAGCTGGAATACTGTGTTCAATTCTGGGCACCACAGTTTATGAAGGATGTTGACAAGCTGGAATGTGGGCAGAGAAGGGCAACCAAGATGACCCTGGAAGCCAAGCCTTATAAAGAACAGTTGAGGGAGCTGGGTATGTTTAGCCTGGAAAAGAGGAGACTGAGAGGAGATAGGATAGCCATCTTCAACTATATCAAGGGCTGTCACATGGAAGAGGGAACAAGCTTGTTTTCTCCTGCTCTGGAGGGTTGGACTCAAATCAATGGCTTCAAGTTACAAGAAAGGAGATTACGACTAAACATTAGGAAGAACTTTCTGACAGTAAGAGCTGTTCAACAGTGGAACAGTCTCCCTCAGAAGGTTGTAGACTCTCCTTCCTTGGAGGTTTTTAAAGCAGAGTTTGGATGACCATCTGCCATGGATGCTTTAGCTGAGATTCCTGCATTGCAAGGAGTTGGACTAGATGAACCTTGGAGTCCCTTCCAACTCTGATATTCTATGGTTCCTGTTTAGGCATAATACATGGACAAGGCCATTATAGCTTCTAAAGGAAGGGATAAGTCAATACTGAAATTCAGGAACTTGGGAGCTTTTCTTTAATTACTGTATATACTGAAGCTGGCTTCTTATTTATATTTTTATACCATCAAATCAAACTGATGGGCTTGGGGTTTCGTTTTTTCATAAGACTCACCAGAGCTTTCAATCTCAAAGTCATGGCTTTATAGGTTTTTCAGCTAGCTCAGGTCTGCAGAGACAAGAAGACAATTACCATCCCAATCCTTTTTCAGAAGAACTGTGTGAACCGGATTGTAATTACCCCCAGATGTCTCCTGGGTTCAGTAACCCTTTCCACAAACCTTGACCAAGGTTCACGAGTATCGAAGGAAGTTTATGACTTTTACAAAAAAGGGAAAAGGGAGTTCAAGGGGGAAAACATTCCAAAAACACTCAGGGTCACTCAAATGAAATGATTACAAAAAGAATATCAAAGGGAAGCAAAAGAGTAAAAGGCCAACCAAATCCAAAAGCAACTATAGTTATTATCCACTACCATCACCACTAAGGCTAATTGCCAGAAATTCTGAAACTCCGTACTCCAGTGGTTTTCAACCAGTGTTCCGTGGCACCCTGGGGTGCCTTGAATGATGGTCAGGGGTGCCATGGGCAACACTGGACTCTGTCCCCCTTTCCTCCCCTTCCCTCCCTCCTCTGATACTCTCTCGCGTCTCTGCCTCCCAAAGACTTGCGTGCCTGTTTATTGCAGCCGCCAAGACCATATAACACCAGTCTTGAAAGACCTACACTGGCTCCCAGTATGTTTCTGAGCAAAATTTAAAGTGTTGGTGCAGACCTTTAAAGCCCGGCCTCGGTCCAGTATACCTGAAGGAGCATCTCCACCCCCATCATTCTGCCTGGACACTGAGGTCCAATTCCGAGGGCCTTCTGGCAGTTCCCTCACTGAGAGAAGCCAAGTTACAGGGAACCAGGCAGAGGGCCTTCTCGGTATTGGCACCCACCCTGTGGAACGCCCTCCCAACAGATGTCAAAGAGAAAAACAACTACCAGACTTTTAGAAGACATCTGAAGGCAGCCCTGTTTAGGGAAGCTTTTAATGTTTTATAGGTTATTGTATTTTAATATTCTGTTGGAAGCCGCCCAGGGTGGCTGGGGAGGCCTAGCCAGATGGGTGGGGTATAAATATATTATTATTATTATTATTATTATTATTATTATTAACAATAATAATAACTAAGCTCCATAGGTGAATGGTGCCTCTGGGTGGCAGCTCTCTTTGGGGCAGGGAGGGGCAGCTCAGAGACCAGGGGCAGCAGGAGTGGCTGCCCGGAGGACTCCAAATGCAACGGCAGAGGAGAGGAGGCTGAGGCAACACCCCACAAGGGTGAGAGGCTGCCACCTCTGCAGGCAAGGGGTGACATAACTGGGTTCCTGAGCCCCACTGGGGTGCCACAGAAAGAATGTAGTTGGTTAAGGGAGCCGTGGACTCAAAAAGGTTGAAAACCTCTGCCTTACTTTATACTATATAGTTCCCTAGTTGCGGAGACTGATGCAACATAACTAACTCTGCACTGTGTCTCTGAATTCCTGGGTGCATGTTCTGTAGCTTAAGAGCATAGAGATTGTGGTTATACAAGCTAGAGCTTCTGACGTTTCTTTCATGGGGAAAGAGGAGGTCTCATTGCAGTTGATACCCTGCTACAAAGGTCACATCAGAAGAAATCCTATTGCTCAGTAGTTGCTTTGCCCAAGGAGTACGAGTGAGAAGAGGCGGCACTGCACATATGGTTTCCCATGTTAAGTATAATTGATTTACTTGAGGATGAAATGGTGAATGGCTACATGTGCATTCATGAGGCATTTTCCATGGGACTATACTGAAGCCAAGAATAGGACTCTGAGCTCTGGGTTGATAATTAACTATTGTTGTTTTCTGCTAGCTAGCACGTGAGTGTTTAACCTTAGATCAAGTGGCAAAGGTATTTGGTTGAAATTCTCCACTTTGAAGGGATTGCCTTTGAGTCTTTGTTCCCAGGCTCTGTGGAGTAAGGACGTGTAAATGGCTCTCCAGGAGCACACAGCTTTGGGGATGGAATGCAGACAAAGTGGAGCCTGGGGGAGAGCGTGCTATGTCTTCCAGCTCTGATTCTAAGCTTATTTTATTTCTAAGATGCTGAGCCTCTGCTGAACAGCACAAGACGTCGTCTGGATATTTTGGGTGTGTCTTTGATGCTCTTGTTATGTTTTTGAAGAAAGTTCTGCGAGTAAACTTTTTGAACAATATCTAAGGGGTCTGGACAATGCTTCATTTCTAAAAAGGAGGCAGTTTTCATGCATCCAGTCACTTCAAACTGACTCTTTCCTGCCTGCTGTTGTTGGCTTTCAATCCCTAGTGTCTCCATGTAAGGATGGGGAAAACTCCTGCCTGCAACCTTGGAGACTGAAGAAAAACTGTACATATGTTAATGTCAGCATCTTAAAAAGCAGAGACATCACCTTGTCTTAAAAATAGAGACATCACCTTGCCAACAAAGGTCCATATAGTAAAAGCTATGGTTTCCCCAGTAGTGATGTATGGTAGTGAGAGCTGGACCATAAAGAAGGCTGATCACTGAAGAATTGATGCTTTTGAATTATGGTGCTGGAGGAGACTCTTGAGAGTCCCATGGACTGCAAGAAGATCAAACGTATCCATTCTTAAGGAAATCAGCCCTGAGTGCTCACTGGAAGGACAGATTGTGAAGCTGAGGCTCCAATACTTTGGCCACCTCATGAGAAGAGAAGACTCCCTGGAAAAGACCCTGATGCTGGGAAAGATGGAGGGCACAAGGAGAAGATGACGACAGAGGACGAGATGGTTGGACAGTGATCTCGAAGCTACCAGCATGAGTTTGACCAAACTGCGGGAGGCAGTGGAAGACAGGAGTGCCTGGCGTGCTCTGGTCCATGGGGTCATGAAGTCGGACACGACTAAACAACAACAACATGTTAATGTCTACATTTCAGCTATGTTGCACCTTCTTTTTTCCTTCTTTTTAAAAAATGCTTTTAAAAAAGTAAAGCAATATTTATTGCAATGCAAAAAAAGATAAGTGATGAGACTAGCCCCCCTTTTAACAATTGTTTTAAGATTTGTAGCTTAGATGTTCATTTATGCCTTAAGGTTCCCATCTGTGACTTCACAGTTGATATCCTAGGCTCTCCACTAATGTGCTGGATATAGTGAGTGTTATCAATACTGTCGCCGCTTCGTTTTGCCATCAAATCTGGGATTTAAGCATGACACAATGCGAGCAGCACAATGACAGATGGCGGAGAGGGAGGTGGGTGTTCTCTGAAAGCAAGCTGCCAAATAACGGTTTTGATGATGGCGAATGTTTGATTACTTATCGCAAGTGTTTGCCCTCGCCTATTCAGAAAGCCGTCTGTGTCATTCTCTGTGAATAAAATATGGCTTGCCTTTTGCATTTCCAATATGCTTTTCTCAATTGTCTTTTCGACGGAGAGAGAGTTCTAGGTGCTCGTTTTCTGTATGCCGAGCGCATTTTGAATGGGATTTACAAGGGGAGCAGTCAGAGAAAGGGGCGTAATGTGTCTGACTCAATTCAAGTGCATGCTTCTGTTGTTGACCTCCACTGAAAACAGCTTCTCCATGCAAACGAGGACGTGACCTCTCTCCAGATAACAGAATAACTCTTCTTTTCCTAGCCCTGTGGCTGCAATCTCCTGGGAGACACAGATGCACACACCCCTCCAAGTGACCCTGGACACTGGCAATCCATGCTACACCACTGGTCAGACATGCAATTCTCCAGTTGAAGCCCAATGCAGTATAGTACAGGAATGATACCTATGATACTTCCGCTTTATGAACACTGCCCTTTTTTCATTTGAGCACATGGCTTAGAATTATCCATCACATTTAGATTCCAGTATGGACTATATATATAAATTTATATATTTATGTTAGGATTGATGAAACATTGCATACCCTCCAACAATTTTCCAATGAAAATGGGACATCCTATTCCATTATTATGAATGGAATGCCCTCCCATCAGATGTCAAAGAAATAAACAACTATCAGACTTTTAGTTTAGGGAAGCTTTTAATATTTGATTAATTATTGTATTTTAATATTTTGCTGGAAGCTGCCCAGAGTGGCTGGGGAAACACAGCCAGATGGGCGGGGTATAAATATATTATTATTATTATTATTATTATTATTATTATTATTATTATTCCACCCGTCTGACATTAAAAAAACTTCCCTATACAGGGCTGCCTTCACATGTCTTCTAAAGGTTGTATAGTTACTTATCTCCTTGGCTTAGGGGTCGTTTAACTCCATACCCTCCAACATTTCTCCCATGAAAATAGAGACATCCTAAGGAAAAGCAGTACATTCCAGGACAGCTTCTATAAATTCGGGACTGTCCCTGGAAAACAGAGACACTTGGAGCGTCTGATATTCTTACTGCCAATGTCAGCTGGCAATGTTTTTTTTTTAATAGCTCTTTAAATTTCTCTTCTGTTATATTTGCAAAAAGAAAAAAGATGGTATTAATTTTTCAATTTGTTAAAATTTTAACTAGATTTTCCAACGTATGGGTAATCGTTTCAGCAAAAGAAACTCAGGAAAATCTTTACAATCCTATTTGCACACATACACCCATGGTTAAAGTTAATCAGAAACAGAAGAAAAATCAATACTGCTTGCACATATGAAGCATGTTTCCATTGAAGAAGCTGAAAACATTTCATAAACATTGATTTGAGCAGGGGGCAGGGCATAACGTGATGTGCAAAATGTTAAAACATCGTACTGAAAAGGGATCTGTCACAGCACAAGTCGGGAGCTGAAACTCAGCAAGGAGATTGCAGGAGCCATTTTCATAAATGTGCCTGATTAAGAACATCAGTGAAGTCTGCTGCCCTCAAATTCACTTTTCTTTTGTGGTGGGTCTGGTATTAGTATATAGGCTGTTGCTTCTTCTTTCTTTTTTTTTTGCAGAAGAGCATTTTTCTTAAAATTCAACTTATCAAGGAAAATGTTATTCAGATGCAGCATCTGGTATTTGGTGAAGTCTTGCTTTTCATCCAATTTTCCAGATGAACTGAGAAAAGAGCACGAGGCTTCGACCAGCTGCCTATAGTTACTCAGCAAGCAAATGATTCCCAAGCATCAGAAACCAGACATCTAATATTTACCCAGGGGGCCTTTCCCTTCCCTTTAAGGGCAGGATAGGTATGTGGAAGGCTGCCAGTTGTTGCCTCTGCTTGGGTTTATGTGTGGCCTTTTGGGCTGCCCATAGACTTCATATCGCTGTTGGAAAACCACTCTGCCATGTAAGAGAAGAATTGTATTAATAGCCAAAGCATTTATTAACCTCATTCCTCAGAGAGCGGGAAGTATATTGATGAAACAGATAATGTCTTTTCAGCGCTACATTGAAATGCTTCTGTTAACACACAGCGTAAACAAATGCCATTTGCAAATAATCTAGAGGAAGAAGAAGAGGAAAACTTTCAGATGGAAGATAAGAAAAATAAGCTACAAGGCTATTTTTTAATATCGTGTTAGCAAAGGTCAGGCCATATTTGCATAAGCCGTGCTGGTTCTCCTGGGAAAAGTGCGGTACCAGGACAGCAGTGTTAGGACTAGATATGATGAGAAATTAAATGGAAATGTGCTTACACAATATGCTAAGAAGTCACCAAGGCCAGTAGATGAAGGACAGGTAGAAGGACGTTTGTTATTTCTATGGGTGGACCACTGTCCAAACCATAGAAGACCACCTATTAAATGCTAGGATTCTTGCAATTAGTGTTGTGTTGGGTTAGGCTGGACAATGATCCAATTCAGAAGGCTATTCTTAAACAGGACCACATACTCAAAGCCGCTTAATACAGAATAATTATGCTTTATACGCTTTCTGTTTCTAATTTATAACACATTGGGACACCATAGGTGTTTTAGTAAAGAGTGAGGAGAGATCATGAATGTTCAGAATTAGCTTCGCCCTGGTGCAGACTGAGGTATTCACCATTTTGAATGATCAAAGGATCATTCAAAAGGGTCACGCAACAAATACCGTTTGTGGAGTAGATGGGTACAATATTAAAGAATATAAAACTGTGCAAAACAACAGCAACAGTATAAACAGTACAATGAGAATGATTGGAGGACTTGTTTTGTTAGAAGTCTTTTTTATTTAAGTGTTTATTTAAGTATTAATTAGGAAGATTAAGTTTTTTTACACACATAAATTCCCCACGAAGGGCCAGGCACCCACAAATTTTGGTGCCAGGGTCATGCATGCTGCATGGCACCCATGGCCCTGGGCACCCGCGGTCAGGGGGCCAAGTTGGCTCTCCTGATGTTGTGTATTTAGCATGGATCAGGTACACTGGAAGAGCACACCAGAGGATTCTGTTCCCCACAACCTACAAGAGACCCAAGAGAGATGTGTGCTGTGTTGATCTTATTCAGTTGTAACTAAACCAAATCAGCAAAGGAAGTCTGTGCATGGAAAGTGCACCGTTGTTCTTGTGGATCTATGGTCTTCCACATATTAAATGGGGCTGGGGTGAAGCTGGGGGGGGCCTTGGGTAGTGATCTTGATGTGCATGTGCACTGCTCACACTATACGCTTAGTACAGTCTGTTCGAGCAGTGTTGCCGCCCAATTCAGGGAGAGACTTCCTTTGTCATGAATTTTTATTGATTTTCATACAATTGAACAAATTCAATTCAGTTTCCATATAATATTCCCTTAGCATTTTGACTTCCACGATGTTTCTGTTCAAATCCTTTTATCAACTGCCTTAAATATAATACTTGTTTCTATAACATATATCCTGCATTACATTCCTTTATCATTCCCACTCCTTTGCTTATATTTCCAGACCTGCCTGCGATTTCATTTGACTATAATATTTTCTCAGATAATGCGTCAAAGGTTGCCACTCTTCCACAAACATTTCGTCCTTTTGGTCTCTTATTTTTGCCGTCAATTTTGCCATCTCCGTATGGTGCAATATTTTTAAAGTCCACTTTTTTTGGAACCTCTTTCCATTTCTGTGCATACAGTATTCTGCCTGAAGTGGTAGCATAGATAGACCATTTAACCAATTCAGAGAGAGATGGATTCCAGGTATCACTGCACATGTAGGAACTGATCATTGCTGGTAGAGTTTACTGAAACGACCAATCATTTGGAAGGGGAGAAGGACAATCTCCAATATGCAACTGCAGTTGTATAAAGCCACTTGGAATGCGTTGGTCGGAATTTCTGCCGGCAGTAAAAACCAGACCCACCCTCAAAGGCCCACCAAATGCCCTTGTCATTCAGCTGGGCGAAAATGATTTGGCCTACCGGAAGGCGTGGACATAATGTGGAACTTTTACAATGCTTTTGATGTTCTGAGGAGTTCATTTCCAAATTTATCCATAATATGGTCATCACTATTGGAGAGGCGCACTTGGAGGGACTGCCGATGCCCTATCGCTGTAAACAAAGCCAGAAAGATCCTGGAACGCTCAGTGGCTCGTAGAGTGGCAACACTGGGGGGGTTAGGGTCATTGACCACCCCAACATCCTGTTCAGCAATGTGGCCCTCTACCGCGAGGATGGAGTGCATCTTTTCGATGTGGGAAATGATGTATGGCTGGCTGACATATCTGCTGGGATTAGGGACTGGTTGCAGGTCTGAGGGTACTGGCGGCAAGCTTTGCTCGAGTGGTGGTTAGGCATTGGTATGGGTATTGTTATGTAGATGAATGGGGGGGAGGAGCGCCATCACCTCCCCCAGATATTGAAGGATAGTCCAGTAAGGGATTCTGGGGGGCATGGCCTATCCGAAGCTTATGGCGGTCAGGGCCTAAGGCTTGCCCCCGAGCGGTGACCCCGGGGGGGGGGGTTCTTAGTTGATGTGCATCAGCAGGGCTCCCACTGCTGGTGTTAACCCTTTCCGGTCTTCAAGCAAAGAGCCTGAAGCCGGATAGTCAGTTAGGACCAATGCCTAAGCCAATACCGCTCATCACCTGTAACCAATAAAGTTGTGGCCTATTTTAGCCCATTAACCTCAAATAACGTGTCATGTCTTTATTCCTACTGGGGGGAGGCGGGAACTCACCACGCAACCCACAACTGTATGAGAGTATGTCAGCATGAGGGCACTAGTTTGCTAGGAGGAACCTAAAATCCTCAACACGTTGCTTCTGCAACAACTTTTATAAGACCGTATACCTCCATAATTCAAGAAGTTCCACGAAATATGATGCCAAATACAATGGCTTAGAACTTGGTATTGAAGAAACGTCTGCAAAAAAAGAAAGGCAAGTGCATTTTCTAGCTTAGAAACCAGCACTGTCGTTATGCAGCAGTCGTTTTTCACTTACCATTCGTACAGATATAGTGATGGACATCCAAACCTATTTTTGTCAGGGAAGAAAATGCTGGCCAAGGTACTGGTTATCTTCCATTTATTTTAGAGAGCTCCACTATATCTTTATCTTCCACCCTGACAGCTACCAAGGACAAAAGGAAGACTTCAATTTGGCTTCTTTTTTATATTCCACATATAGTTACTATAAGCACACCAAATAAATCTAATGCAGCCATTGCGTGGCAAGTCCCCTCCCCCATGTGAAATGAAGACACTGGACACAGTATTTAAGGTTAATGGGCATAAAAAAGGCCACAACTTTATTGATTACAGAATTGGAAGGTATTGGCCTTAGGCATTGGCTCCTATCGACTACCCGGCATGGGGACCGGGAAGGGTTGTCCACAAGCCGTGGGAGTCCTGTTGAAGTACGCCAACTAGGATCCCACGGGTGTCACCGCTCTGGGGCGTGCCGGAGGCCCTTACCTCCCTAGGTTTCGGACAAGGCAACGCCCCCCGGAGTCCTCTACCGGACTACCCTTTCCTTTTGGGGAAGGTGATGGCGCTTCCTTCCCCCCTTCATTTGCATAACAATTGACCCCTGCCAATGCTTAACCGCCAATACCGAATAAGTTGTGATGTTTGCTACGAGGTAGGTGAAAAAACCAAAAGGCTCGAAGTGCGCCAAATTGGAAAAATTCCTACCAGGTTCCTTGTGGTGACCAACCGAAGTCCATAGCAAGGTCAAAGCTAGCTAAACCTAAAGGGTGGGTGGGATGGGAAAACCGCTCGGCTGGAAAGGGGCAAAGAGGGCAGTCCCCGGGCGTGCCTGGCCTTAAATAGGCTAGGCCACGCCTCCCCGGTCCGCTGACTGGCGGGCCGGGTCGCCGACACGCCCGGGGATTCCCTGATCACGCGGGGGCAAGGGCCAGCCCCCGTGTGTGTGATGTGGGAGGGATTTCTGCCCTCAACCCCCTCTCCTCCCAGGTCGGAAATGGCTTTGCGCACATTTCAATGGGGCAGTTTCATTGTGAATTAAAACACAGATTTTAAAGGACATATCTGCCAATACCAAAATAAACACAGTACCTTCAAGACTTATCGATTGCATATTGTATTTTAATATGCCGCCTTTCCAAAGTTAAAACTGCCCAAGGCGGCTTACAACATATAAAAACAATACACAAGCACTACAAAAGTAGTCACAGACAATGAAATAAGACATCGAAAAGTACACAACAAAACTGAACAATTTCCACAAAAATCGTAGGATACGAAAGAAAGATACAAAAAAATAACAGTGTAAACAGCAACCACCACCGCAACAAAAACCCCTAAAACCAGGGTTCTCCAAACTTGGGTTTCCAGCTGTTTTGGGACTACAATTCCCATCATCCCTGACCACTGGCTCTGCTAGCTAGGCATGATGGGAGTTGTAGTCCAAAAACAGCTGGAGACCCAGCTGGGTTCCTCTCAGCCAGCATGTGGGCTGATACATGCCCAGTGCTTTGGCCAAACCTACCCATATCTGTAATCAATAAAGTTGTGGCCTAATTCAACCCAGTACCAATCTCCTATGTTTATTTCTAAGGTCTACCCCGCACAGACATCATTCACCTATGGCTGCTAGACATAAGCATGTTCAGCTTAGCACATTTAGACGCTCCTTACAGAATGTACTGGCTAACATGGGAAGGCCAGCAGTTGAGGATTAGACAAATTTATGGATAAGGCTACGAACCAGGGTGACCATGTTCTGCCTCCACTGTCAGAGGCAGAATGCCTTTGAACACCAGTTGTTGGAGCTCATCAACAGGAGAGGACTATTACAGTCATGTCCTGCTTGCGGGGTCCCCATAGGCATTTGGTTGGCCACTCTGAGAGCCGAACGTGAGCCTATGATCAGTCTTTGGCTTGACCCGGCAGGGCTCTTTGGTATACTTATACATTGATGACATCACAGCACAGGGGGCCCACTGTGGCAGTGGCATGGGGGGGTGACAGAGGGGTGGTTGCCTAGGAACACAAAATTCTGAGAGGGGTGCAACCAGGCGCAATGCTCACATGCCCCACCTGTGGGGTGGCCGAGCCAAGAGACTGTGGAATTGCCAAGCCGAGAAGGCGTGCTACCACAGCCACCAGTAGCAGCAGTGCCAGCACCCATGTGCCTTGTGGGCTCCGCACACGCGCCCGCTTGCACATGCCTCCACCCCGACTGTCCAGTCCACCAGAGTAGCACAACACTTGCCCGGCACAGGCAACCCACGCTATGCCACTGCAGTGTGGGTGGGGTGACATGTGAACACCTGTCTCCCCTCACCAGTTTAAGCCACCACATGTTGTTGTTTTTTGAATAGCTGAACGGGGCCTTTGGGTTTTAAAAACCATCCGGCTCGATGAACATTTATCCATCCTTCCATTCTATTCTCCCGCCCAGCTTCCTTTCTCCAGCTGAGTTTCCATGTCTTTCATCTAGCCACAATTTGGAATATCAAACAGATCACCCTAAATGACAGGCTGCTGTCTGCTTGAAATGTCGGAGTATTCTCCTGTTGTTGGTCTCCTTTTTACCAAAAAACATACCCTGAATAATTCATAGAGGTTCTGACCAGCAAGTACATTTCCAGCTTTCCCCCCTCCCCGCGGCTTGCTCTGTTTCATGGTTTTGGTATGGTAAACAGAATCTCCTTTGCAAATTTCGCTCTCTCATCTTGTCACTTGTGAAGCTCCTCCATTTTTGTTCTGTGTTCTCTCCTCCCTCCCATCCTTCCCGCCGTCTGAATTGACTTGACTGTGGCAATATTGTTCTGCTGAGACAAGAACTATGATCAGCACAACAGCGCCGTTAAAAACGTTATAGACTCAATAAAAACAATCACATCTGCTGTAAAATGGGAGGTGATCAAGAGTGCCACATCATTCTCATCATAACTTAGCTTGACTTGTCTGGCTGGAGAAACAAATTATGGGTAATTCCTTTGGCTTTCTCCCCCTATTATTGTGCAAAGTGATACAATGTGCCTGAGCGCGGCCAGACCTCTGCAGCTTTAAAGTGGGAACAGTGGTTTTTAAATGATAGGGGATGTGATTTGGGTTTGCAAACTATCTGGCTGGGGTTTCTAAGTCTTTTTTTTTTTTTAAGAAAAGAAAACGAAATAATGCCTAGCATATTTTCTGGGTTTTATGGGGACAGAAAGGAAATATGTACAAGGAGATTTAACAGCAAATGGGGAAGCATCGCTTGAGGAATTCTATATGTCTGGCTTTCGGAAAGATCTGGCATCAAAGATCCTACATCGGTTTATAGACGGGGTGGAGACCCTTTTACAGTGCTGAGTTTGGAGCAAAAGAACTGTAAATGCTCCTCCAGGAGTCCACACGTTCAAGTAGTCATGGAATCATAGACCTGGAAGGGACCCTGAGGACAATCTAGTACAGGCTTCCTCAACCTCGGCCCTCCAGGTGTTTTGAGACTACAATTCCAATCATCCCTGACCACTGGTCCTGCTAGCTAGGGATCATTGGAGTTGTAGGCCAAAAACATCTGAAGGGCTGAGGTTGAGGAAGCGTGATCTAATGCAGTGTGGTGTAGTGGTTAAGAGCAGTAGTCTCGTAATCTGGTGGACTGGGTTCGCGTCTCCGCTCCTCCACATGCAGCTGCTGGGTGACCTTAGGCTAGTCACACTTCTCTGAAGTCTCTCAGCTTCACTCACCTCACAGAGTGTTTGTTGTGGGGGAGGAAGGGAAAGGAGAATGTTAGCTGCTTTGAGACTCCTTCGGGTGGTGATAAAGCGGGATATCAAATCCAAACTCCTCCTCCTCCTCTTCTTCTTCTTCTTCTTTTACAACACCCTGCAATGCTGGGATATGCAGCTGTCCCTTACGGGGGATCAAACCTGCACCCTTGTCATTATCAGGACCACACTCCAACCAACTAAGCTATCCAGGCTCAGTAACACAGGGGGTGAGAAACCTTTTGAGGGCACAGGTCAATGGTGCAGGGGGGCAGAGGGGTGCCTGCATTGTAGGAGGTTTGAACTAGATGATCCAGGGTCCCTTCCATGATTCCATAATGCTTCTCATTGGAGCTGCTTCAAAATTGTTTTATTACTGGCTTTTATCCTTCTTTGTTCCATTGCACTACGTCACCACTTTCATAAGCCACTCTGAGCGGTATGGGAAAAGGTGGGGTAGGAACCTTTTAAATAAATAAATGTATGGATTGTTTTAGAACCCGTGTAGTCTCAGTTTTAGAAGCATTTCAGTTCCATTGATGATATGTGTCCATGTCAGAAGCACGTCTAAAGAATAACAATAGCAGTGCATCATTTAAAAGGTAAAGGTACCCCTGCCTGTACGGGCCAGTCTTGACAGACTCTAGGGTTGTGCGCCCATCTCACTCAAGAGGCCGGGGGCCAGCGCTGTCTGGAGACACTTCCGGGTCATGTGGCCAGCGTGACATCGCTGCTCTGGCGAGCCAGAGCTGCACACGGAAACGCCGTTTACCTTCCCGCTAGTAAGCGGTCCCTATTTATCTACTTGCACCCGGGGGTGCTTTCAAACTGCTAGGTTGGCAGGCGCTGGGATCGAGCAACGGGAGCGCACCCCGCAGCGGGGATTCGAACCGCCAACCTTTCGACCGGCAAGCCCTAGGCGCTGAGGCTTTTACCCACAGCGCCACCCGTGTCCCAGTGCATCATTTGCTTTCCTGCAATTCCAATGCAATTTACAGTGCAATATTACTCAGCAATAAGGCCCACTGAGTTCGAAGCGGCTTACCCAGAGGTAAGCAAGTGTCTCTAGGATTGCAGCCTCAATCCATTCATTGCCACTGCATCATTCTACTGAATACAGCCGAAGACGCTTGCAGGCTTTGCAAGAGACACAACAGGGGAAGAGCAAAGGGGTTTGGGGAAAAGCGAATCCTTTAAATGCATTTCGAGCTCTTAGGTTTGTAGCTTTAGCTGGCAAATCAAAACCTTGACCTGTGAGATATGGGACTGTGCCAGGTAGCCGTGAGGTCTGTATTATTAGCTCTGAATAGAAGCCCCAAGTATCTCCCAAGGGGATGTGGGCCCAGAAATCTCTAACTCAGAAGCTTTATATTGACTTTAGCAGATACAATCTAAAGTAGCCATAAGCCATACAGATGTTTCTGACTATCCGGTGATAAAACTCCTTAAAAATATATATATCAAAAACCTACTTTTGAAATCTCAAAGTTTCTTGGCAATTCAGTGAAACCAGTCGGTTGCATATCTTGAATCTAATAGCAAGAATTTCATCTCTTTTTCAGAAATGTTTAATTTACAGACTTAAAGCATTCTATTTAAAAAGGGCAGTTCCAAAACACCCAAACAAAATCTAAACTTACCCTACTGGATAAAAATGGCCAGTCTACACCAGTAAGAGAGTTCCCAGTGGCACTGGACCCTGAAAAGCACTCTTTATTCTTAGTGCCACAGTTTCTGCAAGCGAGAGGGGAGAAATCCAACCATTAGATGCTACACTTGCAGGCTGTTGGCAAAGCACAAGGGGCAGGACAGCCAAAGCTTAGGAACTTAGGAAATAGATAAACAGAAGAAAAGTCTACATTGGGAATCTACTGCAGATCTTGATAGAGAACTGTTTTATACTAAGCCAGATCCTTGGTCCATCTAGCCTAGTAGACTAGTAGCACCTGGTCACCAAGATCATTTCTTGATACAAGGAAACTTTAGCTCAGTAGGGAAGGTTCCTCACCCCTGAGTCACAGCTTGTCTATCTTGACTATTCTTCACCAGAATGCAGAGTTAAAGTCGAGAGAGAATGAGGTCTTCTCTACAAAGTGTAATGCCTACCTAGTGCTCTTGCAACCCCACTACAGCTTGTACATAACCAGAACTAATCCTTTCTCCCATCCTCTAGGCTCTGGCTGTTATCTCTTTAAGACGTATTTTGGGTCACTTAACAAATCAAAGTATTTCTCCCCCTTTTTTTTGCTGCTTCTCAACCAAACTTGCTGGTCTCCTCAGGAAGCAGCTCAGATGTCAACATAACAAGTCAGATGGCAGGTCAGGAACCCCTTTTATCTTCAGCTGTGGTCCCCATTGCTGGAGGGAATCCGTATGTTGCCACATGTAGAGGAGTTATTCATCTTTTCTGTACTAGGCTGAAACACTGTTCCGTCACTATCTACAGGAATATCACTCAGTGATTCAACAGCTCGTACAAAACAATTCAGCCAAGGAGTTATTTCTTTCTTTCTCTCTCCTTCAACAACGAAAGAATGTTACTGTCATCAAGTTGCAGGCAGGCAGCAAACCGACAGTAATGGGTCCTCCATTTGAGCAGCAACCAAGTAAGTCTGGGGAACTTGAGAGTGCTCAGTATCTCTCTGAATCAGTCCATGAAAGCACAATATATTGAATACATATGCTGAATTTCTCTCTCTCTCTCTCTGTGTGTGTGTGTGTGTGTGTGTGTGTGTGTAATGCGAGCAGTGGTCAGCATGGCAAGGTGATGGCACCTACTTGACCTCTCATCACCCATGCCTCTGTGGCATGCGAGGAAAGAGAGGGTGAGAGGTGAGGCAACTGTAAAGTCAGCGCAGCGCAAACACACTGGTGGAGCCAAGCCAGAATTTGCACTGGTTCACTGCCACCTCACTCCTCCCTTTCAATATATCACAGTGATGCACCAACCACTTTTGGGTACTGTAAGTTGAGTGGTTAATACACATAATAACTAGCCATTGTTCACATTAGTCAGTCCTCATGGAGAATCAATGAAGAGAGAATTGGGCAGGTTTCCCTTTCAATATGCAAAACAAAATTTTGTTCATTCTCCAGCCATTGTGCACATTCTCCTGTCAATATGCATAGTCTCCAAGAAACATGCCTCTGTTTTCTTTTCCTTGTAATATGGAAATATGCAGTCTGTACTGGGTACCCTCCCCAGACTTTGCTTTATAATCAGGGACACATACTCAATAACACTTAAGAGCAGTGTAGTTTTTCCTTAAAACTGTTGTTCTGAAAGTTGACAGAAAATCCATTCCATAATAGTTCATCTGTGATGGTCACACTTCACATATCATATACCAGTAATGAACTGGGGTGCTGAGTTATAACAGCTACGTAGCTGAAACAGGTCTACTGAGAAAGAAGGAGGAGGTATCAGCATGATCAGGAAAATCCCAATATTTGCAGAAGTGAGGGGGGATATTTGGCGTCAAAAATATCAGACTAGGAGGGTTGGGAGAGACCCCAGATAAGTATGCTAAGTGGCCAGGGAATGCAGGCTAACCGTTGGAATGAGTGGAATGGAATAATCTGGAAGAGAGTATGGCTGGCCTTCCATGCAAGAGGACTCCATCCTGTGTGTTACAGGTTCCCCGTGTTACAAGATTACAAACCTAGGTACAATTATAGGTCCTATGTCCTTTATCCCAAACCCACAAAGCTTCCTCCGTTAACAACTGGCAGTTACAAAGTCTATAATTCCAAGCTGAATGAACAATCTTCCTAGAAGCGGAACATTGAGGCTTTAAAATACATTCATTTGTACACATAAAAATGCTAGTTACCTGTCCAAACTCAAGGAAGCTTAATTAAGGATTTTCTTTTCTTTTCATAAAAAGGCCAATTTATTTAATAATGAGTGCCTTATATATCATCTCACTGGAATGAGCAATATCTTGCCTTTAGCTTAGGGCCTGTATAGAGTGCATGGATATGTCTGAAAAAGGAATGTGTGATCTCCTGATTCTCCTGTTTTAATAGTTGTTTTAACTGTTTTAGTTCTGCTGCTTTAATGGGCTTATATTTCCATTGTGAATGCATATTTCAATATTTTTATAGAAGTGCTTTGTTGTGTAGTTTAATTATGTGTGTTTAGATTTTTTGAGATCGGTTTTATACTTGTAAACTACTTAGAAGTCACCATTTGCAATTAAGCAGCAAATAACAAAAATGGTAATAATTTGTGCAGAACAGCCTTCTTCAGCTAGGTGCCCTCCAGATGTGGAGGACCTTTGGCCTTCCAGAACTACAACTCCCACTTTCCTCAGCAAACATGACTAATGTCTAAAATTGTAGTTCAGCAACATCTGGAAGGCCAAAAGTTCTTCACACCTGCTCTAAATAGATATAGATGTAGCAATCAAGACTAAACTGTTCCTTCTTCCCACCATGGAAGGTTGGCATAGAGCAGCTGTTCTCAACCTGTGTGCCCCCAGATGTTATTGGACTACAACTCCCATCACCCCTGACCACTGGTCATGCTGGCTAGGAATGATGGGAGTTGTAGTCCAACAACATCTGGGGACCCACAGGTTGAGAAACACTGGAGAGGACTATGACCTTCTGGAAGCCCAGCAATGCCCTTGCAAGAAGTGTGACTTCTTATCATTACTTGAGACTCTGCTGTGTAGATTCTGTACTCCTAAGAAGACAGTGGCTGGAACAACAAAAATAAAAAGGGGGTACAGAAGGGGTAAAGTATTTTTGGGGAAGGGATTTTGTGACACATGCTAGGTTTCTAAAAGAGAAATAAATATGTTACTGCCCCTTTCCTAAACATCTTTTCTGCAACAGGAGTGCCATTCATTTCAGTGGCATGATTTTATGATGACATTGAAACACTTGGTGGTCTGATACACAGCTTTAACACTCAGGCCTTAATTAAAGTCTAGCACCTATAGCAATCGCTGTACTGGAATTCTATAAACTGTGCATGTCTGTGGAGAAATATCCTGCCCTCAGGAGATATGCACTAAGAATAGTGCCTGTGTTTGGGATAACCTGCTGCTGTGAAGCACTGTTTTCAAAGTTCACCCAGGCCAAAGTTAACTGTTACGTTGTGGGTGAACATATCAGACGGCACAGCGATTCTTCAGACAGCTCTTGTTTAGTCACAGGCCAGAACAGAACTGAACTGAAGGGTTCAGCCAACCTGCTTATATAGAGCTCAACTACAAAGCAACAGTAACAACGTTCTGTAACTATCCAATCACTGAACGTCACTTTCAATTCCTTATTTGCATATGCGGACCTGAGTGAAAACTATCTACAGTATCCCCCTCCTGGCCCAGGGTGAGAACTTTAGTACATAACACTTGGGATTGGAGCCTTGTTTTCATTTCCAGTTTGTGATTCAGTTATAATTTGTCTGTGGAAAAAAGTATTTCTTTTCCATCAAACAACCATGGAATCCAGCAACTGGGGAGGCCAGCACTTGCCCCCTCATTCCCTCCCTGGTGCTGCCCTTGGTGACAATTCTGCTATGTGATTTCTGTTTAATAACTCATCTGTATAGGGTTGCTGAAGCTTAGCCTAAAGCCAGGCGCAAGTGAATTAGCTAAATGTATATGGTTAAGAAGAGAATCTAAGACCAACCCTTAGGCAATCAATAGCTGATCTTTTTAAGTACTTGGAGGCAGATGACCTTCTTCTTTTAGATTAGGTATCTGTTTGAGCAGAGTTAGTATTGACTGAGATGATGACCTCTCTGCGGGCACAGGTGTTTCTACAATGCTAATCTCTCGGTATACTCTTGCCGACTGAAAACGTTCAGAGAGATTAGATCAAACTAATTATAGCTTAAGTTAATTAATGAAATTCCATTTTAGCATTTGGGATTGAGTTCCTTTGCCCATACTTATTAACTTCACTTGAAGAAACTTGAAAAGACCATTTCCCACAAAAACAGGGCCTATGGGCTGTGTTGGCCCTGTTTAGGAAAGGTTTTAATGACTGATGTTTTAATGTACTGTATTTTTAATCTTTTGTCGGAAGCCGCCCAGAGTGGCTGGGGAAACCCAGCCAGATGGGCGGGATATAAATAATAAATTATTATATTGTTGTTATTATAGTGGCTTGAATACTTTACTGCTGGTTTTCTGCTGGAACCGTCCCCCATGTTCAGCAGTAGCAGTTCCATGTCCAGTCCACCAAACTGCATTGAAGATCCAGCAGCAACACAATGCTGCGGGCCATCAGGGTCAGGACTGCAACAGAAGCCACAACTCTTCAGGCCTCTTTTGGGTGGTGGTGGTCAGGCGTGGTGTGCTGGTCCCGGGGGGGGGGCTTACCGTGCGACATGGTCTGAGCCCGGTCCTAGGTCGAGGGTATGGAGGCTGTCCATCAAGGGCGAAGCGGGGTCCAAGGCAAGGAGCTGGGCGTGGTCAGGAACTCTGGAAGAGCAGGACAGGGTGCTGGCAGGAACAGGTTACCAACGATGTTGCTCCCGCAACCTGGGACTGGGCTGACTGGCCTTTATCTCCTCTGAGGCATAGGGCAGCCCCAGTCCACAGGTGACTCGCCTCTCCTGGCCTTAAGGCAAGCACTCCTTCTGTGAGAACTTAGTTCCCTCCGCCTCTCTGCCCTGAGCCTCTGCAGCTCAGGAGAGGCTGGAGGGTTACCAGACCCAGAGGCAACCTCACCTTCCCCTGACAGGGCTGGGAGAGGAGCACCTGCAGGCAATGGGTCCTCTATCACCTCCGGAGCCAGAGCGGATTCAGCTGGTGTCTGCTCCTGAGGATCCGGCACAGGTGAGGGCCCTTCAGGTTCAAGCCCCTGCCCCAGCTCAGCCAGCCCTGGAGGCTGGGACTCCTGTGCAGGCTGGGATTCCTCAGGTTCAGCCTCTGAATCGGATTTCCAGGCCATCACACGTGGCCGCCAGCTCCAAACCTTTATAGCTACATCGAGTGTGTGAAAATGGCACATTTGTCGACTAAAAATCCTTATATAGTTCAGGCAGAGTGTTAACAGCAACCACGCCGCAACACAAAACCTGACTCCCCTCTCCACCTGATGCGGGATACTTACTAAAAGCTATCAAGCAGAGCCGGCTCACCCATGATGCAGCCGCCTCAGGTGATGGAAGTACATTTTTGTGTGGACCTGATCATTCCCCTCAACTTCCTCAATTAAATCCTCTTTTGGGGTGCCATGCTTAAAGCATTTTTGGGCTTTGTGATCTCGCGTGAAGTTGTGATCTTGTGCGTTTTGCCCCCAAATGCTCCTTTTTTTGGCTCCGTGATCTTGTGCGGGTCACATGACTCGCATGGGTGTGCATCCAGGAAGATGGGTTTGCCTCCAAACCAACAGACACTTAGTCACTCAGGTTTGCTCTTAGGAGGAATGTGCAGGACCTGCAACAAAATGCTGCAGTGTGCTCTCTCCCTGTCTAGTGAGAGGGTGCCATTCAGCCACATCCTGCTCTAAGAGCCCATTCCACCACCATTTTCCATTTTCTTTTCCAGCTGACAGTCAACATTCCATCGCTACTGAGCATGTTCAGCCCTCGTTGGCCTGTTCTGAGAGATTTCTTTCGCCCTCTTGGTTTATCTATTTATCTAGCACTTCTGCTAACCTCAGGATTCCCTTGAGCATGCTGATACCTCCATTGATTTGTTTCCATTTCTATTAGCACACACCACCTGAGTTTGCTATTAGAAGGGAGGTGATGACGAGCCTTGCTGTCGCACCTTGAGAAACAAGACTTTTGCTTAAAAGATCCCTTGAATGAGCAGAATTGCCTTCCATTTGCACCACGGGGCCTTTGGCTCCAAGTCAAGACTAGTCAAATTGCAGCGGCTCTGTCAAAGCGGCGAAATTATCCCAGAGATATAATCAGCAACTGAAAACAGCATACATGAATGGAGCTATTTTTAAGAGGAATTCTGTTGCCGGCTGTGAGGACATCGCTGAATTGAATGAACTGGGCCATGACCCAGCAGCCAAGGGTTCGCACGGTTAAATGTTTCCCAATATAAGCAAGAAATGTCTGTCTAGATGTCAGGAGAAGGGTTCTAACCTAGCCCTCAACCTGACACATTTATTTTCTACATGCATTTGAAAGATCTCGCATCCATTAGAAATAGGGAAATTGTGATAGTTTCCCTCGGCATTTTTGATGGATTTAGGCACTCTTATTTAGTCATTCCGCAAAGAGGAAGGGGGAGAGAAACATGTTCAAACTTTCGAAATTGGAGCACTGCATATGGTCTCATATATATATGTCTAATCCATAAATCAATCCCAACTATTAAAAAAGCTTCAGCCTGAATAGGAAGAGGAAGTCAATTCTAAAATAGGAAAGGGTCCCTAAATCCTATGCTTCATCATGAAACTTTGCATTGTTTTACAGATGGCATCTGAAATACAGTGGCACCTTAGTTCTCAAACTTAATCCATTCCAGAAGTCCGTTCCAAAACCAAGGCACGCTTTCCCATAGAAAGTAATTCCAAATGGATTGATTCATTCCAGACTTTTAAAAACAACTCCTAAAACAGCAATTTAACATGATTTTTACTATCTAATGAGACTATTGATCCATAAAATGAAAGCAATAAACAACGTACTGCAGTCACACAATCAATCAATCAGTAGCTGAACTGGGTTCCACACAGTCACAAAAACAAAACAAAAAAGAGCCGCAAAAACACAAAATAAATAGCAAAAACAGACCTCAGCGTAACACTCAAAATGGAAGTGTGGCACTCAAATTGGAAGCATAAGACTCATAACGGAGTATGCTTGGCTTCCAAAAAGGGTTTGAAAACCAGAACACTTACTTCCGGGTTTGTAGTGTTTGGGTTCCAAGTTGTTTGAGTACCAAGGCGTTTGAGAACCAAGGTACCACTGTATAGGGTTCGGCTGCTCTGTGCTCCAGACAGTGGTATAGGCTGTTCAACAGGGTTTTAGCTTCTAATACAGCAATTTTAACCCCACTTTCCTGAGAGTGAGCCTGGCTGAATTCAAGGGGGCCTCTGAGTAGACATGGTTAGGATTGCTCTGCCAATTGTTATCTGCACAATGTTTTAAAACTAGGAAAGTAGATTTGGAATACATGCCTCAATGCACAGCAGAGTGTATGCGGGAAGTGTGAAGTTTGGATTTGGCCAAACTTGAAACTTACATTTTTTTTCCCCTAATGGAATTTCTTCATTAAAGGTGACCTTTACCAGTGGGGAAATCTTCATGTGAGTTGCATCTCCTGCCTGAAAACAAGTAATCTGTCTTTTTTACAGCCTGTCCTGATGTAATGGTAGATCTGCAAAATGTAGGAAATGTAGATTGAACGTCAGCTTTTGACATCCTTGCGCAACAGCCTTTTGACCTCCCCAACTTTATCTTCAAATTAGAACAGGAATGCAAGCTACGTTTAACATTCTCAACTATTTCAATGTTTATGGCACAGTTTTCTTGGTTTTTAGCCTATATATTTAAGCCTCTTTTTTCATTGTTTTGAGGATTTATAGCCCACTTTCTCTTTAAATGTGCAAAAAGGCAGCTATACAATATTATTATTTAAAAAACCACTATTTTAGCATCAGTAGTGCTGCTACTTGCAAGGTTTTTGCTGTTTTTATTATTTAATTTACAAGACCTTAGTGGTTTTCAGAAATACGGTATTAAAAAAATGCTATAAAGCAAAATCAAATTGCAGCATAACCGAAAAATAAACAGAGCACCAGGCAGTAAAAATAATAAAACACTCAATTAAACAGCATATAAAACACTCTTTAAAAAACTTCTTGGAAGCTATAATTACAACCACTGTTCATTTAACACTCAGGCTAAGTACTAAGTCTTGACCTGGTGACGAAAAATTAGTAATGAAGGTGACAAGGGAACTTTTCTGGAGGATGTTTCCAAAGTACACTAGTGGCCAAAATTGTGGAAACCTTTTAGAAAAAGTGTATTTCCGAGGTTTGATGGCTCATAACATCACTTTCTTTTGGAGTAATACCATAAAATTATATATCAATGGAAGGATAATTTAATGAAGAATGTAATGCAACAAAGTTTGTTCAATTATCTGTATTCGATCAAAAGTTATAGTGAAATAACCAGAAAAGGGAGTGTTTAGAGAGCCAATCAAGTGTCATCTTGTTTTGGCATTGATAGCTCATAGCACCTTTTTCTGGAGTAATACTATAAAATTATATATCAATGGAAAGATAATTTAATGAAGAATGTAAGGCAATAACTTTTGTGAAGGATTATTTATTACAACAGCAGTCATTAAATTATCTTTACAATGATATATAATTTTGTGGTATCACTCAAAAAAAAAAGTGGTGTTATGAGCCATCAGGCCTCTAGTGTAGAGCTGTACAGTCATACCTGTTCAGTCATACCTCAGGTTAAATATGCTTCAGATTGAGCGCTTTCTGGTTGTGCCACTCGCGCATGCGCAGACGGTCAAAATGACACCGCGCGCATGCGCGGAAGCGGCGAATCGCAACCCATGCATGCGCAGACGTGGGTTACGTTCGCTTCAGGATGCGAACAGGGATCCAGAATGGATCCTGTTCGTATGCAGAGGTACCACCGTACTATGAAAAGGCCACCAACCCAGCCATAGCCAATTTCACCTGTGAAGGCAAGGGGCCTTCAGCAAAGGGCCTTCAGTGAGCATCACACCTGTGGCGCTATTGTTGCAGTACAGGGATGGGGATCCTGTGTCAAGAGTGTGTGCAGGAGCCAGGCCCTGTGACCAGTAGGGCTTCGCAGGACTGGAGCCTTCCTAAGTTTGTTCTGGAGAGGCAAGGCATGGCCGCACGGTAACTCACTGCACCTGGTGACAAGAGCTGGGAAGGGATATAAGGTCAGCATTTCCCTTTGGCTCTTTGCCACAGCTGGCTTGCTGCGTTTGGCTCCTTGCTTCCTGATCCTCAGACCTCGGCTTCGTGACTCCTTGCTTCTCGACCCTTGGACCCTTGACTTTGTGACTCCCTGCTTCCTGACCCTCGGACCCCTGGCTTCTGGACTCTCGTTCCTGCTCCCACCCCGCCATCTTGCCCCCGGTTCCGACATCCTCAGCCTGGACTTCGATTGCCCGTAGAGCAGACCATGACATCCTGTGCCTCTACATATGTTGTCAGGCTCCCGCTCCCACTAACCCCAGCCAGCATAGCCAGTGGTCCAAGAGGATGAGAGCTACAGTCTAACAACATCTAGAGGGCTGGCGTTTCCTCATCCCTGCTATAAAGGAAACAAGGGTTAATGCATTTCTTCAGGAGTTGCACTTTGAAGGGCCAGTGGAAGCAGAGGCAGATTTAGGGGAGCATGACCAGTTTGGTCACACCAGGTGCAGAACCTCGGGGGATGCTACAGGAGGTGCCACAACTATGGTGTTGAATGGAAGGCAAGAGGTGGGGTGGCTGGTGGATTTTGGTGTCACACATTTGAGATGCCAAGAGCCACCACCGTTGGAAGATGAAAAGGGACGCAAATCTCAGTTTGTCCCCTCTTGGGAGACGTAAGTGATAGAATCAGCTAACTGGCTCAGTGTGAAGGCCACACACAGAATATATAATAGATCCCAGAAGCAAGCTTGAAGTGGGGAACACAGAGCTCCATGACTCAGCCATGCCTTTATGCTGGTATCTGAGGAATCGGGGTGGCATCATTGAACAAGAACGCTGCCCACATGCACTGGCGGAGGAATGGGGGGGTGGGAGGAGCACAGCGCAGCGCAGCGTGGTCGCCCCCTGGACACGCGCCACACACACACCAACCACACTGGGTGCCATGCCCCCACAGACATTGTACCATGCCCCCGGGACACGGGGAATGCCCCTGCGGGCGGCGTGCCACACCCCCAGGATGCATGTCACACCCCCTGGGATGTGCGCCAGCCACGCCCCTGCCTGCTCTCCGTTCCCAGTGCCAGAGCATGCAGCTCCGCCACTGCCCACATGCTAAGAATTATGGTACTTGTTCTGAATCTATTGAAAAAAATCTCATCTTATAAAAGATGCAAGCGAAGCTGGATGCATACATTTGCAAATCATTTTGCTTCCTTTCTTCTCACACATGTGGGAAGGGCAACAGTTCCTTAGAATTGATATTGCAGAAGTGAAGGGATCAATTTTTACAGCAGTCCTCCAAAGCTGAACTCAGAATAAAACTATGCTGACAGATAAGATTTTCAGGAGATGATAGAGATAGAGATAGAGATAGAGGATACAGATATTACTGAGCAGCAACAAGAAACTAACTTCATTGCACAGGGTGCTTTTGCAAAGCAATGGATGTTCTGTAACTCACCGAAGTGTGTTCAGTACCCATGGATTGCTGATTGGAAAAGGAAATGGAGTGGTAGAGGAATGCCATGTTGGAGCAGGACATGGTTGTCTGGCCACCTACAAAAAGAGGGGAAGTCAACATGGTGCCTTCATGGGACTCAAACTCCCATCAGCCCTTGCCCACATGGCCAATCATCATGGCGTATGGAAGTCCAGCAAAATCTGGACAGCACCACACTGGTGAACCACATACTAGAAGGTGCAAAATACCGTATCTTTTGCTCTATAAGACGCACCAGACCACAAGACGCACCTAGTTTTTGGAGGAGGAAAACAAGGAAAAAAATATTCTGAATCCCAGAAGCCAGAACAGCAAGAGGGATCACTTGTTACGAAAAAGGAGCAATGCAGAAGCAAGCACCAGGTGGCTGGCATGGTAAACAGGATGTGGGTGATATTGGATTGTACCGTGGGAACCAGGAACAGTTTGTAAAGTGCTCTGAGAGCCAGATGTTACCTCAGAGCAGCACATGACCCTGTACTGGAAGTACATGGGCGGAGTTTATTCTCTCTCTGCAGTGGGAAGCAGAGTGTGCAGACATGTTTTCTCTGTACTGGTGAACGACAGGAATAAAGACATGTAGATATATTTCTGTCTGTCTCTTTCCCCCTCCCTGGGAGAGGAGTGGGAGGACTGGTGTGTTCTCCTTCACGTTGAGGAGAATCGCCGATTGGAGACCTCCTTTGATCTTGCCGGGAGTCGCAGACGGGAGGTCATAAGGAATCAAGCCGGGCACCTGGAGGGTGGCCAAATTCCTCTGGACTAAGAGCTAAGCTGGAGGCTGTGCTCTTTTGGCTTGCATTCCGACAACTGGTAGCAGACCGATGGATATCTGATCTATGAGAATCTGCATGAGAGGTGAGAGGTCGATGAATCGTTGCCATCCTCTGCACCTAAGGAGATAAAGAAAGCGTCTGCCTGCAGCCAGAAGCTGAAACAGACAGCTGGACACCGAGAGGAGTGTGTTTCAAGGCAACGGAGCCTGAAAAAAAGGTATGCTGCATTTCGGGCAAGAGAGAATGAACGCAGAAAGATTTATTTTCTGGTTCACAAGCTGCGTAAGAAAAACAGCTCTGAAAGAGCAAGCTTGCATACCAGGAATTCCTGTGGTTTAGATAAGGAGTTCCGTCCTGAGCAGGTTGCTAGGCAACGTCTGCCGGTTACTGAGTGGCCTAAAAAGAGCCTGGGAAATCGAAAGTGTATCGGCGCAGCTGTGCAAGGGTTTTGAAAAAACAGCCCAAAAGTTTTGCCTGCCAGTGAAGCAGTAAACAAAGACTTTTGGAGTTTTACTGGCTTGAAAAGTGAAAGCTGGCTTGAGATTGAGTGTAAAGCTGACCCTTGGATGCAGCATGGATGCCAAGAAGGGGGGAGTGCCCCTGAGTGCCGTGGTTCTAGAAGAACACAGCCGGCATGCTGCACTGGAAGTAAAGGACAGGGGGAGGGAGGAACGGAGTTCTAATTCCCCCACCGATGAGGCTACTGGAAAGGATGCTGTAGCTTTGAATGTTGTCCAGTGTTACAGTTGTGGACAGGCTGGGCATCTTCAGCGGAGCTGTAAGAAGCCACGTCAGCCAAAAGGAGCGAAGAGCCGCTCAGCAAAGCCTGAGGCGTCAGGCAAAGGTCGTACCAAGCCTATGGTGGAACCTGCAAAGGCTTTGATGGCGAAAGGAACCACGCCAGATGTTGGGAACGCGTTTATTATCGACACTGCAGCGACGGTTCATATGTCCCCACACAAAGAACTCTTTTCATCGTTTAAGAAGCAAAGCTTCACTGTGACACAGGCCAATGGTCAGGAGCTGGACGCGGCCGGCGTGGGGACTGTCTATCTAAAGAGTCTGGACTTGACAATAAACAATGTTTACTTGGTTCCTGAATTGAAGTTCAATCTGCTGAGTGTTTCGCAGATTGCAAGGAAAGGACTGAGACTGTGCTACGATGCTGAGAGCTGCGAGATCTACAAAGATGGAGAGTTATTTCTTTCGGCCAGGGAGAAGGATGGACTATATTTGTTGACTTTTGCACAAAGTGATTACATGGAATGTAATTCATCTGTGTCTAACCTAGTTTCTCTTGCAGGTGTGAGCAAGAAGAAGACCGGAGTCAACAGAGCATTTCAGCGGGTGTATGCTGATGTGATTGGTCCTCTAGAACCATCTAGAGGCAATGCAAGATATTATCTTGTGTGTGTGTGTATCATTCTCTAACTATGTCTGGGTTTATGTGTTGAGAAAGCCACAGGAAGCCTTGGAGAGGTTTCAGGAGTTTTGTGACAAAGTTAAGAGTATGCATGATGCTAACATTGATTGTCTATTCACAGATGAGAAGCAGATTTTTCTTTTACAGGATTTCCAGAGGTTCCTGCAGAAGAAGGGGATCAGACACAAGATTTCTGTTTCAGCGGAAGCGTGGAACAGGGGTGTCTGTGTACGGGTGAACAAAGAATTGCAAAAGGGCATGGAAGCGCAATTGCTAAGTTCACATCTGCCACATGAGTACTGGGCCGAGTCTCTAATGTCGTTCTGTTATACGAAAGTGAGAAAGGTTTCAAAAGAGTTGGGAAGTTCTCCTTTTGAGAAACTGTTCCACAGAAAACCTTCTGTTGCCCATTTCAAGGTTTTTGGGTCTCATGTGAGAACAGAAGCTCCAGGTGGAGTAAAGAATGCCAGAGGCATTTTTGTGGGGTATGAAAAGGGTCTCTACAGAGTAATTTTGTCTGAATCTGGTCAGGTGATTCTCACAAAATTTCTAGAGAGTGCTCCTGAACAGGAGAGAGTGATAGTACACACATTTCCCACTGAGGACGATTCAGATGATGATGATTTCACTGATTTCAGCTGTACAGAAAGTGATGACACTGATAGCTCGGAGAGCTCAGTTGTCACAGTCATTGAGAGGAAGTCTCACACAATAGATAGGCCTTCACAACTGAAGGATGAACCACTGTTTACCATTGGAACTAGTTCTCCAAAGAGTCCTGAGACTGGACCAGTGAGCAGAGAGGATCAGCACCTCATACGGAGGTCTGAGAGAGTTACAAAGGGTCAACCACCCAAGAGGTACTCAAAAGAGTTTGCTAACTTAGCTGTTGCATGTGTTGCTGTTGTAAACAACCGAGGACAGGTTGGAGCTGTGTCTAAGTCAGAGACAAAGACACAACAGAGAGTTGCTAGCCAAGGTAATGCAGATGCACTCATTCCTTGGAAACCAGACAACCAGAGAGGTACACTGGGGAAACCAGTGGCGGGGAGTTCCAAGAGTGGAACTGAAACAACAGGGGAGTGTTATGTGTATAACAACTGTTTGTTTTCTTCTCTGGATCATGCTTTGCTTGCTGCAACACGCATTGATTCTTTTGGGGGAGGATGTTACGAAAAAGGAGCAATGCAGAAGCAAGCACCAGGTGGCTGGCATGGTAAACAGGATGTGGGTGATATTGGATTGTACCGTGGGAACCAGGAACAGTTTGTAAAGTGCTCTGAGAGCCGGATGTTACCTCAGAGCAGCACATGACCCTGTACTGGAAGTACATGGGCGGAGTTTATTCTCTCTCTGCAGTGGGAAGCAGAGTGTGCAGACATGTTTTCTCTGTACTGGTGAATGACAGGAATAAAGACATGTAGATATATTTCTGTCTGTCTCTTTCCCCCTCCCTGGGAGAGGAGTGGGAGGACTGGTGTGTTCTCCTTCACGTTGAGGAGAATCGCCGATTGGAGACCTCCTTTGATCTTGCCGGGAGTCGCAGACGGGAGGTCATAAGGAATCAAGCCGGGCACCTGGAGGGTGGCCAAATTCCTCTGGACTAAGAGCTAAGCTGGAGGCTGTGCTCTTTTGGCTTGCATTCCGACATCACTATGCAGCAAATGCAGCGATCCCTCTTGCTGTTCTGGCTTCTGGGATAGCTGCACAGCCTGCAATTCGCTCCATAAGACGCACACACATTTCCCCTTACTTTTTAGGAGGGGAAAAGTGAGTCTTATAGAGCAAAAAAATACGGTACGTTGCAACATTTTGTTGCAGGTCCCACTTTTTCCTTCTCATGGCCGTGCATGGTTGTTTCCAATTCCAGTTGGTTCCTATACTTAGTCCTCTTTGCAGTCACCTCTCTTATCCTCTTATTGCCAATAGCGGAAATGTTGGTTTGCATAGGCCCAGAATTTCCTAGTCATTCTTGGCTAATGAGCAGCAGTGTGTGAACATAGGAAGGGCAGTGTAGAGTGAGACCAAAGATCCAGCCAGTAGAGGATCCTATTTTCCACAGTGGCCAACCAGATACCTGTGGGAAGCCCCCAAGAGGACATGAAGGCCATCTTCTGCTGATGTTCCTCAGCTACTGGTATTCAGAGCAAAGTAGCTTTCATTTACTTCAGTTGGGGGAGGGACATGTGGAAAGGGGGCAGTTTCCTCCATTGATGTGACTTAGGAATAGCTTGTGGGTGGAGGGGTTACATGTGTACATCAGAACCTCCCCCACCCCACCCCCCAAAAAGCAAATTTCTAACTCTATTCATGCATCGTCATCCTCTACATGTTGAGTGGCAAGTTTGGACACAGCTTATGTGAGGGGAGAGACTTCATCCGGCAAGGCCTTCTTCCACCTGCCTTGCTCCACCCTCTAGCCTCTGATTCTCAATTTGTATTGTATAATTTGATGTACTGTGGCTTGCCATTGTTTTCTTTATTGTAGTTTAGAAATTATTTATTGGAACTGTTAAGAGTGAATCTCTGTTTAACTTTTATATGCAGATATTATTTTATGCTATTCTAATGATTGTTGAATGTTTCTTTTTTTGATGTAGGTTGCTTATTTTAAAGTTATGTTTTATTATCACATTTTTGTGTTGCATTAGATTGTTATAAGATGTACATTCAGCTTGTAAACCGCCTTGAGTATTGTAAGATAGAAAGACGGTATACAAATAAAAAAGGATGATGATGATGTACAGAGGTTCAATACATGTTATTAAGGATGTGGCTGTTTGCAGCTCCAATAAGTGTTGGAAGTGTAAAGAGAAGGAAGGCACTTTTTATCATTTATGGTGGAATTGTAAAATAGTTAAAATTATTGGGAAATGATATATAATGAAATGAAAAAAAATGTTTAAGATAACCTTTGTTAAAATCCCAGAAGCCTTTTTGTTAAGAATTTTAGGTAAAGAATTGCCAAAGGGAAAACATAGACTCTTCATGTATGCTACAACAAAGGCAAGGACGTTATTGGCACAAAGACAGAAAAGCGATAAAATATCGACTAAAGAAGAATGGCAAGAAATGCCAAAAAGAATATGCCAAAAAGGCAAAACTAATAGACTACGAAAGATAGACTACAAAATAAGGACAAAAAATCTTTTAAAGAAGATTGGAAACTATTTTCAGCTTATCTACAGCAACAGTGCAAAGAATTGGACTCATTAGCAGGTTTTGAGTAAACATTTACTAGTAACAAAATTTATATAAATTAGAAGATTAAATATATAATAAATGAATGGAAATAAAATATGCAGGAATTGATACTATGTTGAAATAAACTAGAGAAGGAGGTTGAGGGAAGTCCAGAGAGGATGGGAGGGAAGGGATAATTTGGGATTGATGAATTATGATATTTGTTATAATGTTATTGGGGGGGGAATGGAAAATTTAATAAAAATTATTTACAAAAAGAAGAAGAAGGAAGATGTGGTTGTTTGCAGGATTCCCAGTCACCCAGAAAACACCTCTCCACATATAGCTTGTAGGTGCATAGATGCTTTGGCCTGAACTTAGGAGATCAGGAGTGGGGACAGTTCTGTCTGTCTGTCTGTCTGTCTCACACACACGTTGATATGAACATGTGAATGTGGCCACCAAACCAGCCAGAAGTATCATGAGAGAGACAAAAGGTGACATGATCTAGGACACGGGTGGATAACCTGTCGTGCAGAGAGATAAAAGCGAACCACAGACAGGGGCTGCATGTCGATGAAGGTTTGTTTACTGAGGGTGAGGAAGTGCATGTCAGTGAATGAAAAGTGAATATTTGAGAGAAGAGTTGCGTGTGTATCTTTCTTTCACTATGGCATAACTTATGCTCTTTTTTTAATGGCTGCCTCTAAGAATGATGTGTCTTAGCATGCTTCCAGTCCTATTAAAGACTTCCTGCATCCGTTAATGGCCATGTTCTAATAGCCTATTATGCATTATAATGGTAATATTATGCATATAATGGTAATACGGTTGATACAGCTTGCTTGCACATGTATCTATCCTTGGTACAAATGACTCCCCAATACAAATGCATGTTCATACAGGAAGGATATGAGCTCTTTGCAGCAAACTTAATGAGTTTGCAATGACTTCTGAGTCAATGTGGTTTGCATCTGGCTCCATAAAAATTCATGGATTTGACACTACTCAGAACATGAAAAGCTACATTTTTTGAGGAGGCAATTATCTGAGTTATTCTGTCTTTAGTAATAAATACCCTTTATGTAAACAAAGAATCAGAAAGTACTTCATGCATCGGGAATATACATTCCTTAACTCAGCACAACCACTTATTGAGCGATGCAGAGGAAGTGAAATGATGGATTTTGCGTGCCCAGGAAGAGACCCCCTGGCCCTGAGAGACCACCAGAAGGAATAATGACTCGTGACAACATGTTATGGAATTAAAATTGGGCCACAACTTTATTATTGTAGAAAGATGGAGAAAGACCTTGGCTTAGGCATTGGGCGTGCATCTCTTCCAGCCCCAAGCTGGGGAACTGGGGCTCCTCAGGGTGAATGGGATATGGGAGGGTGTACTGCAAGGCGCTTTTGTATGCAGGCAGCCCACCCCATATTCGCGCAACGCAGGGGAGTTCACTGACAACCTTCAGTGTATGGCCAGTGTCTCCCTTTTCACAAACCCCTTTAAGAGGGGACCCTGGAATTGCTGCCAGGAGGGTTGAGCCACCACTTCACCACCACCACCCCCCAATTAGGGAAGATAGACTAAAGGATTCCGCCCAAGGCCTAAAACTGCCAAAGTTGTGACGAATTCCTCTGGGGAAGGCAAACCTGCCAATGCAGAGAAATTCCTTCCTGGCTCTTCAACAGCAACCACCAAAAAAACGTAGCGGCACCCGCTGAAAAGGAAGGAAAATGGTTAACTTGCAAACAAGCATTAGACAAAGGGAGAGTTGGGTGGGTGAAGCTCCAGAGCTGGCTGCATGTTTGCTGCCGGCTCCGCCTCCTATTTATGCAACTGGCCCCGCCTCCACTCAACGCTGATAGGCTAACTGGGGTTTGGGGGAACCCCCAATAACTAGCAAAGGGAGGCAGGGCAGGCCAACCAGCTGGTGAGTCCCACGTAGCCTGAGGTGCTGCGTGCGATCCCGCAAAGGCGCCCACAAAAGGATGTGTGAGGGCTCATTATTGAACCAATGAATTGTTTGAAATATTGCAAACTTTCCAGTTCATTGTTTAGATATTCTGAACCAAAAGAAATAGGCTATATTCTGGTGCATGTCCAGACTGCCTTGTCAGGATTCAACCTCAATCCATGGACCACCATCTACTCCCCAACTGCCTTCAGACACCCACACAAGATGTTCTTCACCATCTTCACTGGTTCTGATTTAAACGAGAGGTTAAAGTTGGGTATCATCTGGATATTGATGAACACTCAGCCCAACCCACCTGATGATCTATCCCAACAGTTTCATACAGATGTTTTAAAAAGCATGGGGGAGAGGATGGAGTCCAGAGGCACCCCACAAGTGAGAGCCTAGGGGTCCAAACACTCATCCCCCACCACTAATTTCTGAACATGGCCCAGGAGGAAGGAGTGTAACGCGCTGCATAACAGTGCCCCCAACTTCCAGCTCTCCTAGACAGTCCACAAGGATTTTGTGGTCGATGGTATCAAAGGCCGCTGAGAGATCCAGCAGAACTAGGAAACAACTCTCACCTTTGTCCCTAGCCCGCCGGAGATCATCAACCAGTACAACAAGGGCCTGAAACCCAATTGAATGTTCTTTCCAGGGAGATTTGGGTGGTGTCTGCATTATACGCCTTTAGGCACCAGGCAAAAACATTCCCCTTCAACCAGGCCTTTGGCTGATTCACATCTTATGCCCTTTTTAAAAGTCTTTGTGGGAGAGGGGGGGTTTGTGGGGGAGGTGTTTTTCGTTCTTGTTTTTATCACACATTTTGTGCTTTTATATTGCATTTTCATGTTGTGAACCGCCCTGAGATCTCCGGGTGAAGGGTGGTAAACAAATTTAATAAATAAATAAATGCTGAGGCCTTAAGCCATGTCAAGCTCAAGAGGCCTCATAGCATTACAAAAAAATAATAATGCATATCATTCTAATTCAAATGAACAATGAAAATGATAATGTCTGTTTTAGTATCTGTTTTGCCATTCCTTTCATCTTTAAGGCAAAACTTGAAATGGGGAGCGGCATGTTTTGGGGGCCCCACATGATCTAAGGCCATAAACTGTGGTTTTGTGCTCAAATCTGCCACTGTATGGAGTCTACATCCAGTCACAGTCTTATAATGGAATATGGAAAAATGTAGAGGCACTCAACTGAGGCTCTGTCCACTTATGAAGAAATTAACCCAACCATTGGTCTCAATCTCTGGTCATTCTTGCTTCATCATTTTCTTTGTTGTACACTTTCATTTAATTCTTTGGTTTGAACCCAGCAGGAGCCTGGCCCATAGGGTGAAACTCAGGCTGACTCTGGGTCTGGCACTCATCCTGTCCATATCTAGACCAGCAATAAGACAGGTTGGTATCACTCACGGTGCTCATTCATTTCAGAACTTTGGGTGGTATTCAGTGGAGTTTTACTCAGAGTAAAACCAATGGACCTAACTTAATCATGTTCATTCATTTAAGTGGATCTCTTCTGAGTAAATCTTAGTTGAATACCACCCTGTTTCCCCAGAAGGGGCAGGTAAAAGCACCAGATCCTATTCCCTCCTAAACTGGAAATATTTTCCTAGAAGCAGCTGGAAAGTCTATTCACCAAAAGATCATTAGGTGAAGTATGTGACACATTTTACTAATTCCGAGGTGCAAAATTACAAAAAGGACTGCATCTGAATCCAGATAAAAGCTTCTATCTACAAGATGGTAAGAAAAGAGAAAAAAATATGGCTCTTGCTCTCTTCTCTTTATTTATATAAACTTTTATACACCTGTTAAAATGAAAATCCTGCCAGTAAAATGTCTTTATGTACAGCTTGAACAGCAAGAGGACAAGACAAGCCTTTTGATACACAGAGAGTAGCTTGAAAGGAAAGTAGTTTTCACTTGATTGTTTCATTCCTGAGGGAACATCTCCAGCTTTGGTGTGTAAATTCCACAGCAAAGACCCTTTTAAAATGTGTTTGTTTATTTTCAGCTATGCATGGATTGCATAGTGTCTTTCAGAAGGTTTCTGTGGTGGTGGTGAATTCTGGGATATAGCGAATAAGAAGCTTCCATGGTTTTAAAAAAATCTTCAGTCTGCAGAGAAGGTTCTGTCATTTCCTTACCATACAGTAACTGGATTGCAAAAAGCATTTAGTAGTGAATCATCTGTCAACCAACAATAACAGGAGGGCAGGGCAGAATCAGGAAGTTTGAAACCTAAACGGTTTGAAAGGACAACTTCTAGCTCATCAGAGAAAACAGTTTTGGCAAACTGTTAATCTCTTGAACGATCTTGTGGTTGTCAGCCTCACATAACCTGGAGAAGTCTTTGTTTAAAATACTATTTATTAGCCCTGAACTCTATGACATAACTGAGTCCTGTTTTCTTGCTTCTGTATTGAATACCCTCCAACATGTTGAGTCCCCCAACCAGGATGTGGGTCTTCCCCACCGTGCTTCTGTGCAAGTCACATGACCCACATAAGATGCCAAATCCCAAAAAACATGCTTTTGGGGGGCAGGCCCTCACAGTGACCAAAATACACTTTTTGGGGTACCATACAAGATTGTGGCCACCCAAAAAGCATTTTTGGGGAGGACGAAATCTCAGCATGGAATTGTGTGAGATCACAGCGGCCAAAATAGCCGTCATGTTCTCACAGGGGGGGAAAGGGATGTCCCAATTTTTCCAGGACATTTGCCTTTATGCTCTCCCTGATGGGGCCCCCCAAACATCTTCCCAGTGCAATGCTTCCGATCTGAAAGAAGTGCAACAGCAAGGAAAGAGAATACATTGAAACCTCTGTGCGGTATCTTTCCTTAATCATCAAGCAATTGTGCTCAGAAGCAACTGAGACTGGGGGGGGGGGTGGTCCAGGTTTCAGAATGTCACTCACAGGATCAATGTAGAGATGGAAGAGAAATTTGGTTGGGTTTGGTGTTTAAACATGAGCCTACCTAATTGTTCTTCCCACTTTTGTTGGGGACAAATAGCCCAGTGAAACTGGTGGTGGATATATTTGGCTCAGTGTTCATTGTTATCAAGGCTAAGATGCATCTGAAGAAGAGGTGTATCTGGTCTGAAACGAAGTGGTGAGGGATTACTCCCACACAAAAAAGTACTTCTGAGACTAAATTAAAGAAGTGCACATGCATTTATTATCCTTATTCCTGTGCATTGTCCATCAACTCCATCAATCCGGTCCTACAGCTGAAAACTAGCTGCAGAGATTTCAGTTTTCAACAAACATTTATAGGATTGCAGGAGTTTGTAATAAGCATCTCTTGAGAGTTAACTACAAACAGAATTCTCAAATTGATTTGACAAAGGGGAGGCATGCATTTTTAAAGACATACACTTATGCTGGCTTACCAACCAATTTTTTTTGATTCTATAAAACTCTTGGTGAAAGAAACAAATAGGGGCAAGATGACAGCTTCATTTGAGTAAAACCCAGGATGGCTGGTTGGGGAGGGTTTTCTGAAAGGCCAACATTTTCTTAACGGCGCTGCAGATTGTGTTTTTACAGGCTAATCTTGTAGCTGCAGCGGGGGTGCAAAGAGCGATCCCTATCTTATTCCTGGCACATGGTTAGAACTGCAGTGCTGCAAGCAACTCACAGTGTTCATCCTACACACAATAGTCTGAGCGACTCGTAATCCGTCAAACATAGCGGCATCAAATTTTTCAGATTCGGTAGCGGAATCCCGTAGCTACAATCATCTCTCAGGAGGGTATTTTTCATAACTGTACTGCATTAGGCTAAGGCCAGGGTAAAGAGGTGTGTCTTTAGCACACAACTGAAGCTGCATAACAAGCATGCCAAATGTACTTCCATGAGAAGGAACTCCACAACTTAAGAGCAGCCCCAGAAAATGCCCTCTCCTGGGCTGCCGCCATCCAAAGCTTCTGAGGGTGGTAGAATTGCCAAGAGGTCCACCTCTGTTGATCTGAACATCCTTACAGTATAGGTCTTGAATTTTTAACTTTGCCTCTACATGTAAAAGGTAAAGGACCCCTGGACAGTTAAGTCCAGTCAAAGGTGACGATGGGGTTGCAGTGCTCATCTCACTTTCAGGCCGAGGGAGCTGTGTTTGTCCACAAACAGCTTTCCGGGTCATGTGGCCAGCATGACTAAACCACTTCTGCCGCAATGCGACATTGTGATGGAAACCAGAGCACACGGAAATGCCGTTTACCTTCCTGCCTCAGTGGTACCTATTTATCTACTTGCACTGGCATGCTTTCGAACTGCTAGGTTGGCAGGAGCTGGGACAGAGCAACGGGAGCTCACCCCGTTGCGCGGATTCAAACCGCTGACCTTCTGATCGGCAAGCCCAAGAGGCTCAATGGTTTAGACCACAGCGCCACCCTCGTCCCTCTCTATGCAAATATATTTTGTCTTCTTTTTTTAGTGATGCATTTCCTTTTATAGGTGGTCACCCTATGACTGACCGAGGAACTATCTACAGAGGACAATGGTCAGGTATCATATAGATCAGTAGCCACCCTCCATATCATGCAGGTGTGCCAACTCCTGGGGTCCTAATTCATTTGCCTCCCCCCCCCAATATTTAGGGGACAGCCCCCCTAATGTTCCCAAAAATCCAGGCCAAGCATAGAGCTGAGCATGGTGTGGCTTCAGTGGCTGGCTCCTTGCCACAGAGGAGGAGTGGTCAAGCTGTGCCCGGCCAGTGGCAACAGCAGGAGGACGAAGAGGAGGAGCTGCCGGCCATTGAAGACAACTCCTAAGGTCTCCCTCCACCAATAAAATATTTGAGGAGACGGGGGGGGGCAAAGTTGATGGGCATTGCCATTCAAATGGTGTGTATGTGCTATGTCATGTGATCAAGTATGTGGTACAGGGCTTACCCGCCCCCCCCCCAATATTTTATTCAAACTGGCACCCCTGTTTCCACGGCTTTCCTGGCTCCTCTGATTTCCTAACCTGCAATGTTGGTCTCCCCAATCCCCTCCGCCCCCCCCCCCCGACAACTTGGCGCCTCTGATACCTTGTGTATGAAAACACAGCTGGGTATCTCTCAGGAGCACCCATAACTCAGTGATTCTACACAGTGGCTGACTTGAGAGCAATTAAACTTTGAGCCTGGTAAGCATGCCAAAAAGGTGATTGGCATGTAATTATGACATTAAGGGACTATGAGGTATAAATAAGAAGTCACAACAAATGCTCTTCTTGTGATATACTGTGGTTCCTGCTCTTCCTAATTTAATCTTGAATATATCCAAGAACCAGGCTTGTGGTGAATTTTCTGCTCAACCGACAAGAGACCTCCCCAGGCCCCTGTAAACCTGAAATGCCCTCCAGGATTAAGTGCTTGTGGTTGCCTGAGGCACATCCATTTCACCAGTTTTTTTTTATTAATAAAAATATTTGTATTCCACCTTTGTAAAAAAAGAAAAGCAACGTATGCATCACTCCCTACTTGTGAGAGGAATGTGTTACTGTCTCACATTTCTTCTTTACCTACAAGAATCTTCACAGTTAACCTTCAAATATGTCTCCCAAAAAATTTTTCCCTGGCATTTGTAGTAACTGGCTTTATTCTCTTCGGCTATCTGCTTCCTTCATGGTCTTCAAGAAGGGTTTTTTTTTGGACTGGTTATTTGAAAACTGCCTCTCACAAATGTACTCATGCAAGAGCTGATATTGCATTGGCAATTTTACCCAAGTGAGCAGATTTATGACACACACACACACACACACACACACACACACAGGACTTTATATGCCTTTGATTTTTCTTCTGTTTGTATTTTTTAAAAAAATTCAGGAACAAATGAAGCCTGTAATTGCTTTGCAGCAAAATACAACTTTAGGGGTTATTATTTCCCCCTCCCCTTAATTCTGATCAATATGCAAACTTAAAGCCCCTTTAACTGCCCTTTTATGAATTGCGCCAACTGTCCTTTTGTGAATTGCACACTGCACATTTCCCTGGAATTATTATCACAAAAATGCTGAAAGGCAGCGTTGAGGACTAATGAGAATGTACATTAGCTGGTTTGAAAAGGAGAGAGAACGAATTGTCTAACGCAGATGTCGCCCGAGGATGTCTGCAAGAGGACAGGGACGGCAAAATGAGATAAGACAGTATGGAAAGAAGAACGTTAACAATGCTGGTACCCAAACCTCCAGAAAAACTCTGTAGATGAGACAGACACCGGCGCATTATGAAAGAGTTTTAAAAATAGCGCCTTGCCCTTGTGTGTTAATGAACGCGAATGCACACAACCAAGTGACTGGGAATACAAGGTGGCAATGAGGAGGCAAAGAACTGCAGTACAGCTGAGCAAGCACAAGGCTTTTTGACCTACTCACTCAGCAGCTGCAACCTGATTGATGCTTAGGATGCTCTCAGTAGGCTCTCGGCGTAGCAAGGCATTCTGTTCTCGTGAGCTTACAGCCACCTACTGGTGAGATGCTGCTACTGCCTCATCTGCGCCCAAAGTTACTTATTTGAAAATTGCATGCCAAGTGATAAATGGCAAAGTGACCCCGCACAACTTCATACCAAATCAGCTATAGATTTTGTTATATAAAATTTATCTCAATAACTGGAAAAAAACAACACCCGTCTGGCTAGCCAGTCAGCTAATCAGCTTGTGCCTTTCCTCCCCTTTCTCGCTCTCCCACCCCCCTTGTGAATATTGCCCTGGATATAATTTTCAGAGAATTGGACAAATTTGGAATCAGCTCAAGCAGCAAAGAAAAGCAACAGTCAAATTAATCAGAGCAGAGTCCCCAGACGAGACATGCGCTGCTACTGAGCAAACCTTAAGGGGGAAGAAGGTTGACCTTGAAATATATTTCACTAAGCTGCTTTGCTAAGAAAGGGAATTAAGCAATAGAGAAAATAGGAAAGGCTTCAAGGACTGGTTTAATTCATGGAGCAGGCATGGCGGTGTCTAAGGGATGTAAGCAGGCCAATTGGGGGGGGGAGGTCTCCCTTTGAAATGATATTTGCAGCTATGCTTGTTAATTCAGGACATCCATATTGCATGCTTCGGGACATGCAGTGATGGATGCAAAGCTTGAGGAAGTGTTCTTCAACTGTGCTGGCTTTTTTTCAATTTTTCTATTCATTTTATAACACAAATAAAGGACACAAACAAAAAAAATACACAAACAAATTATTGTCATATCCTTATTTTTCTAAACATTGTTAAGTGGGCTTCCCCAGGTCCCACCTATCTGATTTTCATTTTACTTCATCTTTAGCAGTTTACATATATCATAGTTTCTAACCATCTTTTTTTTATCACACTTAAAATAACTTCACATTTTATCACTTACAAATAATACTGTTTTAAAATACACTATCTTCTGCTTCTAACCCTACAGCCTATATCCACTTCCAAAGCTATTCAAAGATTTAAATATTAACATATTTTTTTCAAATATTCTTTAAATTTCTTCCAGTCTTCTTCTACCATCTCTTCTCTCTGCTCTCGGAGTCTCCTGGTCAGTTCGGCAAGTTTCAAATAGTCCACCATCGTCATCTGCCATTCTTCAATAGTTGGTAAATCTTGTTTCTTCGCTAGCAATATTCTCACAGCTGTTGTGGCATTCAGAAAAAAAGTAACATCCTTTTTGGGGATTTCACCCCCCACTATACCAAGTAAAAAGGCTTCTGGTTTTTTAATAAATGTGTTTTTCAACGCTTTTTTCTATTCAATATAAATCCTTTCCCAGAAGTCTTTTACCTTGGGGCACGTCCACCACATGTGGTAAAAGGTTCCTTCTTTTTCTTTACATTTCCAGCATTTATTATCATGAATATGATACATTTCTGCTAACTTCACTGGTGTTAAATACCATCTATACATCATTTTCACCAAATTTTCTCTTAATACATTACAAGCTGTAAATTTGATTCCTTTTTTCCACGCCAACTGTGCTGGCTTAATGATTATGCTTGAAGATCTGTAGTGTAGGGTCTGTGAAAGACTATTGCTATGGAGAATGCCACCAAGAAGTTCAGATTGCTCCTAGGGTTACTATGCAAACCATGTGCATGTCCACCATTCATGTGTATTCATACACACACACACACACACACACACATACACTACCAAGAGGTTTAGGATCTTTTGCTAGAGTTATGATGTGTGTTCATTATGAATATGTGTCTGCCCCAGCCTTGTGCCCACAAGAGGTTCTCGCACAAAAGAAGTAAAGATTGGTTCCTTACTTGAAATGAAAGTGACAGAATTGTTGCTTCAGACAGCAAAATCGCGACTTAAGCAGGCAGCAAATCACACACACACTTTGATTTAAAGAATCCTTACTTCTTCAGTTATCTCCAAAGTAACTCTACTAAGGCTCTACCCAATGTGCACAGGGATTTCATCAGCCCTGTTTAGTGACTTGACCTAGTGACTTTAAGAGAGAAGAAGAAGAAGAAGAAGAAGAAGAAGAAGAAGAAGAAGAAGAAGAGGAAGAAGTTGTTGTTGTTGTTGTTGTTGTTGTTGTTCAGCAGGAGAGCTGGCTTTCCTGCTGATAATCTGTACCTTCCAGAAGATAATCTGTACCTTCAGCGTAAAAACAGATGCCTTGTTCCTTTTGGCAACACCAGCAGATCTCAGACTACTAGTCTAGCAACTTGGTCTCTGCACAACTGTGGCAGCATGCCTGAAGTGGGAGTCTGTCCCTTCAGCAAAAAGCTCTGGTCAGATGATTCCTTGACTACTGTAATCTTATTTTCTCCCGTACTCTGTAAACTCAGATTCACCCATTCATATCCAACACTGCTACCAAAATTATTCACTCCCCTTGTTGCTCTGAGCATGTCACTTCCAGACCTAAATCCCTTTATTGATTTCATGTCCATTTCCTGGATGCTTGCACAAGCTTCTTGCCGTCACCTTGAAAAGCATCCATGACCTGGCCCCTTCTTAAAGGTAAAGGGACCCCTGACCATTAGGTCCAGTCGTGGCCGACTCTGGGGTTGCGGCGCTCATCTCACTTTATTGGCCAAGGGAGCCGGCATACAGCTTCTGGATCATGTGGCCAGCAGGACTAAGCCGCTTCTGGCGAACCAGAGCAGCGCACGGAAACGCCGTTTACCTTCCTGCCAGAGCGGTACCTATTTATCTACTTGCATTTTGATGTACTTTCGAACTGCTAGGTTGGCAGGAGCAGGGACCGAGCAACAGGAGCTCACCCTGTCGCAGGGATTCGAACCGCCAACCTTCTGATCGGCAAGTCCTAGGCTCTGTGGTTTAACCCACAGCGCCACCCGTGTTCCCGGCCCCTTCTTATCTCTCTGCAATTATTTCCTAAAGTGTCCTTTGCTGTAACCATCAGCCACACAGCTCTGCCACTGTCAGCCATCCAATGAAATCCTGTTCCTCGAAATGGCTCAATCCGTTTCCCCAAGCTGCTCTTTATGCCTGAAACTGCCCCCTGGACCACACCCATGTGTCCATGTCACATATTACCTATCAATCTCACCAGAAAACTCACTCCTTCCAGAAAAGAACTTTGGGTCGCCAACCCCACCCCTATATATTCCTGTAACTTAGGAAATGAAAATTTGAATTATCACATAATTCTTTCCTTGTGCCTCCATTTCCTCTTGTGATGGTTTTACATTCTAAGCTCCTTTGGGTAAGGATTCATCACACCTGGTCACAGGGAAGCACCATGTACACGGATGGCACTACAGGAATTATTATTGATAATAAAGCTACTAACAGATTGCCTGTATCAGTTGACTGATTGATGACTTTGGGCTTTTTAGAAGAAAGAAGAAAGACTTCGGGCTTTTTAGAAAGTTATTTTAAACATGTTTTTCAATTCATTATATAACATTGCCCCAAAATCATTTTACTACCTTACATGTCCACCACATATGATAGAAGGTGCCTTCTTTTTCCTGATTGATTGTTGCATACTTGGTTGCCTGGTCAGTGCCTGCCTTACTTTACTTTCCCACTCCATAGATCCAGTGACAACCAGCCCTTTGGCTGTTCAATTTCAATCACCTCCAGATGACCAGACTGGTTACCCCTAAACACTTAGAATCATAGATTCATAGAATTGTGGAGTTGGAAGGGAGCCTGAGAATCATCTAGTCCAGGGGTCAGCAAACTTTTTCAGCAGGGGGCCGGTCCACTGTCCCTCAGACCTTGGGGGGGCAGACTATATTTTTGGGGGGGAGGGGAAATGAATGAATTCCTATGCCCCACAAATAACCCAGAGATGCATTTTAAATAAAAGCACACATTCTACTCATGCAAAAACACCAGGCAGGCCCCACAAATAGCCCAGAGATGCATTTAAAATAAAAGGACACATTCTACTCATGTAAAAACACGCTAATTCCCAGACCGTCCGCGGGCCGGATTGAGAAGGCAATTGGGCTGGTTCCGGCCCCCAGGCCTTAGTTTGCCTACCCATGATCTAGTCCATCCCCCTGGAATGCGGGAATATGCATCTGTCCCATACAGGGATCAAACCTCAACCATGGCATTATCAGCACAGTGCTCTAGTCTAACCAACTGAACTGTGAGGTTCTGGAACTGATTATGGGTGGACTACATAGAGCGGCTACCTTGGGTGGGAGCTGTGCTACCTGTCCTTTGTAGGGAGACCTACAGCAATACAGTGGTACCTCGGGTTACAGACGCTTCAGATTACAGACTGCTAACCCAGAAATAGTACCTCGGGTTAAGAACTTTCCTTCAGGATGAGAACGCGCAGCATTGGCGCGGCAGCCCCATTAGCTAAAGTGGTACCTCAGGTTAAGAACAGTTTCAGGTTAAGAAAGGACCTCCGGAATTAATTAAGTTCTAAGCAGAGGTACCACTGTACTGGAGAAGCCAGAGCAGTACAAGGGCTGTTGGTACTCACACCACAAAAGCTATGGGGAACCTGTGGTCCTTCATATGTTGTGGGACTCCAGCTTCCATAAGCCCCAAGTAGCTAGATCAGGGGTAATGGGAGTTGTAGTCAACCAACATATGGAAGAACACAGGTTTCTTACCACTGCTCTAAGGTTTATAACGCTGAAAGGATAGAGAATATGTGGACATAAGGGCATAGGTTGTACTAACCAAATCTGCTTGCTCTAGTAACATCTATTTTGACAACCTTCCAATCCTCTTTTTTAATCAGCGAGCAGAATCCATACAACTTTTGGGTGGGCCACCCAGGGATCAAAACAACAATCTTCACTTTCGAGCGGGTCATAGCGGTGAAATACTGACCCTGAAGACCTTTGCGGAACCGTTTTGAATGCAAGACAAAACAAATAAGTTACAAAATGTGTTTGCATCTGTAAGAATGAGCTAAACAATTTGCCAGTATAAATGACTCTTCTGATATGCAATAAGTAATTCACAAATAAGAAGAGGGAAAGGTCCACAGAACAACCAGCTGTTAAAACAACCGGCGTATTCTTGATCTGTCATGACTATATTGCTCAGTTAAGAGTAAAAAGTAATAGGCTTTTATCAGAGGCATCTATCATCTCAGTTGTGGCATGAAACAAATTATGTTTTTAGACGAACTTTATGCTTCATATTGTGGTTTAAGGGTATTAGCAATTCCGTGTACAGCCGGTATGCTCTTTAAAATTAGATCCCATTTCTCAACACTGCTCACCACATTTGTTCTTATTAAAAGACAATCTAACAATTTCATGGGATGTAATGAAAAGGCATATTGATGATAGACTGTGAATACGCGTACTGAGTAATCACACCCTGATTTCCATGGGTAGACCGAAACAGAGTGATAGCACCAACAAATCTTTTTGCCATCAGCACATGGCAGTTCAGGAATATTTCTTGTGTAAATTCAACAGAAGCAATGCCACATGTTGAAGACTTCCCCCTCCCAGGCTGGTTCTTGGCCTAGCTATATGAGGACAACTCCTAGATCAGATGGACAATGTGGGGCCCTCCATATGTTATTGGACCACAACTGCCATCATCCTTGACCACTATCTGAAGCTGATGGGAGCTGGGAGTCCAACAACATCCAGAGAACCACAGGTTCCCCACCTGTGCCCTAGGTTGGTCCAGATGTTTTTCAGGAATGGGCTACAGCAAGCCTCACCAACCTTGCCCCCAGTTCTGCTAACTGGGGCTAATGGGAATTGTAGCCCAAACCATATGGCAAAGGCTGAACTACAGGAATCCTGTTGTTCTCAAGGAAGTAAATATGGATGATTAAGCTTTCTATTTACTAATCAGGTCTATTTACTAATCAGGTCAGGGCCTTCTTGGTAGTGGTGCCCATTCTGTGGAACGCCCTCCCATCAGATGTCAAGGAAATAAACAACTATCTGACTTTTAGAAGACATCTGAAGGCAGCCCTGTTTAGGGAAGTTTTTTATGTTTGATGTTTTATTGTATTTTTAATATTTTCTTGGAAGCTGCCCAGAGTGGCTGAGGAGGCCCAGCCAGATGGGTGGGGTTTAAATAATAAACTATTATTATTATTATTATTATTATTATTATTATTATTGACAGAGCAAAGACAAAAGAAACATCTAGCTTATGGCTTTGTAGCAGTTCAACAGTCAAATAAGGAAGTAGCTGAAAAGTCTGAGGCTGGCTTTTACCTAGCCCAGGGGTCAGCAACCTTTTTCAGCCATGGGCCGGTCCACTGTCCCTCAGACCATGTGGTGGGCCAGACTACATTTTGAAAAAAATAATGAATGAATTCTTATGCCCCACAAATAACCCAGAGATGCATTTTAAATAAAAGCACACATTCTACTCATGTAAAAACACCAAGCAGGTCCCACAAATAACCCAGAGATTCATTTCTAATAAAAAGACACATTCTACTCATGTAAAGGTAAAGGTAAAGGGACCCCTGACCATTAGGTCCAGTCGTGACCAACTCTGGGGTTGCGACGCTCATCCCGCTTTATTGGCCGAGGGAGCCGGCGTACAGCTTCCTGGTCATGTGGCCAGCATAAAACATGCTGATTCCTGGACTGTCCAAGGGCCAGATTGAGAAGGCGATTGGGCCGCATCCAGCCGACGGACCTCAGGTTGCCTACCCCTGACCTAGCCTATGATCTTGAAGTAGTTGGAAGTCGTCCTGGAGCATGAGAGAAAGAAACATCTTCCCTTTTTAAAAAAAATAAATAAATGACCCGATCAAAAGTCAACAACCTGGTTAACAATTAGATTAACGGCTATTTCTAGGAATGGTTGATCTGTACGGGCCAGCAACCAAATCAAAAGGTTGCCTTGTTTTTAGTGGCCTCTTTGCCTTTAACAGCAACTTGACACATCATGACACAGGGTCCGGGAGGTGAAGCTATTCTACATTCTGTGGAAGTGTTCTGTACTATGTTAATATAAAGGCGCCTTTGTGCCCTGCAAAATGAGTTGTCCGAAGTGGTTATTTTGCTTTGTTCAGAGATTAAGTTATTTCAAGGTATGGCTTAGAGAGCATGTTCAGATCCTCGGGGATGAAAAGTGCTATATAAATGTAAATTGTCACCATTGTTATGCATGAACTAGTGCCAAGCTTTTAAGCTCGCCTGACTATGAAAAATGGCACTCCCGCTGACCTTCCGCTGATGAGAGCCACTAAGATTAGAAAATCTCTAAACTATTTGGACACGGAGACAAACTCCGCTCCAAAGTCTCAAAAGGGTAATATAGTTTTACGCAAGGTGAGAGCATTTGCTAAGGAAAGAAATCTACTTAATCTAGCGGATAAGACAGTGGCCAATGAGTCAGAAAAGCAGAGTTCTATCGTTTTTAGAGGCGAGGCCTCAAAGGGGTCGCTGGAGCAGAGCGCTTGATGCATTTCAGAAGAGCTTCTTTCCTTGAATACCTCATATTGATTGTTCTTAGGCATTATGTGCTATATACCTCAGCCATGGTGTATCGAGTGATGCGGTTCTGCCTCCTGAACAAACGTGAAATTATGCAGTATTCTGCTGCTGCACTGTGCAGTGTGTGAGCGCGTGTAAATAAAACAGTGAAACCTTTTCCCAAGTGCCTTTCCTTATGTAGGCCAATGCTTGGAGAGAGGGACTCAAAGTTTGCAGAAGTACAGAAACATATCTGGGGAGAAATAACTAATGGGGCATAAGATCCCCCTGAGGACTATGCCTGCTTCAAGGGCCTAGGATGGAATGTCCCTGGAAGAAAGCCTGACTTATTAGTTGGGACACTGAGAGGAGCACTTCCATTCTGCAACTTGCCTATATACAGATGGGGAATTGGGGGTGTTGTGTGTGTACTAAGGAAGGGGACGCGGGTGGCACTGTGGGTTAAACCACTGAGCCTAGGACTTGCCGAGCAGAAGGTCAGTGGTTCAAAGCCCCGCGACGGGGTGAGCGCCCGTTGCTCAGTCCCTGCTCCTGCCAACCTAGCAGTTCAAAAGCACATCAAAGTGCAAGTAGATAAATAGGTACCACTCCAGCAGGAAGGTAAACGGCGTTTCCGTGCGCTGCTCTGGTTTTGCCAGAAGCGGCTTGGTCATGCTGGCCACATGACCCGGAAGCTGTATGCCGGCTCCCTCGGCCAATAAAGCGAGATGAGCGCCGCAACCCCAGAGTCGGCCACGACTGGACCTAATGGTCAGGGGTCCCTTTACCTTTACCTATGTGTACTAATGTTAAAGCACTAATCAGAGTTACGGACTGTGCAGATATATACACACACACACACACACACACACACACATATATATATATATATATATATATATATATATATGGGTGAAATTTACACCCAACCTTTACAATATGCAAAAAACAACAACTGATAAACAAATCCAAAAGCATATATACCCACAGCTCTGGCTGCAATCTATTGAAAACAAGTGGTGTAAGGAAGTGGAAGGGGCAAGCAGAATATAAAATGGAAGACTGGCATAAAGAGGTGTGGGATATAGCTATAAATGATAAATTTAGGTAAGATTGAGGTAAAATGGGAAATACGCAGGAGAAATGATCTTGAGGAAATATGGAAGGTGTTTGTAGAATTCGTACTGTTAAAACAGAAAGGGGTCAAAGCACCGCAAGAGGTGTTGAAATTTTGGGAGATTGGACCGTTACAATTGAATGGTCTCAGTGGTGGGGTGCACATTTTTATTCTCATTTATTTATGATTATTACATTGTCAAAAGAAAATTTAAAAATAATAAAACTAGAAAACAAGTTGTGTGCAGTCTTAGCATGCCTTCCTGAAATAAAGCTGCAGAATTCCAAAATGAAAAGTTGTTAGAAATAAGGAAGATCCATCGAAATGCATGGATCCGAAAGGGAAGGGAAGTCAGTAAGGAAAGCCATGGGTGTGGTGGGAATGGGAGTGGGAGCAGATGGCATGATGGGTTTGTGTCCCCCACCTGACTTCCCTCTGTCTGCCCTGCCGACAGCAGTTTGGATGGCCTCCCATTCGGTAGTGGGGTGTGGAGTGGCGGAGCCACAGTGGTGAGGTCAGCACGGTAAAAGTGCAGTGCTAATCTGGCACTCCTGTTAGTGCATTTGCATCGCAATAATCTCACCTTCGCCTCCCTCTCTCTGTCCCAGTATGCAGCAGTGACTCTGCTGGAGGGAGGTCAGAGGAGCAGCAGAGCTCTAGCACACAATGGGAGACCATTATTCTATTATTATTATTATTATTATTATTATTATTATTATTACATTGCTATACCACCCTTCATCAAAAGATTTCAGGGCATTTCACAGAATAACATGCAAGACAAAACACAGTAAATAACAAAACAATAACCTCCCTTCCCACCGATACATTTAAAAGGCTGCAGGATATTAATCAGCCCAAGGCCTAGTTCATGGGTAGACAACCTAAGGCCCGGGGACCGGATCCGGCCCAATCGCCTTCTAAATCCGGCCCATGGACGGTACGGGAATCAACATGTTTTTACATGAGTAGAAAGTGTGCTTTTATTTAAAATGCATCTCTGGGTTATTTGTGGGGCATAGGAATTCGTTCTTTTTTTCTTTTCCAAAATATAGTCCAGCCCCCGACAAGGTCTGAGGGACAGTGGACCACCCCCCTGCTGAAAAAGTTTGCTGACCCCTGGTCTAGTTGAAGAGTAATGCTTTTTCGCCTGGCACCTAAAAATATACAGTGGTACCTCGGGTTACATACGCTTCAGGTTACATACACTTCAGGTTACAGACTCCGCTAACCCAGAAATAGTGCTTCAGGTTAAGAACTTTGCTTCAGGATGAGAACAGAAATCGTGCTCCAGCGGCGCGGCAGCAGCAGGAAGCCCCATTAGCTAAAATGGTGCTTCAGGTTAATAACAGTTTCAGGTTAAGTACAGACTTCAGGAACGAATTAAGTACTTAACCCGAGGTACCACTGTATAATGAGAGTAACCAACCTAGCACTTTGAAAGCATGCCTGCGCAAGCAGATAAATAGGTACTGCTGCGGCAAGAAGGTAAATGGTGTTACCGTGAGTTTTGGCTTACATCACGGTGTTCCGTTGTGCCAGAAATAGTTTAGTCATGCTGGCCACATGACCCAGAAAGCTGTCTGTGAACAAACGCCGGCTCCCTCGGCCTGAAAGCAAGATGAGCGCCGCAACCCCATAGTCACCTTTGACTGGACTTAACCGGCAAGGGGTCCTTTACCTTTACCTATATAATGAGGGTGCCAGGTGAGCCTCCCTGGGGAGAACATTCCACACATGTGGAGCTACTACAGAGAAGGCCCTTCTTGTGTTGCTACCCTCTGGACTTCACGTGGCAGAGGCACACGAAGAAGGGCCTCAGGTGATGAATGCAGAGGCCAAGACAGTTTATATGAGGAGAGGCAGTCCTTGATGTATTGTGGTCATGAGCCGTTTAAGGCTTCGTAGGTCAAAACCAGCACTTTGAATTAGGCCCAGAGCTAACTAGCAGCAGTGGGGCCAGGATCAGTGTGATATGCTCAAAGCATCCAATCTTTGCGGTCATTTGCCAGTCACCTGTTGCCCACTGCATAGCTTTTGAATATGCTTTGCATTCAGTGCAGCGGGTCACGGTTCCTAGATAAAAGTGATGTTCATAAGACTAATGGCAATACATTAGTTTGATGCATTTCTGCTTCAGTACCAGGCAACCTTTTATCAGACAATCCATTTAAATCTATTTTCCATGCAGCAGAGCTGAATGTGGCACATCTCTCCTTAAGTTCATCCTTGCTTGGGACCACTGGCACTGATCAAACGTCTGAAATATATGTAAGGTTTTTATTTGTTCCACCACTTCATGACTGCTCCATTTCAGTGCTTTATCTGTTGTCCCTTGTCCTAGATGCAACCACTTTGTCTTTTTGGCATTTACTGATACCACGGCGAAATTAAAGGCAGGGTGTAAGAAATCAATTCATTACTGAGCCAGGGAGCATCTCAGGGGGGAAAGAAAGAATTTACTTCCCTAGTTCCCGTCCCCGCCGCCACTGCCGCCATGCTCTTAACAGTGTGTGTAGACTTAAAAGTACAGGAACAGCAATCAGACCTCTTTGAGAAATCTTTAAGTTTTAAAGTAGAAGATGCGCCTCAAGAAATTCAGCTTGAGCTGATAGAACTACAAAGAAACAGTGAACCGACAGGGGAGGGGAGCAGGAAACACAGGTTACACTCACACAATATGATGCCACTTTAAACAGTCATGGCTTTCCCCCAAAGAATTCTGGGACTTGTAGTTTTTTCAGGGCACTGAGTGTCGTTAGAAGACCTCTATTCACCTCACAGAGCTACAGCTCTAAGAGGGGTTTAACAAACAGATCCTCTTCTATGGCAACTCTGGGAACTGTAGCTCCGTGAAGGGGACTAAGAACTTCCTCAGAACTTTCAGCACCCTTAACAAACTATATGGCTCCCAGAATTCTTTGGGGGAAACCATGACTGTTGAATATGATAACATGGCACTTTAAATGTTTAAACATGAAAAATGTGGCCACAATAATATAGTTACAAACTGCCTCCAATCTCCACAGCAGCGTGAGATTCCAGGGAGTTCCAAGCATTTCCCCAGGGCCTGTCTTTCCTTTGGGGGGAAAAGGAGCCACAAGAGATTGGTATCTTTGTGACATATAGTTTATTTATGCAAACATACAACCTGAGCCTACGATGGAGGAATGCACAGCATGCATACTCCAAGAGGCTCTGGCTTCTCGCAGCAACATCATTGCTCTCTGACTCTCTTTCTCTCTAGCCTGCTGCTTCCTAACTCTGTGTCAGGCTCCAGGGAATTGGCTTCCTCCCCCGTGGCAGCAGATAAGCAGAACAAAGGGAAAGGAGTCTTTTTACCAGTTAGAAACTTTAATAATCACAGCAGGAAAACAAAGAACCCATCTCCTGGAAATGGCGGTGCTCCCAATTAAGGATTCCACCCCCTTAAAAGGTAAAGGTAAAGGGACCCCTGACCATTAGGTCCAGTCATGGCCGACACTGGGGTTGCGGCGCTCATCTCGCTTTATTGGCCGAGGGAGCCGGCTTACAGCTGGCCAGCATGACTAAGCCGCTTCTGGTGAACCAGAGCAGCGCACAGAAACACCGTTACCTTCCCGCCGGAGTGGTACCTATTTATCTACTTGCTTTCGAACTGCTAGGTTGGCAGGAGCAGGGACCGAGCAACGGGAGCTCACCCCATTGCGGGGATTCGAACCGCCGACCTTCTGATCGGCAAGTCCTAGGCTCTGTGGTTTAACCCACAGCGCCACCCACGTCCCTATTAATCTACATCACTTCTACGTCTTGTAATCTGAGCTTGTACCCTTTGTGCTTTGTGTGCTTTCTGTTCTGCCACTTTCTGAGCTCTTCTTGACCTTGGGCTGAGCTGAGGAATGCTTTCCAGAGACAGGGAATTTGTTAACTATCTCTCTTCTAGTGTTTCTTCTGCTAGCTGTTCCCCATCCAGTATTTCCCAGCTCCTGCCTTCTGAACTATGTCCCTCTGCAAACCACTGTTCCAAATCTATACTGTCCTCCTGCTCCTGGGAAGATTCAGGATCCAGATCAGGAGCAGGAGCAGGGAGGGGGGCTTCCCACCATTGCTCTTCGGTCCAGCCCTCCTCAGCACAGTCCCTGACACTCTGTTTCCTAACTCCCCACCCATCTGACTGGGTTGCCCTAGCCACTCTGGACTGCTTCCAACAAATATAAAAACATAATAAAATCCCAAAAGCTCTCCCCTGAAACACTGCCATTGTATTTTAAACTAAATTCTTCAATTGAGGGAGGGAGGAAACCCACTCATTTACAAATGAGATTAGGCTTTGATCCTTTGTGTTGCCTAAATGGCTCAAACCCAGGCTAACACCTCAAAAGGAAATTATCCGAATTAATTAGCATCTAACGCATGATTCCTTTTTTTATATAATATTTTATTCAGTTTTCACAACAAAGAAATTATAAGACAAACAATAAGAAAAACACAAGAAAAAACACAAAAGCACAAAGGTACAAAAATACAAAAATACAAACAATTAACATAAGATAGAAAAAGAAAAAGAAAAACAAAAAACCCTCTTTTTTCTTTTGTCCACTTTAGTTAACTTATTATCCTGACTTCCTCACGCCTCCCTTTTTTGTATTCCACTTAAAAATTGGTTCAGCAAATTCATATCCTATTGGTTAGTCCTTAATTATTTTTCCTCACATATTTCACATATTTTAACTTCAAACTTTCATCTAATATCAATCCACTCTTACGTAATCTTTTGCTTTATTTACTAGAACCCCTTCATTTCATTTCAATGTCATCAACATTCAAAAATTTTACAATGTTTCTGTAAATAGACTTTAAATTTCCTCCAATCTTCTTCCACCAACTCTTCTCCCTGATCCCGAATTCTGCCAGTCATTTCCACCATTTCCATGTAATCCATTACTTGCATCTGCCATTCTTCCAAGGTGGGTAGATCTTGTGTCTTCCAATGCTTTGCAATGAGTAATCTTGCTGCTGCTGTAGCATACATAAAGAAAGTTCTATCCTTCTTTGGCACCAATTGGCCGACTATGCCCAGGAGAAAGGCCTCTGGTTTCTAACACATGATTCCAAGGGATAAGCGAGGTGTCTTATACACAGTCTTATAACCAAACTTAAAACCATGGAGAGGCCTGGTCTGAATAGAAACATTGGATTCTTATCTCATTATACATGATAAAGCTATTTTTAGCCATCTCACCCCTTGCTTTCTCCTGTGTCGTTAACAGTCGGCAAAAGGTTTACCACACCTATCAGCCAATCACCCATTCCCACCACCCTTCTGAGTAATACCCCTCCCCACCCTCTCACTATATATAAGGGTCTGGTGACTTCTGTTTCAGTGTATCTGAAGAAGTGTGCATGCACACGAAAGCTCATGCCAATAACAAACTTAGCTGGTCTCTAAGGTGCTACTGGAAGGAATTTTTTTATTTTGTTTTGACACAGTCTAGGAAGTTTGCCTAGCTTAATCACCTTTTCACACATGCGAATTCCAGAAGATTGAAAGTGTACCTTAATACACAGGGAGCTTGTAGCACAATTGGGCGGTGCATCTGACTGTTAACCAGAAAGTTGGTGGTTCAAGCCTGCCAGAGAGGGCTGCAGGAAGGATTCCTGCAGCACAAGGGGTTGGACTAGATGATTTCCGGGGTCCCTTCCAACTCTACAATTCTATGATTTTATGATGACATTGAAACACTTGGTGGTCTGATACACAGCTTTAACACTCAGGCCTTAATTAAAGTCTAGCACCTATAGCAATCGCTGTACTGGAATTCTATAAACTGTGCATGTCTGTGGAGAAATATCCTGCCCTCAGGAGATATGCACTAAGAATAGTGCCTGTGTTTGGGATAACCTGCTGCTGTGAAGCACTGTTTTCAAAGTTCACCCAGGCCAAAGTTAACTGTTACGTTGTGGGTGAACATATCAGACGACACAGCGATTCTTCAAACAGCTCTTGTTTATTCACAGGCCAGGACAGAACTGAACTGAAGGGCTCAGTCAGCCTGCTTATATAGAGCTCCAGTACCGCGTTACTGTAACAACTTTCTAAAACTATCCAATCACTGATCATCACTTTCAATCCTTCATTTGCATAACTATCTACAGTATCCAATCACTGAATGTCACTTTCAATCCTTTATTTGCATAACTATCTACAGTATCCCCCTGCTGGCCCAGGGTGAGAACTTCAGTACATAACATTAACCATCTTCATGCCAGATTGACAGGTGACAACTCAGAAAGGCAGCCAAAATTGGTATCCACAACAGTAGAGGCAGATGAGGCTCACAAAGGAAAAGAGACTGGAGCTATTACACTAAAAAGAGGTCGTGTGTGGAAGATAAGGGTGGATGAAAGGGAAGGTGAAGACCAAACAAAGGAAACAGCTCTGTTATTTGTATCAGAGGTAAGAATTTTATTTTTGCCTTGCCCACTTCAACTCCATCCTCTTTGCCTCCAGCCCTGCTAATGATCAGGAAGAATTCAGTTTACATTTAAGCTGAACATACCTAAGGAAGGAAAATGTGGCAGTGGGCAAGGACTCATTTGCAATGCTGAGCTCATTTGTCCTCCCTCTGGGTTGCCTCATCTTATTTCTTAACTGATTTGTGATATGAATCACTGCCAAGGCTGGCCTGAATGGAGAAGGATTGGCATGGTTTATACTAACTTAGCATTCTGTGGAGCTGAATTTGTTACTGGAAACAGCAGCAGCCCCCCAATGAGAGGCTTGCTCTTGACTATAAATAGGACACTGTCTTTATTAAGAAAGCTAATACTAGGTTAGCAACAGGACAAGACATTTAGTCACATTCGTTGAAGGCCAAGACGCTGCTTCTCCTCCATTCCAGGTACAAAAGCTGACTACGTGAGCTGTTGAATCCTACTTCAACACTGGGTCCTCCACTCCACCAGAGGCAGCAGACTAACTTAGTGGCTGCAGGTGGAACACAGCTCTGTCCACTCTGTGTACATCAGCATCTGCTGCCTGAGGCAACGGCTGCACTCTGCCTAATGATAGGGCTGACTATCATTAGCAAACATTGTTTTCTACCCTGCATTCTGGAACAGATTACCACGTAAAAAAACAAGGAGTAGGTAGCTAGGACCACACGGATCTGTGCCATTAGTCCAGCTAGTGCAATAAGACTGACAACAGCTCTTCAGGATCTCAAGCAGGATTTTGACCACTGAGCTACAGCTCTTCCCCACTGTACCCTTTTACATAGGTGTAGGGCTTGTGCATGCCCCTGTTCTTCCTAAACTGTTGGCTTATACATTCAACTGGAGCGGTGCAGTAATAGCATAATAGGGGAATGAAACAAGTCTCTCCTCTCCACAAAGTAGATCACCTCCAATATGGACTAGGTCATCTGATGAGAGCTCAACAAAATGTAAAGGTAAAGGGACTCCTGACCATTAGGTCCAGTCGCAGACGACTCTGGGGTTGTGGCCCCCATCTCATTTTATTGGCCAAAGGAGCCGGCGTACAGCTTCCAGGTCATGTGGCCAGCATGACTAAGCCACTTCTGGCAAATCAGAGCAGTGCACGGAAACGCCTTTACCTTCCCGCTGGAGCGGTACCTATTTATCTACTTGCACTTTGACGTGCTTTCGAACTGCTAGGTTGGCAGGAGCAGGGACCGAGCAACGGGAGCTCACCCCATCGCAGGGATTCGAACCGCCGACCTTCTGGTCGGCAAGTCCTAGGCTCTGTGGTTTAACCCACAGCGCCACCCGTAGGCCCAGTTAATTTGAACCCTGATTTATTGATGGTTGGTATCCATCTGCCTCGGAGAGACAACGGGTGGAGGTGAAATCAAACCATTGGAGACTTACAGCGCCTGCTGCGGCTATACAGGCCAGTATGGACATGTTTTGTTGCAGCTGGGGCAGATGGAGGCGTCCAGTTGTGCTGCTGCAGATACACCATGCCGTTTCTTCTCTCTGCGCTCCTCCCAGCGGTCATTCTTCCACTGGTCACTGCTATGGATGCACAGCCTGACTGTCTCCAGGTACTGCAATCATCTGCAAGGGATTCCCACACGGCGGGGTTGATATCGCCAGCCTTGATGTCACATTTGCAGGCATCTTTGTAATGCAGAGTTGGTCTGCCAACGGACCTGGTGCATGAAGCCAGCTCCCCATAGAGCATGTCCTTGGGGATTCTTCCATCTACCATTCTGTGGACGTGACCAAGCCAGTGTGGATGTCACTGAGACAGGAGTGCGAACACCACTGGGAATATGGGTTTGGGAGAGCACATTGTGTGTGTGTGTGTAGATAGATGATAGATAGATAGATAGATGATAGATAGATGATAGATAGATAGAGATAGATAGATAGATAGATAGATAGATAGATAGATAGATAGATAGATGATAGATAGATATAGATAGATGATAGATAAAAAGGTAAAGGGACCCCTGACCATTAGGTCCAGTCGTGACTGACTCTGGGGTTGGGGCACTCATCTCGCTTTACTGGCCGAAAGAGCCAGCGTACAGCTTCCGGGTCATGTGGCCAGCATGACTAAGCCTCTTCTGGCGAACCAGAGCAGCGCACGGAAACACCATTTACCTTCCCACCAGAGACTTCGAACTACTAGGTTGGCAGGAGCAGGGACAGAGCAATGGGAGCTCAGCCCGTCGCGGGGATTCGAACTGCAACCTTCTGGTTGGCAAGTCCTAGGTTCTGTGGTTTAACCCACAGCGCCACCCGCGCTCCTAGATAGATAGATAGATAGATAGATAGATAGATAGATAGATGATAGATAGATAGATAGATACAGTGCTTTTTTCTTTAAAAAAATGTTTATGGGTACAGTGGTACCTCAGTTTATGAACTTAATCTGTTCCAGAAGTCCGTTCTTAAACCAAAGCCGTTCTTAACCCGAGGCACACTTTCCCTAATGAGGACTCCCGCCGCTGGTGCCCTTCCACCATTCAGCTTCTGTTCATAGACTGAGGTAAAGTTTGCTAACACTACTACTCTGGGGTTGCGGTGCTCATCTCGCTTTATTGGCCGAGGGAGCCGGCATACAGCTTCCGGGTCATGTGGCCAGCATGACTAGGCCGCTTCTGGCAAACCAGAGCAGCGCACAGAAATGCCGTTTACCTTCCCGCTGGAGCGGTACCTATTTATCTACTTGCACTTTGACGTGCTTTCGAACTGCTAGGTTGGCAGGAGCAGGGACCAAGCAACAGGCGCTCACTCTGTCGCGGGGATTCGAACCGCCGACCTTCTGATCGGCAAGGCCTAGGCTCTGCGGTTTAACCCACAGCGCCACCTGTGTATAGATAGATATAGATAGATAGATAAGATAGATAGATGATAGATAGATGGTTTGCAGCATTCATCCACCCAGTTATCGTAGAACAACCCCTGGCTGAATGTTTGAACTCAGTAATGTCCCAGATCAGAGACAGATCTGCCACATTCCAATCACTAAGTGGTACAGCATTTGCTTTGCATGTAGAAAGAGCCTGGGTTCAATCTCCAGCATCACTAGGTAGGACAGAAAAAGAAAGCCCAAAGTGTTGCTGCCAGTCAGCTAGATGAGTGGAAGATCTGGCTAATAATAATAATAATAATAATAATAATAATAATAATAATAATTTATTATTTATACGCCGCCCATCTGGCTGGGTTTCCCCAGCCACTCTGGGCGGCTTTCAACAGAATATTAAAATACAATAGTCCGTCAAACATTAAAAGCTTCCCTAAACAGGGCTGCCTTCAGATGTCTTCTAAAAGTCTGGTAGTTGTTTTTCTCTTTGACATCTGGTGGGAGGGCATTCCACAGGGAGGGCGCCACTACTGAGAAGGCCCTCTGCCTGGTTCCCTGTAACTTGGCTTCTCACAGTGAGTGAACCGCCAGAAGGCCCTTGGCACAGGACCTCAGTGTGTGGGCAGAATGATGGTGGTGGGGACACTCCTTCAGGTATTGCTATAAGGCAGTTTCCTCTATTGCTTTGGGGGTTGCCTAACCTTACAGCCCTGTGGATGCTAATCACCTTTCATGAGATAATTGCACATGCAGCAAAGAAGAGCTTGCAATGAATCAAAGCTACTTAATATAGTGGACACAATCATCCTGATGCCTGTTCGCCTCTGGGATTATAGAATGGCATTGACTGTGACATTATTATTTCCGGCTTCAAATATCCAAGTCATAGACTAGTGACAAATATCGTCATGAATTTCTTTTCCTATTTCACTCTAATAACTCAGAAGGAACGGACTGCGCCTCAGGCAAAATGGGGTGGGCAGGAAAGTAAATAGATGGGACACACACACACACATACCCCTACACAAACACACAAAAGCACACTTCCAGGAAATCACTCCGTTTTAGGTAAGTATCCATAATTCCGTCATATCTTTTGGAATGGGAGAGAGCCAGCTCCTCGGTCTCGCTCTGTTTTCTTTTGTGCTATTCCGGCTGTCATTATTTCCACTGCGCCTTTTCATTCTCCTTCGCCTGCTAGCAGAAGCAAGGTTTTAAAAGCAAATATGGCATCATGTGCTCCAGTACTTTGCCAACGCTGGCTGAGCCAGCAAGTGTAACAACCTAAATAAAATATGTAAGGCGAGCGCTCGGGTCACGCAACTAAAAATCTGCAATCAATCTTCCCAGAGTTGGAATGTGTCATTCATATACTGCTTTATATCCTGATGGCTGCAGCCATCATGTTACAGCTAGGATTACATTTAGGAAATAATAAAAAAGGGAGAAATATGTATGATATTTTCATACTTCTTGTCAGCAATGTATAAATCCTGTAGGAACAGCAGGCTAGGATCTACAAATCCTGACCTGCAGAAAGGCTTATAAAGTGGGATATTATTGGAGTAGGAAAAGAAGCTATTTTCATATTTACTAGCAGTGCCCAGGAACAAATAAATCTTCTACTACAGGGGAAGGAATCCTTTTTTTTATTTTACTGTTGTTATGATTAATAATCTGCACTATAATGTCCATAGTAGCTTTCCTTACAGCACAGCTCAAAGACACATACCCGCCAACCTTCCTTCGATGACAATTGGGGTGTCTTCTTCCATAATAATAATGATAGTAATTTTATTATTTATATCCCACCCATCTGACCGGGTTGCCCCAGCCACTCTGGGCAGCTTCCAACATACATAAAAAGCTTAATGAAGCATTAACTTTTTAACATCTATATGAAGCCGCTGGGAGAGATCATCAGGCGGTTTGGACTGTGTGTCCATCAATATGCAGATGATACCCAGCTCTACCTCTCTTTCAAATCAGAACCAGAAGGCGGTGAAGGTCCTGTGTGAGTGCCTGGAGGCGGTTGGAGGATGGATGGCGGCTAATGGATTGAAGTTGAATCCTGACAAGACAGAAGAACTGTTTTTGGGGGACAGGGGGTGGGCTGGTGTGGAGGACTCCCTGGTCCTGAATAGGGTAACTGTGCCCCTGAAGGACCAGGTGCGCAGCCTGGGAGTCATTTTGGACTCACAGCTGTCCATGGAGGCGCAGGTCAATTCTGTATCCAGGGCAGCTGTCTACCAACTCCACCTGGTACACAGGCTGAGACCCTACCTGCCCGCGGACTGTCTTGCCAGAGTGGTGCATGCTCTAGTTATCTCCCGCTTGGGCTACTGCAATGCGCTCTACGTGGGGCTACCTTTGAAGGTGACTCGGAAACTACAACCAATCCAGAATGCAGCAGCTAGACTGGTGACTGGGGGCGGCCGCCGAGACCACATAACACCGGTCTTGAAAGACCTACATTGGCTCCCAGTACGTTTCCGAGCACAATTCAAAGTGCTGGTGTTGACCTTTAAAGCCCTAAACGGCCTCGGGCCAATATACCTGAAGGAGCGTCTCCACCCCCATCGTTCCGCCCGGATGCTGAGGTCCAGCGCCGAGGGCCTTCTGGCGGTTCCCTCATTGCGAGAAGCAAAGCTACAGGGAACCAGGCAGAGGGCCTTCTCGGTAGTGGAGCCCGCCCTGTGGAACGCCCTCCCATCAGATGTCAAAGTGATAAATAACTACCTGACATTCAGAAGACATCTTAAGGCAGCCCTGTTCAGGGAAGGTTTTAATCTGTGATATTTTAGTGTATTTTTGGTTTCTATGGAAGCCGCCCAGAGTGGCTGGGGAAACCCAGCCAGATGGGCGGGTACAAATAATAAATTATTATTATTATTATTATTATTATTATTATTATTATTAAACATTTTAAAACTTCCCTGTACATGGCTGCCTTCAGATGTCTCCTAAAGGTTGTATAGTTACTTTTCTCCTTGGCTCGGGGACCACATAACACAATACCCTCCAGTGAAAATAAGGACATCCTACCATACCCTCCAACATTTCTCCCAATGGAAATAGGGACGTCCTAAGGAAAAGCGGGACATTCTGGGATCAAATCTGAAACCAAGATGACTACTGTACATCCAGGACTGTCCCCGGAAAATAAGGAAATGTGGAGGGTCTGTAATGGTTTATGAGGTCACAGAAGACCTGGCTTCAGACTGTATTCAACCAATAAAAGTAAGGCAAAAGCAATGGTGCTTTGTCACAATGTATTGGTAGCTAATAGGAAGCAGGACAAGGAGAGGAGACTGGACTGCATCAATTTTGAATTGATCTATAAACATTTATAACTTCTTTCATACATAGGTATTTTAATGCTGTACTGGACTTGAATTGCAGTCCAAGGGCATCTCGAAGGCCACAGGTCCCCCATCTGTGACTAAACATGACAACATTATTCAGAAGAGGTTATGACCCAACATCTGGAGACAGGTAGAGGGCAGCACACTCAGCATCTCCAGTTGAGCATCACAGGGACAGGTATAGGAAAGAGAGAAAGATGCTTGTGGTGAATAACTCAGACAAGCCACGGACCACAAATATTTTACAATCTGGGCTGGAAAAATGTGCCTAACAGCAAGGTGGACAGCTACATATGTACATATGTAAATAAATGTATATGATCATTGGAGTTCAATTGTTCCAGACCTTGCCACAGCAATTCTTTGGGATCACAGAACACAACTTCAGACTTACACTCAAGGTTATAGTAAATACAGTGGTACCTCAGTTTTCGAATGTCTCAGAAGTTGAACATTTTAGTTTTCAATTGGCGAAAACCCAGAAGTAACTGCTTCGGTTTTCAAACGTTTTCCGGAAGCCGAACATGCCATGTGGCTTCCGTATTGAGTTTTCCGGACATAAATGCTTCCAGCAATACATGGTTTGGTTTTCAAATATTTCGGAAGTCGAACAGTCTTCCAGAACAGATTACGTTCAAAAACCAAGGTACCACTGTACTGCTAATGCTTCTTAAAGCAAGAACTTTGAAACCATTATACTAATGACTGCACTAAGACTGACTTTAGAAATAAGAAAGTGTGTATATTAATTACATATTCATTATAGGCTCAGGAAATGCCAAACTAAACAAAATGTTCCACACGTCACCAGTGTTCACATACTCTGTAATTATTAGCTGTGTGCACAAACCATAAGATTCGGTTTGGACCCAGATTCAGTGCTTTGCAAAACAACCCAATTTGGCTCGAACCAATCTGACGGCAACCTAATTAAAACCTGGGGTCTGAACCCATTTTATCCCCCCCCCACTTCTATTTACATTGTTAGGGACACCCCTAAATACACACTCATTTCAGCTTATAGACCTTTATAACAAAATCCTGGTTGGTGGTGAATATACTTAATCCCTCTTTATTTATGGGATCAAAAAACCCTGAGCAAATTACCAGCTCCTATGAAATCTATGATAAAATTCTCACTAACTAACTACTGAGAAAGAAATCTTTCCTGGTCACCTTGAGAAAAATCCTCTATGTTGTCCTTAAACTGCAGCTTCTGTAACTGAATTTCAACAGAAAATGTTACATTCCATCAAGTATTTTGTTTGACATTTTATATCACTCACGTCTGTCGCCCAAGCTGCCTAATATGAATTGACGTGAGTGGCAGGAGGCCAAAGTCACTTGTCACACTTGTGATGTGCTAGCAGGAAGATCTGTCTAACAACTGGAGTTCTCTTAAATAGAGGTTAAAGCAATGATGCCTTTATGGAAAGTTTATGGGGATGTCTCTTATATCCCTAAAAATCAGGCATTGTGCCTGTATCAAGCTTTTGCAGCGTATAAATAATAAACTTCTGAGGAGGCTACTGACAGCTAAATTGAAATAATGCTTCTCCACACAACATTCCATCACTGTAATTATCTACACACAATAATCTTATTAATATTGATTCCTCACATGACACTCTCTCTGTATTCTACAGCAAGTATACTCCCCGATATGCCCAAAGCTTCTGCAACCCTAAGGTTAAGGAAAATATTTCTCTTTTATTGGGTCTCTGTTTATATGTATGGTCGTGCTGAAAATGGCTTCTGTCAATACATTTTGTGCCTCCTTAATACATCTACTATAGCTGCTAAAATTCAGGTATTGAATTCTCATATACATGTACAGTGGTACCTCTGGTTACGTACTTAATTCATTCCAGAGGTCTGTTCTTAACCTGAAACTGTTCTTAACCTGAAGCACCACTTTAGGGGCCTCCTGCTGCTGCTGCGCTGCCACCACCGTGCAATTTCTGTTCTCATCCTGAAGCAAAGTTCTTAACCCTAGGTACTATTTCTGGGTTAGCGGAGTCTCTAACCTGAAGCGTATGTAACCTGAAGCATATGTAACCTGAGGTACCGCTGTATATGAAACTTGCACACACAGATGTTCTAGTACAAACCGAAATGACTCCTGCATCTGGGTTGCCTCATTGCATCATAGTCATTCATTGAGTACAGTGCATTACTCAATACACATAAGGCCAAACCAGTCTAGTTTGGAAGTCTACTCTCTGCCAGGAGACAACAAGAACATGTTTCTGGCACCAAGGAATCCTGTTGCATCTTCTGGGCCAGCAAAACACAGTGGGACATTGCCTTGCTGCAGAGCCACCAAGTTGCACCCAACATTGAAGGTATGTGTGTGTCATGTGTGTATGGTGTCACAAGTGTGATGTGCACATGTGATGTCACACGCATCGCAAGGTCACGTGACTGCCGCAGACCTCCCAAATGTCTGTGCAGCCCAGGTTGACCTCCAGCCAGGCTGTGTCAGGCCGTACCAGGATGAATGGCATCTCACAAGGACCGCAGACAAAGGTGGGAGGGAAGGGGCAAGTGGGTGGGCGGGTGAGGAAGCGCTCAACAACCCCCACCCCCTCAGTATTGAGGAGTGGGCTCAACCCCATCCCAACAGACATGGGGGGCAGCTGAAAACACCTCAGCCCTTTAGAGTGGGCGCCTAAGCTGTGCTCTCTGTGATTTGTTCTCTGGCTTCCTTCCTCTTTATTCTCCCAAGAGAAAGATAGGTGGCCTAGATGGGTGGCCTAGAAGCAATCTCTACTTGCCATAGGTGACTCCTCAGAGCGACGGACTTGTAATCTGTGGAACCGGGTTCGTGTCTCCGCTCCTCCACATGCAGCTGCTGGGTGACCTTGGGCTAGTCACACTTCTCTGAAGTCTCTCAGCCTCACTCACCTCACAGAGTGTTTGTTGTGGGGGAGGAAGGGAAAGGAGATTGTTAGCTGCTTTGAGACTCCTTAGGGAAGTGATAAAGCGGGATATAAAATCCAAACGCTCTCTACAAGGATTTGATAGGTTGAGGCAGCCACCACAGGCAATTGACCTGTGCTGTCCTAGAAGGGCAGCAAACTATTAGTTATTTAATTTATTATTTGTTGAACGGTTACTGCAGGTTACAGGTGAATGGTTGAATGGTTACAGGTGGTTGTGGGATATTCTGTACTAGGTGCCAAAATAACTTGAGTGACCTTGATTACTGTGCATCTTGGCTTGGGGACAGGGTGGGTAGGCATTTGCTTCTCCCACCCCACCCCCATCGTTCAGCCCAGACACTGAGGTCCAGCTCCGAGGGCCTTCTGGCGGTTTCCTCCCTGCAAGAAGTGAAGTTACAGGGAACCAGGCAGAGGGCCTTGTCAGTAATGGCACCCACCCTGTGGAATGCCCTCCCCTCAGATGCCAAGGAAATAAACAATTATCTGACTTTAAGAAGACATCTGAAGGCAGCCCTGTTTAGGGAAGTTTTCAATGTTTTATCATTCTATCATTATTATTATTAATAATAATATTCTGTTGGAAGCCACCCAGAATGGCTGGGGAAACCCAGCCAAATGGGTGGGGTATAAATAATATGTTGTTGTTGTTGTTGTCCACCTCAGGCAGTGCTGAATTAAACCATGTGGAGGCTCCTAGGCAGTCAAAATCCCTGGGTTGCCCTCACAAATTATCTCCTAAAACTAAGAAAACTATATTGTACTTTTTTTTTCAAGATCAAATCAATATTACTTCTATCCGTTGTCATGGGGCCCTTGAAAAGCATGGGGCCCGGACTTCCGGTTAGCGCCAGCGCTTAATGGCGGATCTCACCCGGAGCTCCGGGAGAGGTCTGCTTCGTAGGTTCGGGTCCTGTCAGCCACGGCGGAGCGGGGACCCTCAAAAATCACAGGCGTGTTGCCTGTGAACCGGAGACTCGGCGGGCACCTTTGCGCCCCCCCGACGCTGTGAAATAGCCTTTTTAAAGGCTGCGGATCAGCGGAGGGTGTGAGGAGCGGTGCTGAGAGTCGTCTTCACCCAGCCTGCGAAGCGAAGCCGCGTCGCCATTAGCGGAGAGCGCTGATTTCTTCCGGCGAAATTGGATTAAAAGAATAACTAACCGTGAGTAGGATCGACCGCTAAATTACAATTGGACACTAAAAGTAAAGAAATTGGGCACCGAGACGGATAAGCACTAAAAAGGAAGTCTGCTTTCCGTTCTGTAGCAAGATCAAAGCGAAAGACACTCTAGCTGTAACTGTTTGAGAGGAAATTTGCGGGAATTAAGAAACCCACCACCAAAGCAAAGAACTCCCTCCCCGAAGGCAGAAGGGGGGGGAAGAAGATTTTAAAGTGTTTCTCTGCCAATTGTAAAGAACTGAGTTAAATATCGCTGTTCTTATACCTGGGATCGGACTGCAGGAGAAAAGGAACCGGCTAAGGACTGTTGCTATAAGAAGATTAAAAAGTATCTTTAATTGACTTTGGTTACTCTCAACTTGAAATACTTATTTTGTTGCATTGTAAAGTTACTTACAGGACATTATTGACTTGGATCCCTTAGAAAGAAAAAAGAACAATTGGAAGGGACCAGGAAAACTTTTGTTTACTTTTAGGAGAGTGCGGGACTATTTGGAGAAGTAAAAAAAAATTGACTTTGCGCCCTCTAGAGGACTTACAAATTGTCACAGCAACAAGTGAAGTGTAAAATCTGAGAACTTCTGTTTTGACAGCTTAAGAGTGTGGGAATGACCTTGACTAAAAGACTTTGTTATGGCAGATGGTAAAGAGAAAGGGGATTCTCAAGAAACAACTTTGAGATCTGGCAGACAATACAAAATTGACTCTTTCATGCAGAGAAGGGCTTCCATATCAGGAGCCTCTGGAACTACAGCTGCCCCAAAGGCAAGAGTGAAAACAATGTCTACAGAAGAATCATTTGCCAAGGTACTGGAGAAGATAAATGACTCTTTGGAGGAACTAAAAAAGCAAGGTGCAGAAACTAAAGTACAAGTTGCTGAAACTAAAGTACAAGTTGCTGAAACAAATAAGAAAATTGAAGAAATCTCTGGAAAAATTGATTCAAATACAAAAAGTATAACTGACCTTGGGAATAAAGTGAACTCAAATGCAGAAGCAATTGGGAAAATACTGGAAGAATCATCTATAACAAGAAAGATAGCTGAGGAAGCTAAAGAAATTGCAACTGCTGCTGAGGGAAAGTTTCCACCAGTGTTCAAGAAACTAGATGAATATGAACTGGCACTTTCTATGCAGGATATGCAACGCAAGGAGAGGAATTTAAGGATCAGACTTGTGCCGGAAAAGGAAGAAGACAACCTGGTGGACTATTTGACAAAAGAATTTTCTGACTTTTGGAAGCAAGAGCTGAACAAAGAAGAATTTAAGATAGAAAGTGCATTTAGACTGGGAGCAAGGCAGAGGAAGAACAGACCCAGAGACTGTTTAATAACTCTGAGATCAAAGGAGGAACAGGACAAAATACTGAACCTGCATTACCAAACAACCCTTCGAATCGAAGATTTTCACATTGAGATCTTTAAAGATATTCCCAAAAGCATTTTGGATGCAAGAGGACACTACAAGGACCTGGTGATACTGCTGAAAAGGAACTACATTCAATTCAGGTGGGAGTTTCCCCAAGGCTTGTCTTTTAAATACAAGGGGAAGAAAAGAAGAATAAAGACAGTGAGTGACAAAGACAAGTTCTTAGGAGAACACGAAGAAGACCTACAGAAGGAGACGTTTCCAGGGCAAGGGCATCCTTCACTAGATACGGACACGGAACCACCGACAAACGAGGAACAAAAATTGGGAGCTGTAGGAGGAAAGAGCAAATAACCCCATCATGGCTCTGCAACTTCTAACCTGGAATTGTAACGGTTTGAACATTCCCAGAAAAAGGAAAAATATATTTCATGCTCTAAAGAAAGACCAATTGGACTTGATTTGCTTACAAGAGACCCATGTGACAAGAGCACATAGGAAATTATTAATAAATAAAAGACTGGGACAAGAATTTATATCTTCAGACAGAGTAAAAAAGAGAGGAGTAGTGATTTATGCAAAGGAAAAGCTGCAACCGAAACAAATCTTCAAAGACGACCAAGGAAGATATTTGGCAATTGAAATTCAATTTCAAGGAGAAAAGTATCTGATAGTGGGAGTTTATGCGCCAAATGAAGGGAAAGCTGAATTCTTCAAGAAGTTGCATGAGACTTTAATGGACTATATGGATTATAATCTAATTATGATGGGAGACATGAATGGAGTGGTTTCAACAAATATGGACAAAGCACAAAGACAGGTAGTAACAAAAGATGGAAGACTACCAAAGACCTTTTTTGAAATGACTGACAATATGGATTTGATAGACATCTGGAGAACAAAACACCCATTAGAAAGAGAGGGAACCTTCTTTTCTGAAGCCAAAATGACATGGACAAGGATCGACCAAATTTGGGTGACTAGCAGTATGGCGCAGAACATAAAGAGAGTGGAAATCTGCCCAAAAACTTTCTCCGACCATAATGCAGTAAAGATGGTGATGAGGCAAACAACAACTGGCTCCTTCAGATGGAGAATGAATGACACCTTACTTAGAGATGAGGAGATTTGCAAGAAGGCCCAAAAAACTTTGAAAGACTATTTTGAAATTAATCTAAGGACTAAAGTAGAAAAAAGAATAGTATGGGACGCAAGCAAAGCCGTGATGAGAGGGTTTCTGATACAACAAAATACATTAAAGAAAAGAAAACAAAATGAGAGGAAGGAAAAAATTCTGGAAAAGATAAAAGAAGGGGAAAAGAAACTAAGATTGAAGCCAAAATCACAAGAGATTTTAAGAGAAATCAAATTTTATCAAACACAATATATGGAACTGACGAATCAAGAATTAGAGTGGAAAATTAAGCAAATGAGACAAAAGACTTTTGAATCTGCTGACAAATGTGGCAAGCTATTGGCTTGGCAAATAAAGAAGAGACAAAAACTCAACACGGTAACAAATATAGAAGTGGAAGGAAAGAATATAAGTAACCCAGCTGAAATCAGGAACTGTTTTCAGAACTACTTTAGACAACTTTATACACAAGGGCCGCAAAAAGAAACAGATATACAACAATTCCTCGAGAAAAATGGGCTGAAAAAGATTTCGCAGGAAAGTAAGACAATTTTGAACCAGGAGATATCAGCACAGGAAATAGAAGATGCCATTCAAAATATGACGTTGGGCAAATCACCTGGACCGGACGGACTGACTTCCAAATATTACAAAGTTTTGAAGGAAGGGCTTATACAACCTTTGAAGGAAGTCTGCAACGAGATCATGGAGGGGAGGAAGGCACCCGATACGTGGAGAGAGGCCTATATTACACTTATACCAAAGACAGAGACTGAAAAGACCCAACTTAAGAACTACCGACCCATCTCGTTACTAAATGTGGATTACAAAATCTTTGCTGATGTTTTAGCAAAGAGACTGAAAAGAGTTTTGATGGAGGAGATTCATGGGGACCAAGCGGGCTTTCTCCCGAAAAGGCATTTGTCGGACAATGTAAGGAATATAATTGGCATTTTGGAGAAGTTGGAAGTGAACATAAATACTAAGGCTGTTTTGATATTTGTGGACGCCGAGAAAGCCTTTGACAACATTTCTTGGAGCTTTATGTTGAAGAACCTCCGGGGGATGGGGGTAGGCCAAGGGTTTGAGAATGGTATAGGTGCAATTTATTCTGAACAGAAAGCAAAATTAATTGTAAATAATGTGGTTACAGAAGAGTTCAAGATTGAAAAAGGGACACGACAGGGGTGCCCTATCTCCCCACTACTTTTTATATCGGTCCTGGAGGTTTTGCTTAATATGATTAGGAGGGACCAGTTGGTTAAAGGGATTCAGGTCGGAGCTAAACAATACAAACTGAGAGCATTTGCAGATGACCTAGTACTTACATTGCAAGAGCCAGAAGCTAGTACGAAAAGAGTTTTGGAAATAATCCAAGAGTTTGGTCAATTGGCAGGATTTAAATTGAATAAGTCAAAAACAAAGGTATTGGAGAAAAATCTAACACAGGTTGAAAAAGAAAGGTTTCAGAATGAGACAGGGTTGACTGTGGTTAAAAAAGTGAAATACTTGGGTATAAACATGACAGCTAAGAATGTGAATTTATTTAAAGATAATTATGAAAAAACTTGGACAGAAGTGAAAAAAGACTTGGAGATTTGGTCAAATTTAAAGCTTTCCTTGTTAGGTCGAATTGCAGTCATAAAGATGAATGTATTGCCAAGAATGTTGTTTTTGTTTCAAGCATTGCAAATAATGGATAAAATGGACTGTTTCAAGAAGTGGCAAAAAGACATATCTAAATTTGTCTGGCAGGGCAAAAAGCCCAGAATTAAATTTAAGATATTAACGGACTCAAAGGAAAGAGGGGGGTTTGCCCTGCCAGACTTCAAACTGTACTATGAAGCGGCAGCTTTCTGCTGGCTGAAAGAATGGCTGCTTCTTGAAAACACAGACATTTTGGATTTGGAAGGTTTTAACAATATTTTTGGGTGGCATGCATATCTGTGGTATGACAAGGTTAAAGCACATAAAAGTTTTAAAAACCATATTGTCAGAAAAGCACTATTAAATGTCTGGGTCAGATATAAAGACTTGCTGGAAAACAAAACTCCAAGGTGGCTATCGCCAATGGAAGCAAAGGCTGTTAAAAAGTCTAATATGGAGTCAAAGTGGCCAAGATACTGGGAAATCTTGGAAAAGGAAGGGGACAAATGGAGATTGCAGAATTTTGAGAAATTAAAAGGGAAGGTGAGAGATTGGTTGCATTATCATCAAATAAATGAAGTGTTTAAAATGGACAGTAAAATTGGCTTCCAGGTGGAAAAATCAAAATTGGAGACAGAACTGTTAGAACCCAGTACTAGAAATTTGTCAAAAATGTATAATTTGCTGCTGAAATGGAATACACAGGATGAAACGGTTAAGTCAAGTATGATTAAATGGGCTCAGGACATTGGTCATAACATCATGTTTGCTGACTGGGAAAAGTTGTGGACCACCGGGATGAAATTTACGGCATGTAATGCCTTAAGAGAAAATATTATGAAAATGATCTATAGGTGGTACATAACCCCAGTCAAGCTTGCAAAGATTTACCATTTGCCTGACAATAAATGTTGGAAATGTAAAGAAAAGGAAGGTACATTCTTTCACCTTTGGTGGACGTGCCCGAAGATTAAGGCATTCTGGGAAATGATCTATAATGAACTTAAAAAGGTATTTAAATATACTTTCACCAAGAAACCAGAGGCCTTTCTCTTGGGTATTGTCGGCCAAGGGGTGTTAAAGACAGATACAACTTTCTTTATGTATGCTACAACAGCAGCTAGAATACTCATTGCAAAGTACTGGAAGACGCAAGATCTACCCACACTGGAAGAATGGCAGATGAAGGTGATAGACTACATGGGTTTGGCAGAAATGACGAGCAGAATCCGAAACCAGGGAAGAGAAACAGCGCAAGAAGAATGGAAAAAATTTAAGGACTATTTAAAGAAATATCATAAAGTTAATGAAAGCTAGAATGATGATGGATTGAAAGTAAATGGTTACTATTAGTAATGGTTAAGACAAGGAGAATAAGGGAGGTTAGCTTAAATTTAAATTAAAATAAGGGAAGATTTGCTGAGTAATTGATAAGAATTTGGAATACAGAAAAGGGAGGCATGAGGAAGTCGGGGAAGGAAGGTATAAGAAATTAGGATATGAAATGGTACATGTTTTTTGTTTTGTTTTTGTTTTTGTTTTTGTATGTTTATGTATGTTATGTTTATATGGAAAAAATTTTGAATAAAAATATTTAAAAAAAAAAATGAAAAGCATGGGGCCCATAGGTCAGTGGCTACTCTGCTAATTTGGTAATCCAGCATTGACAGCAAGTAACAAAATCCCTGGTCCTGCAAAGATGTGCACAATTAATTTCAACAGAACATACTTCCACATAATTTGTTGTGCTGTTTTTGTTTTGCAAGAAACCCACATGGAATAGAAAGCAAGAATAGATTGTGGTTAATTACTCCAGCATGTGATTTGTTCAGTGAGATTTGGCCATCAGCAGTAATATCTTATGCATATCTGAGCAAACCAAGATTACCTTCCAAATACCCAATCAACCTTCAGATTTTTTAAAAAAGAAATAAAAAGTTTTTAAAAATAAAAAATAAAAATCCAGGCATTACCTCACTTCTCTCTCAGAAGCCTCATTGACTTCCAAAAGAGCTGGCAAAAGCAGAACACCCTGAAGATATGGCTGCCTAACTTTATTTTAGATTACAGATTTAGGAAAGCTTTGAATTTCCTACGAAGACAGTTCTATAATGGAATAGGAATAATCTAATAACGACGCTGTCAGCAATGCAAAATCCTGTGACATTCCTTGATAGTTCTGCACCACGGACATGCAGGCGATAAAAAAGGCAGGCGGAATAGCACAGGGAAATTGAACATAAGGCTGTTTTACCTCCGGCTGAAATTCTATCCGTGTTAAAACTGAAGCACAATTATTAGGCTGCAGTGGATTTAGTTCCATCGAGCTCCTAGTAAACCGGCCTCCACATTACGACGGTTCTAATGAGAGCTAGCTTTCAGCAGCCCCCTTCGTCCCAATAAAAGAAAGAAAGACAATATAAAAAAAAACAACTGTGGGGAATGACCATTAACGAGTTTATCACACACAGCCCATGACTGTAAAATCTACCATGGCCGGATCCAAAATAAAACAGAACCTGTGCTTTTCATTGCTGTCTTGATTATTTCATATACAGTGGTACCTCGGGTTACATACGCTTCAGGTTACATACACATCAGGTTACAGACTCCGCTAACCCAGAAATAGTACCTCGATTTAAGAACTTTGCTTCAGGATGAGAACAGAAATTGTGCTACGGCAGCAGCAGGAGGCCCCATTAGCTAAAGTGGTGCTTCAGGTTAAGAACAGTTTCAGGTAAGAACGGACCTCTGGAACGAATTAAGTTCTTAACCCGAGGTACCACTGTACAGCAGCATTCCACACAGCAGTAAACACTTGTGGCTGGTAACTTTTCTGGGGGCGGGGGGAGATGTGCATATGTGGGTGAGAGGGATCGCTCGTCTGCAAACATTACATGACTCAATGCATGTACATTTTCAAGTCACCCAGACTGAGCCTCAATTTGCAGAAATAAACATTGCTTTTTTCTGGGGGGGGGACGCAGGGGTACGCATACCCCTAAACATTTTGTGAATCTACGTTTGGCCTCATTGAGGGGCAGTATTGCAATATGAGCAGGAAAATGGGAGTACCCCTAAATATTTTTTGGGGGGGGGAAGCACTGGAAATAAATAAATAATCCCCGCAACAAGGAAGCCCCAGAGTCAATGGTCAGTAACCCTGGTGATAAAGGTGACTGCTTTACCCATTGCAGACATAACATATTTACTGATCCAGCATCACAGCGATAATTAACAGCGATAAATTAGTAGCTGGCTCTGCATTGGAAAGCGATTAAAGGAACTCGTGTTACAAGAAGGGAGGGAATTGCCCTGGTGGGAGAACATTTCCTTCAACGAAGGGCTTAGCCACACTTCCTCTCCTCCTGATGCCTTCCCCCTTGGGAAAACCACTCTTTGGCCTCATCCTACCTCCCAGAGGTACTTCACAACAGAAGGTGAAGCTGAGAGTGTGGTTTGTGGATGAGCCAGCATTCAAAACCTAGTATTCCTAGCCCAAGGTGAACACTCTTGCCCACTATATCCAACAGCCAATTGTGGTTTGCACCTGTCTTCCTCATCTGACTCATCCCTATATCTTATTATATCTAAGCTAAAATGCATACAATTGAAAGACTGACATATTCTCCCCCTGGCTATCAATCCCCAAGGTGGGATGGCTCAGTCGGCAGAGCATTAATCTCAGAGTTATGGGTTTGAGTCCCAGGCAAAAGATTTCTGCCTTGCAGGGCGGTGGACTAGATGACACTTGTGGTCTCTTCCAGCTCTATATTTCTATTATTTTAAACCTCCACTTGCTCTTTCCTCTGTTGTTTCCCTCTATTTCTTTCAGGTTGTAAGCACCTTGAAGTAGGGATCTGCCATACCTGTTCTCTTATAATGCCCATGGACCTAGATGGTGTAATAAAAATAATATACACTGTGCAGGATTTATCAATAGCACTGGAGTCTTAGCAACAAAGGTGTTGAGATAGATATACAGTGGTACCTCAGGTTACAGATGCTTCAGGTTACAGACTCCTCTGACCCAGAAATAGTACCTCGGGTTAAGAACTTTGCTTCAGGATGAGAACAGAAATCGTGTGGCGGCAGCACGGCGGCAGTGGGAGGCCCCATTAGCTAAAGTGGTACCTCAGGTTAAGAATAGTTTCAAGTTAAGAAGAGACCTCGAGAATGAATTAAGTTCTTAACCCGAGGTACCACTGTACATGATTTGTTTCTGATTTCCAAAGTATGAGGATCACTGTGGAGAAGCAACTGCTTTTGATAGTCCGATTGCATCGCAAGATAAGTATGCAGCATGTAAGCATACTCACATGTCTTCGATATCTGAACTAGATCCAATTTCTTTCTGCTAATCTATTAATAGTGAGGCTCCCCAATTCATTTCATCACACAATAGCTCTTTTGTGTTTTGTTGTGGCAGTTGTTTTCTGAGGCCGCAATTCACCAGGCACTCTCCCTCTGCCGCCTCCATTCATTTAACAGAGACTAGAATAGTTGTACAGTTTAGTGGATTGCACTTTAACTCTGTTGGGACATTCTTTAAATTTATCTGCTAATAGTCTGCTTAATTTTATTTTTGTATCCCATGGTCCTTGATAACAGCAAACTAATTCCAGTAGCCCTCTTTAATGAAAATGTGCTGATGGAACTCATATTTCACTTCATTGACCATAATGAGCTATTTCATCAAACTGTCCATATGACACCATTAGAGGGAAAATGATAAATTTACTAATTTATTCACTTGAAATTCAGCTCAGAATTAGAAAAGGGAAAAACCAAAGAGCTCTATAGAGAGGGACGTTTACACTTCAACCAAGTGATATGTCAGGGTCGCCATGAAACAAAAGCACTGACTTTTGCTACACTTAATGGAGTGTAAACATTAAGTATGTGTTGATTAATTATTTGCATTGTAACAGCTCAGCAGAACAAATATACGCTTCATAAGTACAGGTTTCCTCTTGTACATATCTTAACGGATTAGGCGCTCATAACTGGCTGAATTACGATCATTCTTAATCTTTGTTCTATTAATCCATCCTTTGCTTGGCTCACTGATTTGAATAAAAGATGGTAGTGGTTGTCATTTAACTCTGCCTTACAAATCATATTTTACTGTGCAGCTGACAGCAAATTAAATCCTTCTTAATATTTGTTTTAGTCCAAGATGGATGGGTTAGATGGGCTGTTCTGTGCCCCAACCATAGGAATGAACTCCTACAGGCCAAGGTCCCTTCAGCCCCCACAATAAAATATTTGAGGGGGGCACCTTCCAAAAGTTGATGGACATTGCATGCTCCTGTGATCAGTTATGCAGGACAGGGCTTACCTGGGGGTGCACAATATTTTATTCAAGTTGGAACCCCTGGCCCCAACATCACAAAATCCTTCCATGATTTAGAATATGGCATCAGATCATATTACCAGATGGCACAGAAAATGAGATTGTGGTACCAGACTGACTCCAACTGAGTTGGAGTCAGACTTAGTCATGTTCCGAACAGACTCGCTGAATTCAATGAGATCAGCCAATATGTGTCCCATTGATTTCAATGGGTGTTCTCCCCACTTCATCCTCCCCTAGGTTCCCAGCTATTGGCTCACGCTTGATAACTGCCTTGGCTCTATCCTGACAGCGACTTTGTTTGGTGTGTGTGTGTGTGTGTGTGTGTAATATGCATGGCCACCAGTATAACGTGTGATGATGACTCAGGTAAGTTTGTGCCCTGCATGAAGAAATATCATTTTTACCCCTGACCTGCATGTACACCTCATCAATTTTACTCAAGCTCCAGGTTCCTGTCTATCCAAAAATCTTACCTTTGGTTGCTTCTGTCTTGAAGCACACCAGGAGATTCTTTATAAATAGCTTCCTAACAGATGATACATCGTATCCCCTTTCCTTTTTAAAAATGCATTAACATTCAGATGCAACACATTGAATTCAGTGGGACTTGCTTCTTAGTTTACATATACAGGATTGCACTGTTGGATTATTTTGATCAAGGCTAGAAGGTCCACCCCTTCTTTCTTATCATTCGTTCAAGTCCAAATACAGTGGTACCTCGGAAGTCAAACGGAATCCGTTCGGGAAGTCCGTTCGCCTTCTCAAAGCATTTGGGAACCAAGGCACGGCTTCTGATTGTCTGCAGGAAGCTCCTGCAGCCAATCAGAAGCCACGTAAGCCATGTCAGATGTTCGGGTTGCAAAGATCGTTCGCAAATCAAAACACTGAGTTGCTGCACTTGGGAGCCAAAATGTTCAACTCGGAAGGCGTCTGGGATGCAAGGTACGGCTGTATATAAAGATGTGAAACAATCTCCTTTGCCTAACTGGGAGTCTGGTTCACACTTCAGTTCCTTTCCTGGATAGTAAAAGGAGAGGAAAAATGAAGACAGATTTGTGTGTTTGCTTCAGTAAGGACCTCACATAATCATCTACATGCAGCCGCATCAATAATCGCTATGCTGAATGTGTGTGTGTGTTTGCAGTTTTTCTCACTCAGGCTGGTAGGAGAAATCTGATTAGGCTTCTCAAACCCACTGTGAAGTTTTAACCTTATTCCCACATTGCCTTTCAGTTCAGCAGCTATTCCTTCCCCTTTACTCTGTAAACCAGTCAAGAATGCCTGCCGGTTCATTGGTGCTCTTATCTACAAAAGCTGTCTCTCACAGCAGCTTGATCCAGAACAGCCAGCTTCTATCAAAGAGGAAACTACTGAAGAAGAAGTTAGGCAAAGCAGCAGCTGCTCATTTTGCCCCCAGAACTGCTTCTATACAAAACCCGCCCCCCATACTCTACATGTAAAGATCCCAAGCTTTCAACTGCAAGCAGCATAGCATAGCAGCTAACACCAATGGAACACAATGCTCATTTTGCACATGTAAGGAAGCAGACTAAAACACAAAGGCTCCTACACTGGAACTCCCTGCCCATTGACATTAGGCAGGTGCTTCCCCTGTATCTGGAAACCAAGCCTTATGAGGAATGGTTGAGGGAATTGGGTATGTTTAGCTTAGAAAGGAGGAGACTGGAAGGAGGTATGATAGCCACCTTCAAATAGCCACTGTCACATGGAAGATGGAGCAAGCTTGTTTTCTCCTGCTCTGAAGGGCAGGACTCGAACCAATGGCTTCAAGTTACAAGGAAGGAGATTCCGACTAAACATCAGGAAGAACTTTCTGACAGTAAGAGCTGCTTGGCTGTGGGACAGTCTCCCTCGGGAGGTGTTTGACTCTCCTTCCTTGGAGGTTTTTAAGCAAAGGTTGGCTGGCCATCTGTCATGGATGCTTTAGCTGAGATTCCTGCATTGCAGGGGGTTGGACTAGATGACCCTTGGATCCCTTCAACCTCTACGATTCTATGGTTATTTTTGTCACGTGCTAAAAAAAATTTTCATTTAGGCAAGTCTACCAAGACATGTAAAGTTGATGCGTATTTTAATCTGCAATTAATCTGCACACTTTTAAAACTATTGGTTTCAGCCATCTTGCTCTTTTTCATAAACTTGTTTTAACACTGATTTTTATTGACAAGTTCAATATGTATTGTGTATTCTCTGCAAGCTGCTGAGAGGTTTATTTAGAGTAAAGTGGTATATAGGTTTTGTTAAATAAATAAAATAAATAAAACAAACCCCAGTCCAATTCTTGCTCGAACTGCTGGTGTTGCTGCAATTGGGGGTGGGGACACACACACGCAAATACAATTTGAAATAGGAATGAGTGAATCTGACAATTTCAATTTCTCTCAGTCTCACTTTTTTCCGTCATAGATTCAGTTCTCCACGTTTCCACATCATGATTTTTTTAAAAAATAAAAATAAAATCATAATGAAAACTTCACCAGCATTTTAGCGTAAATTTCTCAGAGTTAGGGACTCCCCCTGCATGTGAAGACAGGCCCCAGCAGATTAAGTGGGAAAGACCAATAGTGGGTCCAACCAGTCCTTTTTTTTTTCTTAAAAAAATGTTTAGGGGTATTCTTATTCCGTCTGAGACTCAGGAAATGACAGGAAATGAGGCTGCCATTGGGGATAGCAACAGAACTGACGATTCACCATGTTAGAGAAGAAAGTAATTTTTTTAAAAGTTTCTTCTCCTGTTAGATTCACAAAATGTTTAGGGGTATGCGTACCCCTGTGTACCCCCCCCCCGAAAAAAGCACTGTGTCCAACAGACAAGAAAGCGGTTTCTACACTTACTGTAGAGGCAAGTGAGGGGCAGATGGTACTTGTCAACCTGAGAAGGTAGCTCTTGCTGGGTATCTTTGGGAGAAGGCAAGGCTCAGGGGGTGGATCCCCTGAGATGGTTGGATGGCGCCTTGTACACCTCCTTCCGGCAACTCCTGTAGCCAAGCTGCTGCCAAATGTATTACTCTGCTTTTGTTTGAACCACATAAAGGAGGCCGATAGATTGTGTCGTCTGGGCAGCTCAGGACCCTCATACACATTCCCCAGGCCTGCACCCCAGGACAGTATTTGGGGCTTACACCCAGGTTAAGTGTGTACAGTGGTACCTTGGTTGTTGAACCTAAGCTGTTCTGGGAGTCCATTCAACTCCCGGAATTGTTCAAAAACCAAGGCGCAGTTTCCGATTGGCTGCAGGAGCTTCCTGCACTCAAGCGGAAGCCACATGGGATGTTTGGCTTCCGAAAAACGTTCACAAACCGGAACACTCACTTCCGGGTTTGCGGCATTCGGGAGCCAAAACGTCTGAGTACCAAGGCATTCGACAACCAAGGTATGACTGTATAGGATTTCAGCCCAAATATCTTTAACTATGTCTAGCATGTTTTAGTCACATGTCTAGCAATAGTCAACATAAGTGAATAAACAGATAACTGCAAAGAAACATTAAAGCCCTGTGCAGTTTCCCCCCCTCAAGTAGCCTTGAGCTGTAAAAGAATAATAATCATGACTTTCTGAAACAAAATAATAATTTCCATCAGTGGATCTGCAGTGAATTTATTAGATGGAAACATGACTAACATTTTATAAATAGAGATGCATTATATTATAGCCACAAAACATTAGAAGGACATTTTGACATTTTAACTTGAAAAAGCTATTAATTACAATGCTTTGTTTTTGTTTTTAGAACAAACAACAACAACAACTTGCAAGTTGGGGTGCCAGGAAAAAAAAATACTTACATAGTTACCATAGTCATAACACCACAAAAGTGGTTTATAATCATAGTGGAGAATATAAAAATACAATGGAATAAATTTAGAGGGATATGAGCAGGAAAAAGATTTGGTGCTCATCAATAAATCATTCAGACTCCACTCCTATAAATCAACTCTACTTTAGAATTACCTGGTTTCAGACCTAGTAAAATATTATTTCCACCATACAAACTTTTAACAGCTATGAGATGTCATATAATGTTGCTTCCTAGCCCTAGTTTCTTCAAAGCAATTAACTATATGTACCTAGGTATTTGCATATTTTTTAAAAGTCTACACATGCTCACAGTGTTGTGAGGCAGGCTTTTGGGGGTCCTACACTTGCTGGGGGGCAGATAAATGTTGTTCCAGTCTTCAGGGAGGGAAGTGTTTGTGTGTATGAGTTGGACAGTTGGAGAAGAAGATCCAGGAAATGTCAAAACAATCCATCTGAGTTCAATACCAGGGAAGATACGAGAATAGATTATAACACAGCCAGTTTGTGTGCATATTGATAACTATACAGTGATTAGTAGAAGCCAGAGCATGGATAAAACTAATCTTTCTTTCTTTCTTTCTTTCTTTCTTTCTTTCTTTCTTTCTTTCTTTCTTTCTTTCTTTCTAGGTTACTAGTTCATGGATTGCAGGAATGCCCTGGGTGAAAATTATCTCGATTTCAGCAAACTATTTCACATTTATTTTTGGTTAACTGGTTGAATTCAGGTTAAGTGATAATATTAGCAAAGAGGGGAAACTCTAAGCAAACTAGGTAGGAAACTGTCAGTAGAAGGAAAGTGGAAACAGTATGACCCAAAAAAACCCTGAACTTCTGTATTTAAAACTTCCTGATGCAGGACCTAAGAAGTTGGAAGTGTGTTGGACAACCTAACAGCTGTCTAACAACCAGTGCATTTAATGCTACATTGCAGCTCTTTTGGGGAACTGGATCTTGTATAAAGTTAAGACAAACAAGATGATCCATTGGTACACTGACATTAGCAAAGGGTTAGCTAAACAGCTGAAAGTATCAAAGGAACACTCAGATGACAATGACTAATGATTAATAATAATATTGCAAACTAGTACTGGTTTATTCAACATGTAAGGAGCAGAGAACATAAATTGAATTCTCCACAGACATCTCTGGATGGTTAAACAAGAAAAAAAAGTGGTGATTATTTACCCTTTGGAAACATGGGTGTGCTGGACATTTGTAATAGTAGAGATCTGAGTTACCTTGCTCACCTGCCGCCCCCCTCTATGCTTATATCTTGTTTTCCATGGAGCTGTGCTATGGCTTGTGCTATCTATTTTTCATTCAATAAATTTATTATTATTTTTTAAAAGAAACCTAAGCAAATGATTATATTGGTTGGACAATCATTTTCTAAAATGCTTGAGCTCTGTAATATGTTCACCACATTGTGGAAGACATCGGCTCTGCTTTGGGTAGAGTAACAGCAGCAAGTTACCAACTTTATAGTCCTTGTCTAATTCCAGAGGCGTTAAATGCCATTGCATTGCTATTTCCAAACAGTTCTCCTTCAACAATGAGCTCACAGTAAGTTGACTTCCAGGTCCAAAAAGGAATGACTTCTAGAGGCATTTCCCTTTGTAGATTCTTGGAACCAAAAATTGTTTTAAAATGAGCAATGACGCAAATCACTAAAAATCAGCAATTTAATCCAACACTCATTTTGACTACAGTGGTACCTCGGAAGTCGAACGGAATCTGTTCCAGAAGTCCGTTCGACTTCCAAAACATTCAGAAACCAAGGCACGGCTTCTGATTGGCTGCAGGAAGCTCCTACAGCCAATCGGAAGCCGCGGAAGCCACGTTGGACATCCAGGTTCCACAGAACGTTTGCAAACTGGAACACTCACTTCTGGGTTTGCGGCTTTCGGGAGCCAAAACGTCCGACTCACAAGGTGTTTGGGATCCAAGGTATGACTGTATTTGTTATGTTACTCATGTATTTTATAATGTGAATTTGATAAGGTATTTTACTATTCCCTAAATATCTGTTATGTGTGCTGGCGTGGTTGCTCGAGAGCAAACAGGCAAGATTCCCCATTGGTCTTTTCAAGGCTTTATTATCTGTCCAAAACATTCAGAATGCAGATCGACTCAATTCCATGTCTGCTCAGTCGCTAGCAGAATCTGGGAGTGGGCGGTCCTTAAACTTTCCCCAGCAGAGTAGTATTTTGACCCCCATCCTACGCCTCCCCTCTCTGCGCGTAAACCGACTGCGCAGAGAGGGCGTGGGCAGAGGGGGACCTGCCTCCCCCCCTGCTTTGTTCATGCACTCCTTCCCCACTGAAGGCGTGGCTTCCCTCCTCCATGAGGAAGTGCTGCTTCTCACAATCTTTGGAGGCTCCCTGTAACCCAACTGCCCTTCCACCTCACGCCTCTGAGCTGATGGCAGTTCCCTGACAATATCCCTGCAGTTTTGCTTTTTTTTAAAAAAAAAAAAATCCATCAAGCTGAAAGGTTTGTTAAATCAGACTTGGGAACCTGAAGTTCTTAAGCGTATAAAAAAGGGGTAAGATGCACATGGATTTTCCTGGCTGCTCTTCCCATTGCACCTCCCTGAAAATCACTCCTGAAGCATCTGGTGTAGTCTAAAGACCTATAATCATAAGGCAAGCTCAACAAAGCAGCCTGTCTGTCCATGGAAGCTTCTTAGCTTTACTCGTAGAGCTCTTTGTATAGAGTTCTTTGCTCTAGTTAGGCATTATCTTTCCTCCTCTAAATTTGTCATGTCAGCTCGAATTATACTATCAGTATAATGGAAATGAAGCAAGTTATTATGCATATACTTTGTTTTGCATAAGGAATTTTTACTTTTGCGAAGAACAAAGTAACAAGAAGAGAATGACAAGAAAAAGAGAAGGGGGAAATTAGAGTCAAATGGGCAATGTGACAGATTGTGAGACAGGAAACATTAATGGTAGAAGGGAGGGAGGGAGGGAGATGCTCAGACTACTAATATATCATCTACTTTATGCTATTTAGAAACAGCATAAAGCTTTAGTCACTTTTCAAGTTCACTTCTACAGCCAGGAGGTCTAGGAACTTGAAAGTTCTTGGAGGGTTTTTAATGAAAACTCTGGAGATATTACAAAGCCCTGAACAAGTTAGATCCAGGGTGTGTTAGGGACCACCTGAATCTTTACATCGCAAGCTTGATCAATGAAATAATCAGCAGGAGCATCATTGGCCATCTCCCTGAGCTGGTAAGGCTCATCTGACAGTGACATGAAACCTTTAGTGTCATTGGTCCAGCACTCTCCCAACAGAGATTTAAATATTCAGAGATTTAAATATACTGCAAATTTTTCTATGCTGCCAAGCAATTAAGAAAATACCATGATTGGTGGTGTCTAGGGCTGGGTGATATATTGATATACCGGCCAAAATCAGTTTGAAGTCCATATCGCGATATTGGTCTCACCATTTCTGACCTAGCGAAATATTGCAAATCATTATGTGTGTTAAGGATGGGCAATATATTGTATAAAACTGGTTTGAAGTCTATACTGTGATATCGGTTTCATAACTTTTGACCTGGCAATATATTGTGAATCATGATTTGGTGTGTGTGTGTGCTATGCAAAAATCATGATGCCTCTACATAGCTCCATCCTTATTTCAGACATCAGTACATCACAATCTTTAGCTGGTGATATATCACAATGTTGAAAATCGGATGTTGCTCAGCCCTTCTGTTTGCCTCTACATAGCTCCATCCTTATTTCAGACATTGTGATATATTGGTATATCATGATGCTTAGCTGGGGATATATCACAATGTTGAAAACCAGTTATCGCCCAGCCCTAGTGGTCTCTGATTTCAAAATTTTATGTTGTCTTTATGCTATATATGTATGCATGTTGCAAACTACTCTGTCATTTTTATGAATGGGGGTATATAATTTTTTTTATCTTCTGTAGAGGATTGCACACTTGAAGGATGTATTGTAGGAAGAAAACAAGTGTCTGAGAGCATCGATTTAGTCCTGCGCCATTGTCATGTAGAGCCACACAGCTGAATTCTGTTGCAAAAAGCATGCCTTTTTAAGTTTCACTTGCCTTGTTCAAATGTAATATACCTGCCATTTTCAGTTTGCTAGAATTGTGGTGAGTTTAGTGGCGTTGCCATACCGAACACATTTTCACCTCGGCTTCTTCAGCTTTTGAGAAGACAGCTGAATAACCAACTAAATAACAACGGTATAAATCTTCTTCTTAGGGTACATTTTTTTCTGTTAGCGTTGGGCCTTCCCTTGCAATTACAGTTCATCATGCATAAAAAGTACTTGACAGTCTATTAATTTTCAACTAGAATCCTCTATTACTGTTCATTTGAGTATGCAGTTCAAGCTGCATTAGAATCCAAACACTACTGGCCATCATCATGAGAGAGAAATTCTTATTCCGTTCAACCTGTTCCATTTTAGCGACAGAGAACTTTCTTTGGAAAATGCTGTTGGGCTGAACATTTCGGCTTTTGCCCGAGGCCTATGCTCAGTAACCATAAAGCCATGAATAAAAGTCACTTCTGTAAGCTTGTAAACCAAAAACCATGCATTCATTATGTTCCAAGTGGCTTTCTTATACACACAATTCCCTCCTGCTAAATGGCCAGTTGTTTGAAAGGGAGACACTTTCAATTAAGGTTGGCCAGCCACTAGTAGTACTAGTAGTACTAGTAGTAGTACCGGCACAATTATATACCACTTAATACCATGATGAGCTTCTAAGCAGTTTACAAAGTATAACAACCAACTGAACAATGCCTAACCACGAACCTTACAAGTTGTGACGATTTGCTATGCAGTAGGCAAAAACCAAATGGCCCCAGCCAATCAGCCAGATGGACAAAATTCCTACTGGGCCCCTGCCCCAAAGCAGACGACCCCATGACAGGCATAGCAAGGTCAAAGCGCTTGGGGGGGGGAATTGTCATCGCGCCACTCCTTGGTGTGTGGAGTGCCTCAGGGTGCGATTCTCTCCCCGATGCTTTTTAACATCTTTATGCGCCCCCTCGCCCAGCTTGTCCGGAGTTTTGGGCTGGGTTGCCATCAGTATGCCAATGACACCCAACTCTATCTGTTGATGGATGGCCATCCTGACTCGGCCCCAGACACAATGACCAGATGTCTGGAAACTGTGGCTGGATGGTTACGTGGGAGCCGGTTGAAGTTAAATCCTTCGAAGACAGAGGTCCTCTGGCTGGGACGGGGCGATATGGGATTGAGGGGGCAACTCCCATCTCTTGCGGGGGTGCAATTAGTGCCAGCATCGTCCGTTAAGAGTTTGGGTGCAATCTTCGATACCTCCCTCTCTATGGAGGCGCAGATTACAGCTATAACAAAGGCAGCATTTTTTCATCTCCGCCAAGCTAAGCAGTTGGCTCCTTATCTCTCTCGCCCTGACCTAGCCACTGTGATCCACGCGACGGTCACCTCCAGATTGGATTATTGTAACTCGCTCTACGTGGGGCTGCCCTTGAGACTGACCCAGAAACTCCAGCGGGTGCAGAATGCCGCGGTGAGACTCCTTATGGGGTCTTCGCTGCGAGATCATATTCATCCGGTACTATACCAGCTGCACTGGCTCCCGGTGGAGTACAGGATCAGGTTTAAGGTGCTGGTTTTAACCTTTAAAGCCCTATACGGCCTATGACCCTCGTACCTACGGGACTGCCTCTCCTGTTATGTCCCACAGAGAAATTTACGGTCTGCAAATAAAAACATCCTGAAGATCCCAGGCCACAGAGAGGTTAGGCTGGCCTCGACTAAAGCCAGGGCTTTCTCGGCCGCGGCTCCAATCTGGTGGAACGCTCTGTCACAAGAGACTAGAGCCCTGCGGGACCTGACATCTTTCCGCAGGGCCTGCAAGACAGAGCTGTTCCACCAGGCCTTTGGTCAGGGCGCAGCCTGACCCCCTCCTCTGGCAATCTGCACAGAATTTTGCTTAATGGTTGCCATCAATTTGATTTTAATTAATTTTATAATGAATGTTTTTAGAATGCTGGATTATTTTGATTGTTGTTAGCCGCCCTGAGCCCAGCTTCGGCTGGGGAGGGCGGGATGTAAACAAAATTTATTATTATTATATTATTATTAAAGCGAACAACCCTATTCTAGGGAGGGAGGGACAGACAATCCGATGCACAGACGAAAAGAGGAAGTCCTAGCCTCGTGCAAGAAGTTTTAGCATTTCTGGCTGTCAATCAACAAATGGCAACATTAACTTCTTCCCAACAACAAGGGAAGCCCCAATTGCATCAGTGGCCAACGGTCAATTAGCCCGCCCCCAACTTTGGAGTGTCCTGGCGGCCCCCACCGCAACACGTGCTCTCCGTGAAGGAGAACACGCTTTGTCCTTCTACCTCCACCTGCATGCATCTGCTTGCCCTAACTTAATATGTCCCTTTGGGTCTTGTCCCTGGTAAGATTACGGTCAACAACCACTTCAAGTTACAAGGAAGCAGATTCTGACTAAATATTAGAAAAACTTTCTGATGGTAAGAACTGTTCAACAGTGGAATGGACACCCTCAAGGAGGTGGTGGACTCTCCTTCCTTGGAGGTTTTTAAGCAGAGGTTGGATGGTCATCTGTGATGGATGCTTTAGCTAAGATTTCTGCATTGCAGGGAGTTGGACTAGATGTCCCTTGGGGTACTTTCCAACTCTACAGTTCTGTGATTCTGTGAACTAGCTCTTCAGCTGTAGAATATTTCATATCCATCATGGCTGGGTCCAAGAGCCAGGACCATGCAGAGATATAGCAACAGTTCATTCCACTGAGAAGTCATGTTTCACCATCTTTTGCTCACTGAAAGCTGAGGCCTGTGGCTATAGAGCAGTGTACAATTTTTTAAAAAAAATCTATTTGAGTCTGGTTAGGAATAGGGGAGACAGCATCAGACCCCATCCGAAAATGCAAGTTGCAGTCTTAATTGCCTATCAGGCTGAGCTAACTGACCTCGACTGGAACAATTTCAAACCGCTTGGATTAAAGCATTAGACGCGAAGCTCATTCACCGACTGATGGTGCAATTCTTGTGCAGCCTTTGATTCTGAGGTCTCCGAGCAAGTCAAGTATGGGTTGTTAGGACTGGCCTCTGGCATTATCTGCCCTATTTTCAATATCTTTGCGAGCAAAGGATTGTTGCAAAATCAAAGCCTTAACGTATTCCTCGGTGTGTTGGCAGTCAATAATGTTCTCATTAAGACTAACTAATGTTCTTACGGTTGCTTGAAACACTTTATTGGCCTTTGGAGCTAGCTTACAGATCTGCAGGAGTAAATTAATTGTAGCAGTGTTTGAGTTGAAAGTACTCTCATCTACTCATGACCTCCTGAGACTTGATGGTCAATGCCTCTAAATCTAATCTGGAAAGCAACGATATGAAAGCTAATGATCTTGGCAGTTAAATCTCCATCTTCAGGCTTTTATAGATAAGCAGTTATTTGACTGGTAGAATCTCAAGAACTATTAACTACAGGGTAATTGTTAAAAAGTGCTATAGGAGAAAAGGACATCCATTGCTGCGATGTCTACTGCTCTCATTTTCATTCCACATTTTCTTTGTTCATCACAGATATGTCCTTTCATCTTTACCTTCCTCTTTTTGTCTGATGCAGTTAAAAGTTCCATCCATGGAACAACTTCCAAGTACTTTTGTAATCGGTCAATACTGTGATTGGACTTAAGTCTGCGTGCAACATGGATAATTCTGCAAATGATCACCATCTCTTTTCCCTTGCAGAAAACACCTGTTGCCAGACCGGTCAAAAAGAACAGGATCTTCATAGCCACATTAGGTTTGTATGCCTATTTGCTAAGGAAGAAGCAATTTTGCATCTCTGCCATTCCTATTCAAATGTATTAGCTAGAGTTTGTGTACAGCAACCCTGCAAAGTGGCTGCACTTTTCAGGTGACAATCACACATACACAGAACATGCATGGACAGAAGCAGGATTATGGGGGCAAGCCCCCTGACTTAAGCTTTGTACACATTACCAGCACAGTGATCCAGTTGCAGCAACAGGGAACTACTCTCCCTCCACCAGTTTATGTACCTTCCCCCCGACAGGCTGTGCGCATGCAGCTGGAAGCTGAGCCTGCATGAAAACTTCCTCTGCTCATCCCTTTTCAGTTTCCTCCTGGTTCTGGGAGGCAGTGTTGCAGGAGAGGGTGGGGAAGCATCTGGCCCTTCACTTGCCTAACCTGCCTCTTCCTCCTCTTCTTCCAACCCATCCTGTGTTCCACCCTCCAGCTCTGAAGCTCCCCCTGCCTCTGATTCCTGCTCCTGGGAGGCGCTGTGGTCTAAACCCCTGAGCCTCTTGGGCTTGCCGATTAGAAGGTTGGTGGATCGAATCCCCGTGATGGGCTGAGCTCCCATTGCTCGGTCCCAGCTCCTGCCAACCTAGAAGTTCGAAAGCACGCCAGTGCAAGTAGATAAATAGGTACCACTCCGGCAGGAAAGTAAACGGCATTTCCATATGCTCTGGCACTCATCATGGTGTTCTGTTGCGCCAGAAGCGGTTTAGTCATGCTGGCCACATGACCCAGAGAGCTGTCTGTGGACAAACGCCGGCTCCCTCGCCTTGAAAGCAAGATGAGCGCTGCAACCCCATAGTCGCCTTTGACTGGACTTAACCGTCCAGGGGTCCTTTACCTTTTACAGATCCCCACGAACCACTGCCCCCCTCTCCCAAGTCAGGCTCCAGCCCAGCTTCCCCTGGTGCAGACCCATCAGCATTCTGCCAGCCCCCAACACTTCCCATAAGCAGCTGCTTGGCCATTGGGACAACAAAATGCTGTGCTAGATGGATCACTGGCCTGATCCAGCAAGCTCGTCTTATGTTCTTGAGGAATTCTGGCAGTGTATGCATGACCACATTTGAAAGTGCACAAGAAATTTTTCATTACGTGATTTTACTTTTTGCTGGCATTGCTTCTGTCTTCCTGGTTATGTGCTAAAACACAGATTTGGTCTGTATTTTTTTTTTAAAAAAGGAACTGATAAATTTGTGAAACCATAAGCATGCTTAGTTCAGTTAAGATGCCCAAATCTGCACTTACACCGCCCCACCCCTCCGAACAAAATTTTCAGAAGTCATCCACTAGCTTCTGTTTGACGGCCAAATCTGAACATATGTACCCAAATTCATGCTTCTTCTTTCCATCTAATTACAAACCCAACTGGTGAGTGCTGACAGGTTTGTAGCCAGAACAGAACCCCTCAAAGAGATCTCAGCATCAAGGGAGCCCTGAGGAAAAAACGGAGGAGGACTGAATATGCTCAGTGGTCATAAAATGTTGATAGTATGTTGGAAGAAAAAACAGAAAATGGGGAACATATATGGCCGACTGGCAGAAAGAGCAGCACTTCATACGGCAGCATTTTGTTGCAGTCACGCATAATCATTATTACGCAAATCTCACATGCTCCTATCAAAAACTGCAAGATACCTAAAGTGTTAATTTTTGATGATAGTTTTTAAAAACAGTACAAACCTATGTATGTTTACTCAAAAGTAAGATCAAGTGTGTTCAAAGTATATATAGGATTGCAGCCTGAAACTCTTCCAAATAGGTTTGTTTTTTATTAATTAGTGGGTGCATGGATGTTCTCTTGTGAACCACTCGGGTGCCAAATTTAATTGAGCTACATCTGGAGCTGACTGAATATACATAGGCTAGGGATTTTCTGACTGATTAACTGTCTCTGCCTTTTAACCTGGACAAAGAGGCAACCACAAACAGATGACATCTGTATATGAGAAAAACTTGTGGAGGGCAGCAGAAAAGGGAAGAGGAAGAGCAAAAACTCGATGTCTGGTGCCCAGACATCAATTAAAATGTCACATAAAATAAGGACCTGCAAATACTCCTCTTAGAGTACTATTATCAAAGCTAAGTGCTGTTGTTGTTGTCGCTTTTAAAAAAAGATTCAATTTGTGCCAAATAAAAGAGATAGAACAAACACGTATTAATATTCCAGTAGCCGTGCGACATTTCGCTGTAGAAGTAGAATAAATGAAACCCAATTTTAAAGCCTTCCAGCCGACAAGAACCAAATCTTACTGTCACCCAGGTGGTCAGAACTGTTCAGCTGGCACAAAGCAGGGAGGGAAAAGATATAGCAAAAATGCTAAAACAAAATCTAAAGAATATGAATGGCAAAAACATGCAAAAGAACCGTAGGAGCTGAGTTGGTATGTTTTAAATGTGAAAAACTAGATCGTGGGTGGTCCTGTTAGCAAAAGGGCTTCCACCTTCACAATGGGACTACCTCTGTTTCTCCTCACATGTCCCGTCCCCCCAATCTGTTTTTGAGGTTGCTTGCCCCAAATCTCCCAAGCAAGTTTGTGGGCTGTGTTGGATACAACCAGGGCTTTTTTTTCCAGCTGAAACTCACTGGAACCCCATTCCAGCACCTTTCAGGTGGGCGCCATTGCCACTGTAAGAGAACAAGGGGGGTGTTCACAGTGACTTCCAGCACACCTCTTTTTCTAGAAAAATAACACTGGATTCAACCCTTAGTTGAATTGGGTGTTAGGTAGGGTAATTGTTATTGCTTAAGATAATTATGCTTGGCATTAGGGTAAAGCAGGTGTCATAGAGTGGCTAAGGGCATGTATAGATGATGAGCAGCAATGCTGCAAACTACATGAGACTATAGCAAAGCAGGTGATAATGTGCCAGATAGGAGGTCCAGGCAGAAGGAGCTCACCATCCATCATACTGACACCGAAGCACTCTCTGTAGCCTTCCTACCAGTGGACTGGAGAAGGAGTTCTGCCTAGCCAGTGGTGGGAAGTGAAGAAAGGCAATTAGAAATGCTTTATTTTTTATTTTTTTATACATTTTTATTGGTTTTTTTTTAATATTTCAGTTCCAACAGTCATACAACATATCTTCTCATCTTATACAATATTTTAGACTTCCGTCAACACCTCTGATGGTTTTTCATTCTTTATCACTTATTCTGCATTTCTTAATTTTTATATTGTATTTAATTATCCTTAACTAATAACTCTTTTCATAGTCTTTCTTGTAATATTTCGAATGCTCCACCTCACAAAACTTCTTGCAGTCCTACTAGTGTAATCTGTTCATCACAATTGCTTTTCAAATAGTTCATATATTTACTCCAGTCATCTAAGAATCTCTGATCCTGCAGGTTTCAAATCCTTCCTGTTAGTTTATCTAATTCTGCATAGTCCATCAACTTCATCCTCCATTCTTCTTTCGTCGGTAATTCTTCTTGCTTCCATTTTTGTGCCAATAATATTCTTGCTGCTGTCATTGCATATAAAGACAACTTACAGTCCTGTCTGTTAATATCATCTCCTACAATGCCAAGTAAGAATGCTCTGGTTTCTTAATAAATGTATATTTCAACATCTTTTTATCTCATTATATATCAGGCGATTAGAAATGCTTTAAACTCCCATTTTTCTAAAACATCTATTTAAATTCTCCTTTCTAAGTATTTTTTTTTGTACATTATTTATTTTATTTATACACAGCTTTTCCATGAAAATATCCTCAAAATGACTTAAGGCACATTGCAAATGCATAAAAACAAAACGTACACAACTCCAAATGCAGCACACGAACCCCAGCAGCTCATGGATGCGATCAGAGTGTGATCGCAGTATTGGCCACTAGAAGATTGCACCTTGCCTCTCAGGAAGAACATCGCGTGGCAAGGGAAAGAACAGCCTAGCACTCCTGCCATCGGTTTACTTCTGAACAGTGCCTTTGAGATCTTCTATGAAAGTCTTTACAGCAAGTCTGTCGGTTTTGCCATTGATCTCTTAAGCGGTCTGCTGTGAAAATACACTCAGTTTGGAAAACAATCTAGCTCCATCAAGTGACCCTTTTTGTAACTGCTGTTCTGAAACGGAGATCAAACTAATGTAAATTTTGACATTTTAAAACCTGTCAAACAAAACATTATCTCCCTCATAGAACTTATCAAGAAAAGGACCTGACTTCATGCGGAAGAAGTTCATCTTCCTTAATTTATTGTAAAACACACACACACGCCTCCTCAGATGATCATGGAGCAAGGTAATAAAATAAGACAAAATATAGTCAGACAAACACAATAAACATAGCAGAGAAAACATTGCATCATTCTGTTCTATGTTTGTATTTTATAATGCAAACCACAGCTTATGTGGAAAACCTTCGGAGGTGTATAAGGGATAAGAAGAAAAGCAAGTGACATTGCTAAGAAAACGAAGTGCAAACCGATTACACTTAGAAATGAAGATAAAAGAATTGCCAGAGCTTTATAAGACTTGCAGCATAATCCTATGCATGTTCACTCAGAAGTAAATGTCACAGAATTCTATGGGCTTATTCCCAAATACATGTGGATAGTCCTACGTAAAGTTGGCCCAGTGAAGATAGTAGAACTAACTCCAGAGTAAACATTAATTGAGATGTGCTGTAAGGGAATACCAAAAAAAAAAAAAAAAAAAACAACTGAGAAAGAAAATACAGAGGGGGGAATCTGCCCGTGTTCAGCTTTTCTGTCACTCAAAAATCTTGTCATAAGGGAACTTGGCATCAACCAGAGTCCAGTTATTGCTTTTAATATCTCTTTGCCAGCTTCCAACCTTCCTAGCACTTATAACTACACACATTTTTTTTCTTCAAACATTCTAAAAAATGAAGAGGAATACAGGCAGCAGGGTTCACTTAAAAAAACATTTACAGTAATTCATGATGGTATTGAATTTTAAGCCTCTTACCTCCTTATGAAGGACTGTTCTCAGTACTATGTCAACACAAAGACTAATTTTAATTTCAGCTGAGGTGAGTTGGTAGCTAAGGTAGAAAAATCAGAAATAACCTGCCCCGTAAAGTATACAGCACATGACTATCCTATATAAATACTATGCAAGTATTCTTTCAAGTACATCGTGTAAAGCACAAGGTCTGAGCCAGCCTTTTTAAAATGTTTTAAAGAGGTTCCCTCTTATACATTCTACCTTCACAGATGCAGGATCATAGGAAGGGACCCACAGTGGTGGGAATGTAGAGAAATGAAAAAAAAATTGGGAAATGATATACAATGAAGTGGAAAAAAAAGTTTAAAACGACATTTGTAAAAAAAAACCCAGAAGCATTTCTGTTAGGGATTCTAGGACAAGACCTGCCAAGAAAAATAAAGAACTTATTTATGTATGCTACAACAGCGGCAAGAGTCTTGATAGCACAAGGATGGAAGAATGAGGAAATCCCAATGAAAGAACAGTGGCAAGAAAAATTGATGATTTATGCAGAACTGGCTAAATTGACATACAAACTGCGGGACAAGGACAACTGTGACTTTAAGGAAGAATGGGAGCTTTTTACAAATTATCTAAAAGGACAACAAAATGAACTGGATTCCTTGGCAGGGTTTGAATAAACATACACAAATTTATTGGTTGATAACATGATAGATAACGTAAGGATATGTATAATTTTATAACATGCAGAGAATAATATGTGCTGAGAAATCAGAGAGAGGAGCTGAGGGAAGTCTCTGTGGGGAGGAGGGAGGGTTAGAAGGGGGTGAGAAAAAGGGGGGGAATAATAATGAATATGATATGTTTTGATGGTTTGTATGTTGAAGTTGTTAATATTTTTTTTTTAATAAAGGAAGGGACCCACACGCAGGGCTTTTTTTCCCAGGTGGGCGCGTCTCAGGTGGGCGCCATTGCCATTCTAAGAGAACAAGGGAGAAGTTTGTGGGGGGGGTGCACGGCATGTGTCCTGGGGGCGGCCGCGATGGTACCCCCCTCCCTGATGGTGCTGGGGGCAGTGTGTTCCCCCGCCCCCCTTTCCTCCGCCAGTGTATCTGCCCCACCTGCAATAAAACATGTCTCTCTTACCCGTCTCTGCAGCCACAGCAGGCGCTGTAACTCTCCAACCATTTGACTTTCCCCCCTGATGGCTCACTCTTCCATTGTCTCCCAAGACAGACGGAAGCCAGCATCTTTGGGCACGAAGATAAGACAGAGACCTCCAGGCACATCACATTGGTCTACGGAGCTGGATTAGTCAGGCTTCAAAGTTTTCCTTTTGCCCCTTTCCACCCCCCACTCCCCACAAAACCTCATACCTTCCAGCTACAATTTTTATCTTATGAAACCCAAGTGATTAAAAAGGTACTTGAGCCGAACGCCTGCGGAGAATGGCAAAGCGACTGTCTCTTGCCAATTCTGGTCTGACTTTGTACCATGCTTACTGAGAGCAAACCTTTCAAAAGCAGTCGGCTGTGACCCAGACATTTTGATGCTAACTGCAGCAATGGAACTTCAGCATGGCTGTTACCCTTTCTCTCTCAACCAAGGCTGTGGATTTGAATAGACCAGACTTTCCTTCATTCATTCCCTTTGTCGGCAGCTTATTGTGTGCTGGTGCTTTTTTCCTTTTCATCTCTCAGCCTCAAAGATTGATGCTTTTGTCCTTGAGCTGATCATTTTTTATATAAACTTCAACCATGGGTTTTTGGGTGGATACTGAGAGGGGGAGGAAGATAGTGGGCAGCAATTTCAGTATACGCTGCTCTCTAGGCTCAGGGTGGCACAGAACAGTTTAAGAATAATTGCTTTCATTGTATTATTACATTTCATAATTCCCAATGCACCTCTTCACTGCTTTACCATCGTTATTGTGTTCACATGTGCACTAAAAAAAAAATCACTATTATTTTTTTTTTATGCTGAGGGGAATCAAAGGTGGAGAAATTCTGACAAAGACCAAGGCCCATGCCTTCAGTCCATGAAAGAGATGGACTTTGAACCAGACTGCTACTTCAAAGTCCATGCCTCTATTCAGTGCACTAACGTCAGGGCTACTTAAAATTCATATTGACATTCACTCAATATTTATTTCAGGCCATGCCTATCCTATTGGCATTCTCAGGAACACATAAAACTATTTCCAGATGTCCTTTGGGCAGGGTCTCTTTCCCAAACATTTCTTACTGAGACACAATTATTTCTGAATTAAAAGTGCACACTTAAACATGCTTGCTCCTTCAGTTTCTAAAATAATGAGCATGCATTCCTCATAAAGTTGTGGAAAACCTGATATCGCGCCCTCTCCTGTCAGGGACGGAACTATGCTTCTGGAGCAGTTTTAATGCTTCATATTTAAATTCTCATGCTTTCAGAACGAATCTTAACTCTCAGAGCCTGTGCATTAAACATTAAGTGCAGGATAAATCTTTTCTGCCTCCCTAATAATTTATCATTTACGCATCCTTGCATTTGCAGGATGGGGAACAGAGGTATTATGGTAGGAAATTCAGAGCTGACATGATAAAACAATACCAGTATTTCATATTCAAGGATGGTGCTCAACATTAGTCATAGAATCTTAAGAGTGGGAAGGAACCCAAGGGTCATCTAGTCCAACCCCCTGCAATTGCAATAGTCATATATACACTCAGTGAAATCAATGGACTTAAAGCTTCGTTTTGATATGAAAATATGTATTGCATATGTATTTCAATTTTCCCTAAAATTAGCATTTCTTATCTTCTTCTTCTTTTTTTAAGAAAAGGTAGAACAGCCCATGTCTTCAAAGTTACTGGGAATTTGACATCTCATCCAGAACAGTCTGCTGACTTACCACAGCCAAAAAAGCTATTGGAAGCTTGGGAGTTATACCAAGTCCTTTCCCAGCTATGCCAGCTCTCCTCCATGTCTTTGCCATATTACAGCTTTGCTTGCCACAAAAATGGAAAACAGTAATTTGCCCCAGCAATTGCAGTAAACTTTGTTACCTCATATTATTGGAACAGCAGTATTTTATGCTCCTTGGGTATGCATTTGCTTGTCTAAAGGCTCCTGGAACTGGGCTGCTTGGAAACTGTGTGATCTTGCTTTGGTACACCTTCCTGGAACTCGTTTTTTCATCTCTTCTAGTCCCTTACCATACTTTAAAGGATTTTGTCGTTCATGTGACAATTTAGCTTCTGCCTGCAACCTTTTTAGTGCTGCATAATGGAGTTGTTCTGAAGTCTTGCTGTTTGACAGATGCACAGCTGTAAACCTTCCCTTTTTGGGGGGAAATTCCTTTATTCCTGCGCCGTTTCCCACTGCTTCCCACTGCTATCCTGGATTGTTAGATATCCCGTAGACTGTCCCCGGGACAGGTGAGGCTGCTGATCCCTTATTTTCAAATCTGAAAGTTGACAGCTATGGACAGATGAGAGTTAAACTCAAATCTAAGAAATATATTCAGAGGTGCAATTAGCAAAACTGAAGTGAAATGTGCAAATTTCACTGACTTCCAATACAATTCTACACATCTACAAAAGTCCCACTGAGCTCCATAGGGCTCATTCTCAGGTAAGTGTGTATGGGACTGCAGTCATAAAGACCCACTTACTCCTTAGTTTCACAATATCTGAACTATGAACTAACGTTTTTGTTATTTTAATTGCACCAAGGGATAAATAAAATCTTTACATCTTATTTTCCACATTTTTATTGGGTTTGTTTTTTAATTGTACAGTGGTACCTTAGGTTACAGACTCTGCTAACCCAGAAATAGTACCTCAGGTTAAGAACTTTGCTTCAGGATAAGAAGAGTAATCGCACAGCGGCGGCGAGGCAGGCCCCATTAGCTAAAGTGATATTTCGGATTAAGAACAGTTTCAGGTTAAGAACGGACCTCCAGAACGAATTAAGTTCTCAACCCTAGGTACCACTGTATTGTAGATAAAACAAAGTGGACCAAGTGGTATTTAGCTGCTCAACCCCACTCCCTTGTCCCAAAGAAGATCAGCAGGAGCTGTTGCCTGGCATGTTCTGCTAAAAGGTAAAGGGACCCCTGACCATTAGGTCCAGTCGTGACCGACTCTGGGGTTGCAGCGCTCATCTTGCTTTATTGGCCGAGGGAGCCGGCGTACAGCTTCCGGGTCATGTGGCCAGTATGACTAAGCTGCTTTTAGCGAACCAGAGCAGTGCACGGAAACGCCGTTTACCTTCACGCCGGAGCGGTTCCTATTTATCTACTTGCACTTTTGACGTGCTTTCGAACTGCTAGGTTGGCAGGAGCAGGGACCGAGCAACGGAAGCTCACCCCGTTGTGGGGATTCGAACCCACTGCACCACCCACGTCCCTCTGGCATGTTCTACTAGTGAGAGCAAATTTACCTCCAGTATAAGTTGAGTAACCTCCAGTTGCTCAGTCTCACGCCCTTGCGTCGGAGGACATCAGTGGGAACCACTGCTTGCCAACTGTCACTTCTAGGCTGTCGCTATTTTCGGGGGAAGGAATTCCATCACATTCCAACAAACTTAGGCTGTGCAAATTAGGGTTGAGCAACTAACTCGCTTCCCCAAAAGATCTGATTTTTTGCAGCAAAGAGGAAGCAGTTGCATTGGAAAGTGTCGGCCAACACTTGCTTTGATGCAATGTTATCTGTCCTCATCCTGCAAACCAATCAGAACGAATGCTTATTAAGCAGCCAATGTTGTCTAATCAAAACAGGATAAATACTCAATAAACAGGCCTTCTGGAAGCACCCAAAATCAAACCTTCAACTAGTTAGCAGTAGTACTGTACTGTAATTCCTTAAGTACAATTAGAGTTGGACAAGGACCAGGATCTCACATGCACACAAGGTGAGAAAACTATATATACAGTACATTACTCTTGCACCAGTTTTCATATGTTGCAATAGCCTCGACCTCTTGCTAAATAACAGGAAAAAGAAGAATGAAATAAGTTTTATCTCACACGCAGAATAGCGACCAGCAGCCTCAGAAAGGCAACATTTTGTTGTTGTTTAGTCGTTTAGTCGTGTCCGACTCTTCGTGACCCCATGGACCAGAGCACGCCAGGCACTGTGCCTCCCGCACTGGAAGGCAACATACATTTTTAAAAAATCTGACTCGAAAATACTTCGAGCTAGTTCTGGAGTTTGCTTTTATCTGTTGAAATCTTTAAAAACAAATGTTATAAATGAGAGGGAGAGAATCTTGTTAAAGAGTATTTTTTAAAAACACCTCCTGAAAAATATATACATATATTTAAATATAAATTACATATAAATTATATTTCCCAGGGTAGAGCTGGGGTCCTTTTCTAATTTGCACTCAATCACTCATTCTACACCCAGTAACACAATACTTTCGCAGAAGCAGAAAAACAGCTCGCAACTGCAGTCCGCAACCTTCACCAGCCTACGCGTTTCTACTGGCGCAGCCGCGCATCAATCAGAGCGCCGTGCCCGCCCCACTTTGCGGTGTTGAGGACGGAGCGAAAGATGAAAACAAGGCTAGAGCTCCACCCACAGGTCCGTAGAAAGAAGGCGGAAACAAAAGAGGAGGAGGAAATGCGCGATGACGAAACGACGACGCCGCTCAGCTGGGAGCAAGCCGGCCAATCGGGAAACGCCGCGGAGAATTTTGAACGAAGTCGTCGCCTGAAAGACACAGACACACACACAAAAAAACCACCACTACCAACGGCTTTTTGGGTCGTCGCGCGCACTCGGTCGCGCAGTTGAAGGCAGCTGAGGGAAAAAGAACGAGATCGAGCGCGCGCCCCTCAGACGCAGGTTCGGCGGTACTTCTCTGTCCGTAATGGCGGCGGGTGGGTGCGAGGGAGCCCGGCTGAAGGGCTCCGTTTGCGGTTCTCCGTTCGCGGCGGGTCGGGAGGGGGTAGGAAGAGAGCGATAAAGGATGGAAGCAGGGGGAAAATGGAGGCTCCCGCCATATAGCTTACAAAGCGGAGGCCGAAACTGGAGAGGCCGTTTCTGCCGAGGGCGGCTGGCCTCTCGGGTTCTGACTAAAGGGGTCGGATCCGCGCTTAGTCGTGCTCTTGGAGCACACTTATTTGAAAGGAGCGGCCGCTTAAAAGCGGCCAGGGTTGGGTGCGACCCAGACGGCCCAGCACTCGTCAGATAGGAAAATTGTGAAGTCGGAAGGGACCCTGAGGATCATCTAGTCCAACCCGCCCCCTGCAACGCAGGAATAGGAAGCAGGACCGTTACGCGCCAGGCCTAATAATAATAATAATAGTACGGTAGTAATAAAATATTATTTATATGCCACCAATCTAGCTGGGTTTCCCCTGCCACTCTGGGGAACATTACATGTAAAGGAACCCCTGACTATTAGGTCCAGTCGTGGCCAACTCTGGGGTGCGGCGCTCATCTCGCTTTATTGGCCGAGGGAGCCGGCGTACAGCTTCCGGGTCATGTGGCCAGCATGACTAAGCCACTTCTGGCGAACCAGAGCAGTGCACGGAAGCGCCATTTATCATCCCGCCGGAGCGGTACCTAGTTATCTACTTGCACTTTGACGTGCTTTCGAACTGCTAGGTTGGCAGGAGCAGGGACTGAGCAATGGGAGCTCACCCCGTCGCGGGGATTCGAACCGCTGACCTTCTGATCGGCAAGTCCTAGGCTCTGTGGTTTAACCCACAGTGCCACCCACGTCCCTCTGAGGAACATTAAAAAGTGATAAAACATAAAGCATTAAAAACTTCTCTAAACAGGGTTATCTGCAGATGTCTTCTAAAAGTCAGATAGTTGTTTATTTCCTTGACATCTGATGGGAGGGCGAGAGCAACTACTGAGAAGGCGCTCTGCCTGTTTCCCTGTAACCTCACTTTTCGCAGTGACGGAACCGCCAGAAGGCCCTCAGTGCTGGACCTCAGTGTCCAGGCAGAATGATGGGGGTGGAGATGCTCCTTCAGGTATACTGACCGAGGCTGTTTAGGGTTTTAAAGATCAGCACCGACACTTTGAATTGTGCTTGGAAAGGTAATGGGAGCCAATGTAGGTCTGTTATGTGGTCTCGGCAGCCACTCCCAGTCACCAGTCTAGCTGCCGCATTCTGGATTAGTTGTAGTTTCCGCGTCACCTTCAAAGGTAGCCCCACATAGAGCGCATTGCAGTAGTTCAAGCGGGAGATAACCAGAGCGTGCACCACTCTGGCGAGTCAGTCTGCAGGCAGATAGGGTCTCAGCCTGCGTACCAAATGGAGCTGGTAGACAGCTGCCCTGGACACAAAATTGACCTGCGCCTCCGTGGACAGCTGTGAGTCCAAAACGACTCCCAGGCTGCGGCCCAGGGAGTCCCCCATACAAAGGTTCCAGGTTCAATCCATGGAATTGGATTTGATACTTGGGGGTGGTTTTTTTGGAGGAAGGGTATCGGAAGACAGAAGTTTGGAAAGAGTCTGCAGTGAATATAGACTCCAGAAGCTCAATTCAGGGATGGACGATAATAATATAACAATAATTTATTATTTATACTTCACCCATGTGGCTGGTTTTCCCCAGCCACTCTGGGAGGCTCCCAACAGAATATTAAAAACAATAAAACATCAAACATAAAAACTTCCCTAAACAGGGCTGCCTACAGATGTCTTCTAAAAGTCAGATAGTTGTTTAGTTTAATAATAACAAGAGCAGCAATTGTGCTCTGTAAGTTTTTCTTTATACACCGCTTGTTTGTAAAAACAAAAAGCAAAAACATTAAGTGGTTAGGGTCTGATATCTCTTTTTCTTTGCTTTTTTTTTTAAAGCAGTGTCTATATATGGGAACACTGTTGCCCTACAGTATACTGAAGGGAACGAGGGTGGGGGTGGTTAATAAAAAATCTTATTAAGAAATATATTTTAAAATGGGTATTATTCCTAGGTGTTTTTGACCGTCTTGTTTTAACAAGCTGTAGTTCGCAGTCTTTATTTAAGACTGCTGGTTCAAATTAAATAAGTATATTCTTTCAAATTTATGATTTAAAATAATAGGTTTGCTCCAGTAAATCTTTATGTACTGTTGAACAATAGGCCAAACATTACCTTTTCAGTACCATTTTATGATAATAACAGATAGCTGATAGATTTTTTGGGGTGGGGGTTGTTAATATAAGATGAGACAAAGAGTTCATTTTTCTATATTGGTAAGAAAGCCTTTTAAATAAATATTTGTTAAACTGTAATCAGTTGTTTTTGTATTTTTTTAAGGTGTAAAATGACTAGAGAAAGGTGCTTGAAAAAGTCATTTAAGGACAGCCTGGAAGATATAAAAGAACGAATGAAAGAAAGGCGAAATAAAAAATGGGCACAGTTGGGCAAAACCAAACAAGTCTTATCTGTCAACAGTAAAATTGCAAGTAAGTATTTTTTAATACTGTATTTTATTCAAATTTTCCCAGAAATAGAAATTTTAGGAATTATTTCCATTTTTTCCAGACAACTCATCTACACTGATGAAAAGCTTTCAAACAAACAATCGAGCATTAGCTCTGGCTTTGGAAGAGGAGAAGAGCAAAATGAGGGAAGCACAAGATACAATCCTGTATTTAAAGAGAGAATATCAGAGTCTGAAATTTCAGGTGTTTGCCTTGCATAGAAAGCTGGCATTACAACAAGGAAAAGAGCATTCTGAGGTATTTTATCTTAATACATGTTGTACATATATAATGTCCAATTAAAATACAGGCAGCAATTGTTTTAGGAGCATACAGTTGACATATGATTGCCGATGCATGAGTCCTTTTGGACTCAAAAGAGAGTGGGACTGGGTGCTCCACCAATGCCCAGGAACAGAACATTTATTTATCACATCAGACCAGAACCAGAAGGAGTTTTGAAGTAATTTGCAAGAATAAAACACAATCTGTAAATAAATCCCTTAAAACATTACAAATAATACTAAAAGTGTTTATCCAAAGAATTACCTTAAAACACAAAATATCCACTTCAGCTAAAAACACAAATGACTACAAAAAGAAAACACATAAAGCCAGATCATTAGTCCCAATGCCAAGGAAAAGAAAAGGTATTTATTTTTCTGTTGCCAAAAAGATGACAAATGTTAATGGCAGACAAGCTTGGAGGCGTAGAGCTTTTCATAATTGGGGACTATCACAGAAAAGGCTTGTTTTCTTGTTGTCATCCTGCTGACATACCTTGCGTGGGGCACACAGATGAGGACCTCAAATGTCTTATTTCATGGTTTGGGTTGGTTCATATGGGGAAGGGTGGTCCTTGAGAATGTACCTGTGGTAGCAGATAACTTGTATAATAAACAAGAAATAGAAACCACTATTTCCTGTTCATTTTATTTCCAAACAAGCTCACTGTTGTATTGTAACTACATCAGTTAACTCTTTTTGTTTCTGTTAGACTAGATTAATGGCTTTGAAGGAGATTATTTCTAAAGTTGTTCAAGACCTACTCAATGCAACAAGTCTTCTTGGTTCAGCAAAAGATCAATATAACACAGCTCTTGTAAGTCTTTTCCCCATCCTTGTATTTGTATGTTACTTTCTGACTTTAGACTGTTATCAGTTCTGCATCCATTAAGATAATTGCTTAAATATTTTGCTGTTATTGTCCAATGGTAACACTAATCTTTTCTGTTACTGTCCAATAGTCTGCCTCATAAGCTGTAGTTGGGAGCCACATTTTCAGACATCTCACTTTTATTATGTGCTTCATGTATGGTCCATACAGCATAATAGTTTTCAGCATAATATCTTGAATTTTTACAGAACCAGACTCTCAGTGCCTCCAGTGCTGAAGAGTGTGATTCTAGCAATGTAAGAAGCCAAGATTCCTTGTAAGTATACTTAATATATTTCATTTTTTCTGCCTGTTTTTTCCCTTCAAAACAAAATCAAGAAACTTGCATCAATAAAATATATTTTAGATTGTGTTTTATACACGCAGGTGCACACAAACACAGACACTATGATAATTGAAAATGGTTTTTGTTAATTTATCACTTCCCCCTTGCCCCCCAAAAAATGTTGCTGTGGAATAGAAAAAATGGTTTTCTCATGTTGACTGGCGGTTCTTGAATTTCAAGAGCTCTTCTCTAAAAAGCCTATATATTTGATTATGAAAACTGTTCCATGAATATATGTACTAAAGATTATAGTCCATGTTATTAAAGCACTGAGTCAAAAGTATGTGATGAGGACAATCCAAAAGTGGAAAATGCAGGGTGTGAGAGAAGAGCTTAGATGCCTTTTGTCTCTCAATTATGAAATAAAATGATTAGAATTGAGAAAATTGCCAAATGACCAGTTAACAATGCCAAGCTCAAAAATGTTTGCATAGATCTGAAATTATGATTCAGCATATTCTGCAACCATATTTTCTCCATAAGTACCAGTAATCATCAGGGTTGGCCTGTGGGCTGGAGTTTTGACGGAGTGTGGGCCAATGAGTCAGGACCAAAGAGCAATCTGGCAAACCAGGAAGCAAAACCCAAGAGGCAAGATCAAAGAGCAGGACCAGAAACACAAGGCTCACTCTTAACCAAGCACCACTGAGACAGGAAGCCCTTGTACATCCCTTCCTGTCTAGGAGAAAGCAATGGTTAGCCTGCATGAGTGAAGCGAAATCTTGTTCCATGTTTCCCCAGAGAGGGTTTTAATCAAAACATTTTCCCCTTTCCAAAGCCAATTTGAAGTTGAGAAAACTAACTGCCAAGTAGCTTTGTATTTCATTCTCAAGCGCATATTCCTGGAATATACCTTTGTTTACAAGAGTGAAGGTTCTCATTCAGTTTTAATTTAGGAAACCCTTAATTTTTCTTGCGGGGTGTGTGTACCAAAACTGCTGTATGAGAATCTGCTCCTAAAATAATTCATTGAATTTCACCTCCCCGCCCCCCTTTAGGGCACATCTAAGGCATATCCTTTCTGTAGATGCAAGCAAGCAAGATAAAACATCTGGAACAGAATTAAAGGATAATACAGATACAAATTATTCAGATGTTGCAGCTGATTCTCAGCGAGATGTTATAACTGAAGATGTTTTTTCAACATCAAAGAAGGATACAGGTAGGTAATCCCGCATTTAAGATTCTAAACATGGGTCAGAGGCTTTACTATTAAAGAGCATTGGCTGGGTTCTAAAGAACCGCTGTTAATTCTGCATACCTTATATTCTGTTTCTTAAACCACGTGCTTCTTTGAAGCTGAGTGGATTTTAAAAGCAGATTACAGTATTACTTGAAGGTTTGCTTATTTCAGTGGGAGCGAGGAGTATACCTTTCCTGTCTTAGGAGCACCTAAAGTAGCTGTTTGGATTCTGGTCACAGGTAGCAGCATAACATCAAAGAAGTTTCATAATCTTGTGCAAAGCTATTTCCTTGCTATGTCCCATAACCACTTTTTATGAAAGGTGTCCCTCTGCTGACAGAAGGCTCTTAATTTAGCAAAGCCTCCTGTCAGTGGAACAGGCATTGAGGCAATCTTCAGTGAGGCAGCCCCTCAGCCCAAGCTCTGAAGAGTCCCCCTGCCTCCAGAGCAGGTAGCAGTGGAATTGGGGATGCTGGGGAAGATTCATTTACAATTGCCTTAATCTCTGTTCTGCTGACAGAAGGCTCTGTTGGATCAAAGATTTGACAGAAGGATATCAACTGGTTTGCAACCATAATACATTTTTAATTAAACATTTTAAGTCAAATTTGCTGCCTTTAATACTCAGGCATGAGATAGTGGGACATAAATGTACATATAGATTTGGCATAATCAACCGATTCTCACAGGACTCAGTTCTACAGTTTTCTTTCCCACTCTGCACAGCTTTGGCAAATGACCTGATACAATTACCTTTGCTTGTGGAAACAGAGCAGGTTCACAGATTTCTGTTGTACTTCTCTATGCACAGGCATTATTGGTAAACGATGTCTACTTCTGCTGTATCAGTATTATAATTAATAATAATAATAATGATTTTATTATTAAAACTGTTCGTTATAACTGTTCAATCTGATGGACCAATCTGCCAAACCTTACTAACCATATTTAGCATCTAATTTTTTTCTGTGCTATTCTAGTAAAACTACGTAAAGCTTTAATGTATGTATTTTTAAGCTTCCCTGCAGAATTGACACATTATTTTAAATTACCAGGTTGGCAAAGTAGTTCCCACTGTCATATGGAGTATGAGAACAGAAATGAAGAGAAGATGCAATTTGAAAGTAGCTTACTAAAAAATGTATCTATCCGTCGTCACTACTCCAGGATCAAAACTCAGTATCCATTTGATGTATCTGATGGTAGCAGTCCGGAAGTACTTGAGCAGATAACAGAATGTTGCCAACAAGATGAACCTGGCCCTGAGTCAGGCTTGGTGAAAAATAATGAACAATATGAAGAAACTTACGTTTCTCAAGAGAAACATAAGATAAACACAGACAAAACTTTGGAACAGCCTAATATGTTACCTGAATCAAATACCCCAACAGCAGCCCCCAAACAAACTGATTTTAAAATTGTTGGAGGTTCTCAAGCACACAAAGAGAGAGACCAGAAAAGAAAATTGGAAACAAAAACTAGATCCAGGACAAGGTCCAGAAAAGAGAGAAGCCATAATAGGAAGTGCTGTTCCAAAGAAAAAACAGATAGATCAACTGGTTCCAATGATGCTTATGATTTTGTTTTTGAGGAGTGTGTCCATATCACACCTTTCCGACAAAACAAAGTTGAAGAAAATAACATCCAAGAAAAAAATAATGGAGATGAAACAGAAACTTCTTGTAACGAATCATTTGCTTCAGAAGAGGACTCTGATGATAGTCAGTATGTGCCTTGCATGAAAAAATCCAGGAAAAGCTTAGAATGCACAACTGATGGCAGCCCAAGACACACAAGGCAACAATCAAAGAACGCTGTGAATGAACAGCATGGCAGTAGTCCTGAGGGAGAAAACAGGAATACTAAAAAATCTGATAATTCTGCAGATAAGGAAAATGTTGAAAGTAAGTTATAATTTTGTTTTGAAAAAATCTGTATGTGAATAAGCATAGAGATACCGACAGCTAACTCTGAAAAGTTTGGAAATCTAAATTTGATCAAACACAACAGGATTTCTCTTTCTTTGGCTGCAAAAAGGATAAATCTAATGTGCTCAAGTGGAATTCCTTTGCACAAATGGAATGCCACAACCAGGTATTTCCTGTAGTTTTTTCTCCACTTTAGAATTGCCAGGAAGAGGGCTAACTAGACCAGCGGTTTTCAACCTTCTTGAGTCCACAGCTCCCTTCACCAACCACATTCTTTCTGTGGCTCCGCTGTGGAAGCCACTTACACTGGGATTGTTACAGGATGCACATAAGTGGGGATTTTCTCATTCTGCCCCCAGCCCTGTTTGGCACAATTTTTGGTGCGCATGTAAGTGGGAGCGCATGTGCCGACTGGAACCCAAGCAATGCCACTGCTTTGCAGGGCTGAGCTGACGTACCCCACCTGGCAACCCGTGTCTGCCTTCCCTGAAATTAGCATGCACATAATGGGGGGGGTGGGACAGAGGGGGCAATACCAGATTAAGATCAGAAGCAGAAATATCTTGTCATCATGGGGAAGGAAACCGAGAAACACAGCACAGGGCACACATTCAGACATGCTCCTTTCCTGCAACATTCTCCCTGTCCCCATAAAGCTGGGTGACTGTTAAGGGGGGGGTTGCCCGGGGGGGGAAGGTAGAGAAGAAGAGGGGGGAGGGATGCTGGAGGTAGAAGGAGTGAGAAACAAAAGACACTCCTCATTTTTAGGGTTATTTTTAAATCCTTCCTCATAGAACACACACCCAGGCACACACACCATCAAGCTACTTTGCTATTTTCTTGCATTTCTCATGCCCTCTGTGTAAAACTATGGAACTGTTAGTTACAGAAGCTGGGGAGGATTTTTGTTGGGGGAGATTCTAAGAAGATAAGCAGTCATGCAAAAGTGTCTTTATTTGCCACTTTTATTTCAGGAAGATAATGAGCTGCAAGTTAAATCTGCCGGCTCCCCTAAACATTCCCCAGAAAGAAAGACATAATGCAGGAAGATACAGGCTGCAAGTTAATGAAAGAATGCCCCCCAGGGCTCCCCTAAATGTTCCTCAAGTCCATGGTTCCATAGCACACTGGTGGAAAACCAATGAACTAGACACAAACATGCTCATGTTCTTACATTTTGTCTCCCAGTGAAGAGCACTTACCCTCTGGAGCTTCCCAGAGGGAGAAAGAATAGCCATACTCCTTTTCCTGATTGATTTGCACATCATAAGCTATGAAAAAATGACTAAAAGAAAACACATAATTTGCACACCTTTTAGTCTTATAACCTGTAAAAGGTGGGAAAGCAGCATGTGGGCCAGATCCTCAATTCCCCCACCTCCCACAGGCAAACTTTGGAAGTTAAAAGGATTTCCTGGTAACCACCAATCACCCTTTGAACTCCCATTTGCAGGCATGGTTTGAAATCGATTGTTGTTTTCCAGCAAGAGCCAAGTCTGGTTTTATCATGAATATTGGTTATTGTCATAAAAATCGAATAAACTTAACATTCTGCAGAATTCATATACAGAGCTTTACCAATATTAAGGTGTTTGGAGCCACAGGAAGAGGGTTTGTTTAAAGGCTATTCATTGCTGACGTTACCATTTAAACATTTTTCTCCCAGCAGATAAACCATCTAGGGCTCTTGAAAAATGTCATCCCTGTTTCAGTGATATTACCAATTTCGAATCAACTTCTATCCAAACTAGAGTTTCTCACCCACCGATGAGTACTGGAATAAAAGGTACTCCTCGAAAGAAACGTAGATGTACTGATTGCGTGAGCTATAAGGAACCAAGTCTCAGCAGGTCAGTATATTTGTTTCTAAATGGATATGCACCAGTTTCTTTCAAAAATTTATTGTATAATTTAGTTTTTAGAAATTTGTTGTATTAGTTTAGAATTAAATTTTGAATATAAAATCCAACCTTGCTTATGAATCTGACTTGCTTATGAATTTAGTTATGAGGCAAAGTAAGAATTACATGAATGCTTTCAAAACTAATGTACTATTTTGCTTTGATAGGAAGCTCAGAAGAGGAGACCCTTTTACAGATAACATCTTTCTGGATTCTCCAATTTTTAAGCAGAAAAAGAGCCGCATGTGTAATTCTCTTAAAAAGAAATCACTGCCCAGATCTAATGAGGTATTTGAATGTGTTGGTTGATTTTAATAACATTTTTAGGGAACAAACCCTTTAACTTGACAATTTAAGTAGTTGTATTGATATAAAGGTAAAGTGTATTTGCTGAAATATCATTACTGGAAAATCTTAACTATGTTTGTACATAAAACAGCTTTTAGATTTTAACACACCCTGGCCCAACACAACGCACATACAGTTGAAATTTATGTAATATATGAACAACTAGATTTTATATTAAAACTTGTAAACATCAAATTTGTTGATGTATTTAGTGTTTTTTTTCTAGTTTCTTGTTACACAGGAAATGGGAATTATGGGAATTTCTTTTTGCTTGAAATGTAGATTAATGTAATTCTACTTTTATAGCAAATCTTTAGATTACAGATTTAACTGTTGAAAGTCTTTGTAGTGTTTTCTAAATGATCATATTGAAATAAAATGTGTCAATGTTTTTGAAAAAGATAGCTATTTTAGTTTGCTATCTCAGTAGTGCTATTGTTCCAGCATCCATTCCGTTGTGTTTGTTCCGATGTTTCACTTTAACTGCATAAGGATAGTAGCACAGCTATCTTAAAAAGATTCCAAGGTGCATTCTTACGCAGTTACTTGGAAGTAAACCCTACTGAACACAATGATTCTGAGTAAACATGAATAAGCTTACCCTCCGGCTGTCCTCAATCTACGAGTAGGTTCCAAGGGGTGAATTGGAATGCTCAATTTATAAGCCAACTTTTTTTGTGAACTGCATGTGTGTCTACACACATGAAGTACTGAACATGTAATGAAGATAGTTTCTTTTGGTAATAGTTGCACACTTTTCAATTCAGATCTATTCTTGGGGGTGGGGGGGACCCTCAATGGGTCCACAGGAAAACGGATTAACTACATGGAATAGCATAGTGTTTGGTTCTTACCATCTGAAAGTGATGGTACAATTGTCAGAAAGTCTATTCACACAAGTTAAATATTTCAGGGGTTTTTTTATATGCAAAGTACGAAATAGCACACAAGATTAATTTTATACATATAATTTAAAACCATTTTATACCAGAACAATAAATAATTTTACAAATGTAGAATTTCACTTACAGCATTTTTAAAACACATCGTACTATATAGCTTTATTGCACAATATCTATGAAAATAATCTTTAAATTAGAAACCAAATGTTCTCAATATAGAAGAGACTCTAATTTCAAGACAATAAGAATCTTTGAAAATAACACTTTCACAGGATATCAAGCTTAAGAGGTGATTTTGTTGGCCCAGTTTACAAAATAATTGAAAATTACTACTTAAATACTCTAACACACAGCTGCATCATTGTACCTTAAATAAGAAAGCCAAATAAATTGATTTTTATATAAAGCACTAAGGCATTTATATGTTACCATTTTGACTTAATTTTGTACCATTACCGAGCAAGGGTAATCTAATCTTAGAATAAACACTACCATAGCCATTTTGAAAATAAATTTCTCTTGTAATTCTGTTTGGCAATTTTTTTACATCAGTTTTGCTAGTGAAATATTTCAGCGCATATAAAAACAATGAAACTAGTTCTTGAATGCCTTTGTATAAATTAGGAGAAAAAAATAAAATGAATAAATTTACTTTCTTGGGGGTTGCAGAATTGCTGCCTGCTCACATTCAAACAACTGAATGGCAAGTGAATATTTCCTTCCCCCACCTACATGAATGAAGGTGTAACTAATATTTAATGTAACGAGTAGGTAAAATACAGAAGTAATGAACAATAATGTTCTAGTAATACTTCGGTTGAAAATCAGTTTAATGTAACCAAAATAATCCCTATAAAAACTGGGAGAGGTGGATGTGCTCAAAACTACTTTTATGGGGAAGTTCATGAAACCTTTTGACAGTATCAACAGTCCTGATCTAGAAAGTGTTGAACACAAGAATTAAATAATTTGTGGTAGCAGCTAGAGAGCAGACATTCCCATTGGGTAAGGATAGTAAAGGAATATCATATGGGCTAGTCAAATGCACATGTAAATCTGCATGTGCTTTGGTTTCATATATATGTCGGTCACATCTGGTCAGTGGCGGAGCTTCATGCTCTGGCACCGGGGGGCAGGGTGTGCTGTGGGCAGGGCGCAGGCGGGGGGAGGCAGCCACGGTGGCACCCCACTGGGATTGCACCACCGGGGGCAGGGCGCTTCCTCCGCCAGTGCATCTGGTGACTGGTGACATCTAGTGTTAGCCTATGTGTGTGAAAATCAAGACTATCTCTTTTCACCCAAGTACTGCAGGACCAAGTGTGACTTTAAGGGAAGAATGGCTTTTCAGGGATAAAGGTATGTAAAAACTTATGCAGACAAAGCATTTGCTGGATTAGGGCATAAAGGTAGAAATGGTTATCGTTTATCTGAATTAAGCTTTTGCTGGCACTACAAAAGTTTTAAAAAGTGGTTTGTGACTACCACAGGTTTTTTTTGGAAATGTGACCTAACACAGTCAAAGTCAGATTATGCTACATATTTAGATTTTCTTTGCAAACTCTAATATTAAAGAATCAAATTCACAGAGGAAGTTTGAACCTACTGGGTTTTTTGTATCTTAGAGGATTTCTCTTTCTTTCATAGCACCTTCTTAGTTGAGTGTTTCATTAAAATATATATAAAACTCATTTCCCCCTTCATTAGCATCTTTTGTAAAAAATAAAAAGCTATTTTACAATTTGATACTGCATTACATTAAGCTTAAACATTCACTGCTTGGAAAAATTTCCCTTTTCAAATCCCCAAACAGTTTGTGCAATACTTCTAATAAAAATGTATTATTGAATACACTGCAAAAGGGCATGCAAGTGTACATTTAAAAACTTTAATAAAATAAACTCTTCTATATTACATGTTTTAAAAGTGCTAGTAAATAAAATGTTTTTTTAAAACACACATTTCAATTCTATTCAAAGATCAACTGCATATTCTGCTCTTAAATTAGGCATCTTGATTGCATGAGAGAAGGACTGATTACTTGTCAATTAACCCAGCTTCTTTAATTTTTGTGTAGAAGAATTTCTCCAATATATTGGCACACTTGTAGTATTCACTTTCAGGAGGGTTGTACTCTCTGCAGTTGGTAAAGACTCGCTGCAGATCTGCCATGAATAACTTCTTAGACACGTAGTACCTGTTCTTCAGTCGCTCACTCATCGTTTTCAGATCTGTATAAAAACAGAAAAATCAAGTCTTGTTCCTACAATATTTGTATATCCTAGGCTTGAATTTTTTTACTATTGTCATCCTCCCCACCCTCTGCTTCTTTAGTGAAAAGGTCCTGTTTCAAAAGTGCCCTTACAGACCTTTTAATTTCTATTTTAAAATGTACATGCTGAAAATAGGCTGGTGGTGAGAGCTCTTTCCCCCATTTTTATTTTATTTAAACCTTGGCCCATGGTGATAACCAGACTACAGTTGGAATCATTCCAGCAAATATGAATTATGGGAACTGTGTTCCCCACACAGTGGCCAGAGTTGTGATATGACTGCCGCTAGGGGCTACAGTTTGAAAAGTATATTAAAAAAACCACCATCATGGTAAGTGCCCCCCACCAGCCAGACCTGTGGCTCCCATCCCCTGAAATTAAATCATTTGGGTTGATGAAAATCTCAGTAGTGAAAACTTGTAATTATTTGGAGGGTAGGGCAAAGGTGTTACTGTAAGCTATACATAAAACACTGATGGCCTGGGAATCTGATTCAGAGGCTGAACCGGAGGAATCCCAGCCTGCACAGGAGTCCCCGCCTCCAGGGCCGGCTGAGCCGGGGCAGGGCCTTGAACCTGAAGGGCCCTCACCTGTGCCGGATCCTCAGGAGCAGACACCAGATGAATCCACTCTGGCTCCGGGGGTGATTGAGGACCCATTGCCTGCAGGTGCTCCTCTCCCAGCCCGGTCAGGGGAAGGTGAGGCTGCCTCTGGGTCCAGTAACCTTCCAGGCTCTCCTGAGCTGCAGAGGCTCAGGGCAGAGAGGCAGAGGGAACTAAGTTCTATCAGGAGGAGTGCTCGCCTCCAGGCAAGGAGTGGCGAGTCACCTGTGGGCCGGGACCGCCCTAGGCCCCAGAGGAAATAAAGGCCAGTCAGCCCAGTCCCAGGTTGCGGGAGCAACATCACTGGAAACCTATCCTGCCAGCACCCTGACCCGCTCTTCTGGAGTTCCTGACCACGCCCGGCTCCTTGCCTTGGACCCCGCTTCGCCCTTGACAGACAGCCTCCAGACCCTCGACCGAGGACCGGACTCAGACCACACCGCACAGTAACCCCCCGGGACCAGCACAAAAACACTTTTCTACTATCCAAAGTTCTGTTACTACACATAATTTCCACTTACACAGAAGGACTAGGGTAGTCTTTATCTTAAGGGAAAGGTTTGATTCCTGGTATCTCCAGGTAGGGGTGGGAATATCCCTGTCTAAAATCCTGGAGAGCCATTGCCAGTCAGTTAAGATAATACTGAACTAGAGGTACAAATGTCCTGACTCAATATATGGCAGCTTCCTTTTCCTGTTTCCTTTTGTACTATAAATGCAAGAACTGCTGCACTGTTGCAGTGCACTGCAGGAAACTACAGGCGTTTGTGCAAGATTTCATGGAGCAGTATAAATAAGTTTTCCCCCTTTTTACTCTTGGTTTCCGGGAGCAAAGCCTATATACTCAATTTGCTTCTGGTTCATTGGATGCTCTACTTTTAAAAAAGTTGATGGCCTTACCCATGGGGAACCTTATAACTTCATAATAACCAGGAGCTTCTGTTCTCTTCACTGGTTCCATGAATGGCCAAGCGCTTTGATGGCTCTGGTAGAGGGGAGAAAATACACTCATGAAACAACGCACCATAGCGGAAAAAGGTTTCAAAATATTTAAAGAAAATGAATGCTCACCTTGACCTGCTGTAGAATGTTTTTTAGTGTGCTGTAAAGCTGATCTGGATCTTTGGGTTCTTTACTTAAAAAAAAAGAAAAGTAGACAAGATTAAAATGTATGATTTGTTCAGTTTCATAATGCTTTTTAATTAATAAAAAGCAATCACCCACAAATTAAAAATGTATTTTAGTTACTTAGCAATTGTGCAGCACGTATCAATGCTTCAGAGGTACAGTACAGGTAAACTCTAAAAGGCTTTATTTATTGTTGAAAACAACGCTTACCCTTTTTCTTTACTGCTTGGTTTCCAGCCAGTATCTCCTATATAGCAAACAACAGTGAAGCGTTTAAGAATAAATTACATTAGATTACAAAGTAACTGAGTTGGTGTGGACCTATCATAGAATTATATTGCATCCTTACTGAAATACCAATCAAAAGTAACAGCTATAGTAATTCCAAGTCCACCTAGTTTGCTTTAGTCAACACTCCCAACATTCAATTATATGTTCAAGTATGTCTAAGTAGGATAAACCACAAAATCCTGTGGACCGCCCTGAGATCTTTTGATGAAGAGCAGTATACAAATCTGATGAAGAAATAATTTTTTTTTTAAATTGACTAATTTATCCATTCATCCAATAATCTAATCCTAATAATCTAATCCTACATGTCCAATGCTGCCCCCTCCCCAGGCTATGTGGCAAACCGCTTTTGAAACTGAGAGGACTTTCAAACACAGTTTGGAGTATGGCACGGGGTTCTGCTATTCAAAGTTGGGGAGAATAACAACTGCAATTCTATTCAGTTATTTAGGAGTATGTCCCATCGCACTAATTTATTCAGATGCAAATCCCAAAGGACAGCATCCATTGCTGCTTTCTGCAAGCTGTAGCCCTTGTCTATTTAGAGGCCTTTCGTTAATTCTTCCCAACCTCTGGAAAAGGTTTTTAGGGGGGGCATATGGGGACTGCAGCGTAGAGGAAGGGGCAGGAGCCGCTTGCTCTGTTGCAGAAGCAGGCTTCTTGTGTAACTGGATGCTTGCTAACAATCCCATGTGAATTTTCTTTACAGAATTGAGCCGCGCTCTGTGGGACTTACTTCTGAGTAGGTTTAGGACTGCATTGAAAATCTGTGTAGAGGCAATGATCACTTTGCGCAGCGGTTCCTGACCCCTGTGTGTGTCGGTGGAACACACATAAGCCTCCCCCCTTTTCTGGCCACTTCTGCGTTGCAACAATGTGCAGTTGTGCATATACTGGACAAGCGTAAAAAGTCGTTGCCTGTACTAGATAGCAGAACACAAAAAATCTAATGGAGTAAGCACTGGCTGTACAGTACGGCATAAAAGCCTGTGGCTACAAAAATAAACCAACGTGTGCATAAAACACCACAGAGCCTCAGATTCAAATATAATCAACTACTTTTAATGCATTATTTCAAAAGTGGTATAGAATTGTTATGAATAACTAGAAGCAAGTCACTTCAGCAAAAGAAATTCTCAAGTTTAAACTGAAAAAGAATGAACCCAATGATAACTGATGTATGATGGTACATACTAATTCCGGGAATGCTTTCTATGGGAATCTGCCGTACACCATCTTTGAAACAAGAAAGGCCGGGATAAACTTTCCGAATCTGAGCTTGCTTCCTTTCGATCAACTTTTTAATAATCTGCAACGAAAGTAACACGGAAATTATACTTTTGGGGTGAAGGAAGTAGGTGCTGCACCAACAGGCATAGATGAGTAAAGGGGCATTAGAGGTGCTTACGATTTCTATGGATCTAGGTGGCCTTCTCACACATTAGGAGCAGGCTTGAGTCACATCACTGTCTGCAGTGTGATGCTTATCCATGCTCAACTGAAAGCATGGCTGCTGCACAAAACTAGTCGCCTCCAGCTAAAGATGAACCACAACTAGGGACTTCACTTAGGTGTGTTTCTACATCTCAACTTTCTTCCATCAAGGTGGCAAGCATGTGGTTCCCAGGTAGTCTCCCCATCACTCTGACCATGCTACGGGACAATGGCATTAGAGGACTTTTGTACACCAAATTAAAAACAGGTTACACTGTCGGATTAAACATTAAGAATGTTCCGCTTTTCATTTCAAAAGCTGCTCTTTTATTGCTGCGAGGCAGCCTTTGGTGGTAGGGCTACCTGGTCCATGGAACAACTATGCCAGGCGTGGTTAACCTCTGCCCCTGCCCCAAAGACCCCTGAGAATTTGGTGGCTGCAGGGGCACAAAAAAAACCCTTCACCCTCCCTTCATGCTGAGAGCCAGTGTGGTGTAGTGGTTAAGAGCGGTGGACTCGTAATCTGGGGAACCGGGTTTGATTCCCCGCTCCTCCACATGCAGCTGCTGGGTGACCTTGGGCTAGTCACACTTCTCTGAAGTCTCTCAGCCCCACTCACCTCACAGAGTGTTTGTTGTGGGGGAGGAAGGGAAAGGAGAATGTTAGCTGCTTTGAGACTCCTTCGGGTAGTGATAAAGCGGGATATCAAATCCAAACTCCTCCTCCTCACCAACAGCACGGGGGCTCTGTCATTGAAAGATGGAGCACTTGGCATAGGCTTCTGTGGCTGGGATGGGTGGAGAGTAATGTGGGGAATACATGGAAAGTTGTCCTGAGCTTGCCAATTGGGGGTCATGGGTTCAAATCCCACTCCTGCCATTGTTTGTGTATATGTGCTAAAGTAGAGTGGACGTTTTTTCATCACACTAACTTTTTTGGCCGCTGCTATGTGGCTCTCACGAGAGGTCCCCAGAAGACAACGCTGTCCTCTGGTTGAAAAAAGGTTAGCCACTCCTGTTCTACATTATATGCTGTGAACAGGCAGGGCAATCCTATGCATGCTTACTCAGAAGGAAATCCCACTGTGCTCAACCGAGCTTACTCCCAGGAAAGTGTGCATAGGATTGCAGCCTTAAATAGAAAACTATTTATAAACGGGGGGGGGGGGGTTGGTGTCAAAAATTCTAGTAAAACCTTTTTATTTGTCCAGGCTTTTTGAATTACTGTTATTTTTTTTACCTGGCTAAATTATTTTATTCTTCTCAAATTTCATCAGTCTCATTCTGAGAGCACTGCAGGGGCTGACAGTGACCCAATGGGATCAAATTTGAGCTACTGGGGCCAATTCAGGGTGGAATATAATTCAACAAATAAATAAATGTTGCTGTATTTTTTTATAGTTGAGCTGTGTTTTAATGTTGTATAGCAGATGAAAAAAAATCTCTTTTGAATGAAGGTGCAATTTATATATCCTTCTGATAAAGTAAGGCTGGCTTGTAACACAATGAGAAGAAAACCCACATTTGTGTACCAAACTGCCAAATTAACACTCCACTACTTTCCATTTCCAACAAATATCGTTCCATACATCAATATTTTTTGCCTGTAAGAAAAGGAAAGGAGTGCTTTCCCCTTTCCAAAGCTATTCAGAACAAGCCCCTCTGTCAAAGTTGTGCAATAAACCTTATCTCTAAGAAATACTTGCGGGGCAGGTACTAGTAATTTGTGTTTTAAAAAATAATAAAAGAAAATAAACATTTGGTTTCCTTTTTTTTTTTTACCTCTTTCTGCTTCTTAATGATGACTGAGAATTCAGTGTAAGGGATCCTTGGGTTTAGTTCACATCCCATTAAAGTTGCTCCTTCATAATCCTTGATATAGCCAACGTATTTTGCTTTTGGTACTTTTATTTCTTTTGAAAACCCCTAAGGGAAAGAAGAGTCATTGTCAATGCACTTTGTTCACCTGCTTTCCAGCAGCCTTCTGGGACCACTGTGAGGTTCGTCCATCGTCGTCCCCACCCCCGTGGAAGCACAGAGTGACCTCTTGCCTCGTGGGCTTTCAAACCACAACTCTGCAGCCCAGATGAACCCAGATGAATACACAGTTCACCAACTTACACACTACTGAAATACACATATGCCTGCAGTCACACTATATACCACAGGGCCCCTTTTAGATTGAGTTCACTATTTACCTCTGATTTCCAAAGTCGCCCTGCAAGCTACATAGGGCCTCAGGAAGACCTCAAAAAGGAAACAATGAAAGAAACCCAAATGGCATATAGATATTCCAAAAACCTGTGGAATAAAATTAAAGGGGAAAGATCCCTGGTGGAACTTCAATAGATGTGGATATGGTGCCTACGACTGACAGCAGTTCTACAAGGAAGGAGAGGTGAGTTGAGTGCCCAAAGGCAGAGACAAAAATCCCGCACTGGTTCAGCTGCCCTCTCTCCTCCTTGATCTTTTGAAATGGAATGCATTAACTGCTACTCTCATGTGCATATTCTTGAAATATGCTTTGAAGAATATATCCAGTCCCTGTTTGGAGGAAGGAGAGCGGTCACTCAACACATTTTTTTTCAATGTAACAGCAGAACACGATTTCAACAGGGAAGTTTGGCATTAGGTCATCATTCTATTGCATAAGAGCAAGCATGATACCCATTTTAAAATGTAAATGCTCTGCAAATTGTGGATGGGATGGGGTGTTGCTTGTTAACAACTTTGGCCTAAGGCTGTAACCCTATACATTAATTATCTGAGATTGAATTCAGTGGAATATACTTCTAGGGAGATATACTGTACACAGGATTGTGCAGTAAATTAAAAGTGTGTTTGGGAAATTCATTCAAAATACAGAATGCTCCGTTAATAATGTTCTCTGCCATTCCTTGGAAAACCTACTTATTAACAATATTTCTAATCGGACCTAACAAAAATGTTTGCAGGACACTTTACAAAATATTAGGAACACAGGAATAAAATAATTCTGTGGAACAGGAAAAAATGCAAAATGTGAAACTATGTGAAAGCAACAGTACAATCTCCAGTTAATTCTGGAGCTAATTCCTGTTAACTCTCCAGTTAATAGCTGGTGGGACACAAATTTCTTCCTCCCAGTTGTCTTTTGAGAAGCAGGTGAAAACATACAGATCTTTGAGTGAAGTGTATGCCATAATTCTGGGGCCACCACAAAAAAAAAACAACAACTGGCAGATTACAACCTTACCTCCTTAGAGAATGAAATCCAATTTATGGCTCTGGCTATAGGAGGAGAACTTAAAAGCCACTTCACCTGCATATTAGTGGGTTCTTTAGGATGATTTCCCACCACCACCCAGTGATGTCTAGTATTGGTTACTAAGTGACTGTTCCCTACCAGCCCCAGATATACTGTTGGATGTATGGGACTGGTGCTAAAACTTTATCCAATGCAGAAGAGTCACATGATAGCTGCACTAGACAATAAAGCTCATCAATGGCTTTAGGAAGCAGGCAAAGCATGGGTTTACATGCACCGCTCTTCAGATTCAAGGAATAACACCGTTTTCCGCTCAGACATTTGGTCACCGCCCACCTGAAAGACTTCTCCATCTTTGCAGACCGTTCTTAAAATTTCAGTCCCTCGCACAAGATTAAAAGCACTGTCTCAGGGCTACTCACTTGCTTCTTGAAGTAGCCAATTGCATATTCATCTGCGTATGTGAGGAAGTTGAGAATATTGTGCTTAATGTGGTACTCCTTCAGGTGATTCATTAGGTGAGTTCCATATCCCTGAACAGAAATTAGGAGGACAATTTATTTTCTGCGAAATGCAACAAGCCAAAAACCTTGAAGCTCATATGTAAGAATCTGAGGACAAAATAACTTTAATCAAAGAAACATATTGGGACAGCAGGAATGCTGTGTGGGTGCCGAATAACATGCTTCCGACGTCCAGGATGAAGGGCTGCTGATTTTCCCTTTTCAACTTCACATGCACACTGAATTTTGCTTCAGAGCCCAGCCTCTCGAGAAGCTTTAGGGTAGAAGCTCTCAGGCCCTGCAATGGGAAGGGAAGTTTTTATGTGTGCCAAGTCTGCACAAAGGCCTTTGGGCCCCAGACTGAATATTTAGACCTGGAATCAACTACCCTGTTCTGCTGGCAGAAGCCAGTGGAAGGACTCCCGCTAGTTCAAAAGGGCTTTCCCTGCTCTCAGAACTGACGGAAGGATCTCTTCAGCACTACACTGAAATCCACCCTATAAGTTTTTCCTGGGTGTTCAAAGTGCATCACATATATTATTTCAGTAATCATTTCAAAAGAAGCTATCCCCATATTTCTGGTGGAGACTGAGACTGACAGAATAGCGATTTCATGGCTAAAGTCGAGATTTCAACCAGGGATTTTCCAGTTTTGCGGTCTATTACTATCATGAAGTCTCTCTCCGCTATGAATACACTTTTCTGCAAAATATGTCCTATTTAAAGGCTTTTTTTTATTTTGGGTATGTATCAGTTAAAATGAACAGCAAAATAACAAAAACAACATTCTAATGGTGCATATTATTTTCCTGCCTAATGCTCCCACGCGCCACGTAAGTAATCTGCAGTGACTGAGAAGGAAACAGAATTTCTGTGGGTTAAGAAAGGGTTAACTGGGTTGAGTAATGATCACGAGCTATGACGAAAGCAGGAGAGCAGAATTGTGGAACGATGTATTTAACCAGTGACTGACATAGAAACTTAACTTACCGTATTTTTTGCTCTATAAAAAGTAAGGGGAAATGTGTGTGCGTCTTATGGAGCGACTGCAGGCTGCGCAGCTACCCCAGAAGCCAGAACAGCAAGAGGGATTGCTGCTTTCACTGCGCAGCGATCCCTCTTGCTGTTCTGGCTTCTGAGATTCAGAATATTTTTTTCCCTGTTTTCCTACTCCAAAAACTAGGTGCGTCTTGTGATCTGGTGCGTCTTACAGAGCGAAAAATACGGTGCTTACTTACCACCACCCATGTACATTAGTTGTGGCGAGCTCCACGTGTTGCTGAAGTAAAATTCCCATCATCCCTGGCCATTGGCCATGCTTGCTGGGGATGATGGAAGCTGAAGTCCAGCAACATCTGGAGGGCCAAAGGTTCCCCACATCTGGTGGGGAGGACAAAGGTGGTGGAAGGACAAAGAACAGATGTCGGCGGTTCCTGCCCTAAAAGGCTCACAATCTAAGATATATGCAAGGAGGCATCAGAGGAAGGTGGGGAACAGAGGGGAGGGCAGAATAATATGCGACTAGTTCAGTTACACTGATACTGACTTCGTTACATGACTGAAAGGCATTCCAGAAAAGGTGAATTCTGAGTTCCTCCTATGTGGTTCATTTCATGTGATAAGAGGCACAGCTGAATGCCTCTTAGAGATGCATGGATTCATGGTTCTGGCTCTCTGCTGATAGCCAGACTACACTTAGGAAAATGGCATAACGGTTGAGACAAAAACGCAACACGTTTTCTTCTTTTTACAAGCTGAATTTCCAGGCTTTTTTAAATTTGGCAACCTTTCTACAGCTGGCATTTATTTCTGCATCCAGGCACTTTTTGGCATGAGCCTGCTGTGGGAGTGCCCTCGCCGCCTATGGGGCAGATGTGCAGTTGTTTCTGTTGGCTCAAAGTCAGGGGAAAGGCTGTGTGCTAATCAAATGGGATGTGCCACTACACAATGCAATTATGCCTGCATATCGTACAGTGAATTTTGTGCCTTTCCCTGCCACTGACTTTGTCCTTACCTTGACTTGTTCGTTAGAAGTCACAGCGCAGAAAACTATTTCTGTAAATCCTTGAGACGGGAACATTCGAAAGCAGATGCCGCCAATCACACGGCCGTCTTTGATCAATGCAAGGGTCTTGTGTTTCCTGGAGTTATATACATTTTATGTCAGGCTTGTTTCACAGCGAGTGATGTATAAGCATTATCATATCTCACATCCACAGCTAGAGCAGCAATAAATAATAAAAGCATTTGATGCAAAGACCTGACGCCAACTTCATGCTCTGCACAGTCGGTAAATACAAGATCTTAGCAATATATTACATTAAAGAGAAACAAAGCTGCTGATTTACTTTATTTAAAATGTAAAGATGCCCAGGAAAGTAATTATTACCGCGTTTTCCAACCCCCTTCCAAACGAATATCTGAACGTCCTATCATACAGTTCTGTATTATGTTTTCCTACATTATATTGAAGAATTACTTGTTTCTTCAAACTGAGGAACAGTTTTGAATTCACAGCACGAAATTATCATTGTAACAACCACAGGTGCACATATAAAACAACAGTCCTCTTCTCCCCCCAAAACAACAACAACAACAACAACAATATGTTAACAGTGGTGCAGGTTTTTGAAACCCAAGTTTGGTGAAGATACTAGACTCCAAAAATAATAAAGAAATACAGATGCCGTTAAGCAGGTGGAAAGAGGCTTTCAAAGAACAGCTAAGGAGACATTTTTATTGGCTGATATTAGAGAACCATAATCTACAATGCAGTAATATCTAAAATAGACAAATATTAATTTATATGAATCAATGTCCTGGTTCTTACATAATGCTAGCCATGGTTTGTCTAGTTCAAGTGTGATATGTTTGAATGCCTGAATCCAGTCCAAAATGGCTTCTTTATCTTGCAACAAACCATAATGTGAAGTCATGGTTTGCTATTTGCTTAAGAACCATGGATTATTTTGGCTATAGTTTGGCATTGTGCCAGAATCTAACAACCTTGTTTAACCAGAGTTTGTTTGGCCACCCACAAACAGTCACTAGGCTACAGAGTGCACAATGCAGGAACAGCTAGAAAATAAACCATCTGTGGGACTACGAATGGGTTCATTGAGCAAACCATGGTTTAGTGTTACACAGCCAGTAAGTGTAAATACTGGTGCTTAAGCCTGACTTTTCAGTCTAGCCAAGCTTTGTGGGATTGGTCTATTTTATTAGTGAATTTTTCCATTTTTTTTATGCTGGCAGAAGCCACCTGATACATCAAGCTTTCTTTGCTCATTTCCTACAAATTTCATTATATCATAAATAAAAATGGAGAACTGTATTTTTTCATGTTGTGAACTGCCTTTCATATCTGGCAGACCTGCTTTCATTGTTCATCTTTACCTTTCTTCTTCTGCTCTGAAGATTGCATCCACGCACCACATAAAATCTGAAAGCATGCTTTTTCTAGAAGCCAAATTTATCCAATATAAAGTATTGCCTTTCTTAATCTACCTTTCCCATGGAGAGGGGAGAAAAAACTTACGGATCAAAGACTAGACGAGTAATATACTCTTTCGGCATTCTGGGTAGCTGATGTGAGAATACATTCTGTAAGCCAACCAGCCACATCATGATTTTCTTATTTGGCTTTTGATTTAGGGAATTTCCAACTACGTGAAATTCAATCACTCCCCTGCGCTCTTCCATCCTCGCTGCTTCATCCCGGGCTGAGTGTGCAGATAGAAAATTAGTCTGCTTTATGAAAGGAAGAAGAAAAAAGAAAAAAGGTTCAGTATACATTTGAGAATTTTGCCTACTTTGTTTTCACAGTTAGGCACACAGCACACCTGGAAATCTGTTCCATCTGTTTTGATAGAACACATTTCTAAGTGTGTTAGAAATTCCACTGAAAAACAACAATTTGATTACAATGGGACTAATTTCACTGGATCTTTCTCCATGTGATTAGAAACATGGTGTGATCCCATGACTTATCTTGATAAGGTGAACTAATCAGCTCCCTTTCTACATACAGTGGTACCATGTTTCTCGAACTTAATCCATTCTGGGAGTCTGTTCGACTCCTGAAACCGTTCAAAAACCAAGGCGTGGCTTCTGATTGGCTGCAGGAGCTTCCTGCACTCAACCGGAAGCCACGTCGGACGTTCGGCTTCTGAAAAACGTTCACAAACCGGAACACTTACTTCCGGGTTTGCAGTGTTTGAAAGACGATTTGTTCGACAACTAAGCCGTTTGGGAACCAAGGTACCACTGTATTAGCAATGTTGTTGTTTTGTTTTAAATGAGCTCTGATGAAACTCAGAATTCACACTTAAAGATTTTACCGTTCCACACCACCTATTCTATAAGAGAAGCCTTTTTTACTTAAAGCATTTCATAGTTGCTATTTGCAGGAAAGGTATCAGTTTGTGATAACAGGAAGAACATCATGGCAGGGAGGGAGCTGCTGTTAATCCATGTGAAAAACACTCAGCTGTATGGACCAATGGTTTAATTTGGTTTAAGGCAGCTTCCTATTCTGTAGGCAGTATTACGTGTCACACTGAATTATGATATTCTGTTGGGAAAGGGAACAAATGCATTGCTTGAAATAAAAGGAAGCTAGGCGTGACAAAACCTACAGACAACTTCTAGTTCAGAGGTTGCCAACCTTACGGGGCTGATGGGCACATTTGCAAACTGGAGAAAACTACATGTCTCACCTCTGGACCAAGCATTGCAGCTGGATCTGTAATGGTTGACATCACTTCGTTGATGAGTTCAATAGGAATGTCTCCTACAACTCTTGGCTTCTTAGCATCCTCCACGGAATAAGGCTCATTGCTTTTTCTCTTCTCCCCTGGATAATATAGCAACAGCAATTGAAATAATAATCTAAACAACCAAAGAAGGTATAACTCTGTCCAAAGGCAGACATTCCAAGAATGGAAAAATTATGTTACTCATAAGAAATGCAATAAATCAATATTTTAGTGTGGCAGCATCCACACTTTGCGACTCCCTGCCTAGTGACATCAATCAGGTGCCTTCGCTGGACCCTTCTGGGTTCTGCCTTCTCCATGGAAATAAAAAGCCTCTGAGCAGTTTATGATACCAGGATGAACACCCCAGCAGATTAGAGGGCCAGCCTAGCCCAGTCCAAAGGAGAAAGTTTGCTTCTCCAACCCAAAAAGAACATTCAGCTCTAACGGCCAGTTTCCCTGGACCCATCTGATACCAGGGGAACTCACAGCTTCTGGATTGTGTGGGTTTGATTACATCCATGTGCATTATTGAAATCCATTCTAAGGTGCCTTAAGTAGAAGATGAGTTACACTTCTTATAAATATGGACAAATGACAGTTTTGGGTTGCTGTGGTTTTTTTAAGTGTATATAAACACCTACATGTTGTGCAACGCAAATTTAAAAATAAACATTATCACTACTTTGCACAAAACGGGGTGTTATAGCCAATGCCAGTCCTGCTCTGCATAGGCCCACTGAAAGTAACAAACACCACAAACTCATATCCGTTAATTTCAATGGATCTCCTCTAAGTAGGACTAGCCCTGGATAAAACCCCAAGTTCTTGTCCCATGGAGTATACAGGCATTTCCTATTTGTGTCAATGTGACAAAAGTTGCTTGTCTCCAAGCCTGCCTTTTTCCTCTGTGATGTAAGAGAAGTTGCACACAGAACTATGTGTAGTTATTTGATTCTTTTCTCATTGTCCCAACCCCCAATACAGGGGAGCTGCTGAGATGGAAGATGAGGATGGATGAACAGCTCCTGAACCCTATTCTCCCTGTACTTCTTTCCCATTGAAAATGCTTCTTCCTGCCTCCCTCCCTCTCTGCAGCTGCATTTATCCCTGCTGAAGGAGAAGACACAGATATACAGCTGCATTAAGAGTAGATGTCTCTTCTGGTTCATGAATCAACAAAAATGGCAGTTAAGCTTCCATTGTATAACGTTTTGCACATATGGCATTAAAAGCTGCAAGGAGACAGACTGGCACTTTAGGGCCAGGATCAGCTAAAAATAGCTGCATTTTGACTTGCTTCATTAACTGCTGGGCAGGGGGGCGTGTTGCAGAATCAAATAACTTGGAAGGGGAGAAACACTTTGTCAATTCAGAATGAAAGATTTTAGATGAGCTTTGATTTTCCAAATTGCTCCTGAACAAAACATGGGCTTCAGAAGGTGCTCACTGGAGGCACACGAAACATGTATGTGCTTGAAGTCAGGTCACTTGAAGAAGCAACAAGCATCCACCACACCTCTCTGGACAATTTCAGTTGAATTCTTGCAGCCGAGTCCTTGTTTCACGACATTCAATAGGCCATACGTCATAGCAAGCCTTCTTAGAGATTGTGGAGTTCAGATTTGCCTGGGCTGCGAAGGGCATCCTTTGTCTCTTATCTCCAACAGGTATTTCAAATGTACGGGGGCTAATATCTGCTGAGGGAAAGTCACTCTGCACGTACTCAGGGCTTATCTACCTTTACCTTTCACCCTGCAATTTCCAGGCAGAGATCTGCACTTTAATGCTCTGTGTCTGAGCATCCTCTCCCCTGAGCTTTCCCCACCAAAACCCGCTCTTTAAAACTGAATCAGAGCAAACGTCAATTTGAGTTTTCTGCAGACTGGTTTCTACACTGGTTGGACACACACAGACCTGGAAAGCCCAGACCACGGCTGGAAATAGCAGAAGAAAGGTAAGTGTGGATAAGCCCTCATTTAGTTGCTTCACATGTCTGAGGGTTGAGCCCTACCAAAGAGGTAAAAGTAAAGGTAAAGGACTCCAGTCAAAGGCGACTATGGGGTTGCAGCACTCATCTCGCTTTCAGGCTGAGGGAGCCAGTGTTTGTCCACAGACAGCTTTTCGGGTCATGTGGCCAGTATGACTAAACCGCTTTTGGCGCAACGGAACACCGTGACAGAAACCAGAGCGCACGGAAACACCATTTACCTTCCTGCCATAGTTGTACCTATTTATCTACTTGCACTGGTGTGCTTTTGAACTGCTAGGTTGGCAGGAGCTGGGATAGAGCAGCGGGAGGTCACCCAGTCGTGTGGACTAGAACTGCAGACCTTCTGATCAGCAAACCCAAGAGGCTCAGCGGTTTGGACCACAGCGCCACCCGCGTCCCCTACCTGCCAAAGAGACTGGGTTTCCGAGTTGGGTCCTGGTCAACCCGACTGATAGTTAAGCCCTCTAAATAGCATGAAGCAAGACACCAACACTGTAGAACAATGGCTAGAACCTTTTTTGTTGCATAACCTATCAACGTGGGGCATCTCCGACAGCTTTATCATGCTCTACTCCCATTCTATTTAATGGGGCTTGCTCAGCAGAAATTCCATGCAGATTCCCTAGCTTGAGCACAAAAAAAGCTAGAAGCCCACTGCTCTTCATGTTACCTAGATTCGGGTCCAGACTAGAAGCAGCCTTGCAAGCAGGACTCATACTTCCACCACTGGGTTGCTCTAGAGAGGAGGGGCTTGCACTGTAAGGAACAGACCTTACCACAGGGGGGCGGCTGATAACTGCAAGGAGACAGAAAGAAAACATTGAATGTAGGAATGATCGGCACTAAGTAGAGCCCCCCTGAAGCTATTTACATGTTCAGGGAATCCTCCAATTGGTGTTAATGGGAGCTTTCCTTGAAATGCAAATAGCAGCTTCAGAGAGGGGATTGTAGTCAGGAAGAGAAAGGGTAAATTTTCCCATTCTCCACCCCACAGGCAGCTCAGGCTGTCCCAACAGCTGCTGTTTGCATAGCATCCATGTCATTCTGTCCTGCACCACATTACATTTACCTGTCTGGATGCCTAGTTGGGCACTTCGAGAAGATGATGCTATGAAATCTGGATCCCAGATAGGAGAACTTTGACTGTACACCTCTTCCTCCAGCATGGACAGGAACCTTAACACAGGAATTGAGGCAGCATTAATAGATGGGGGTCTTATCTACCAAGAAAAGCATACCTTGCTTCATAATAATAATACTTTCAGAAAGCTATCAAAACAGGAACAAGCTGAACAAACAAAAAACACTTTTGGAAAAATGGTCCGTTGCAAATTTCTGATGGAACCTAGTAACAGTTGAGAGAAAAAGCACAGTACTGATGTTTGCTTATATATCTAATGCATTTGTTAGATGCTTATAAAAATTCTTGAGCTACTCTAGCTGGCGTTACTACTCATCACTACTGCTGACAATTGTTCTTACTGCCATGGTTTTTTTTTTAATTCCCCCCTTCTCTACATTGTATAAAGTCATCTGCAGTATGATCCTATCCTTGTCTACTCAGGAGTAAGTACACTTCAGTTCAATAGGGCTGACTCCCAGGTAAGTAGGTACAGGGCTGCAGCCTTAGAAGCCCACAAGTTTGTTTTGGAGTATTTTCTATACCAGGGATGAGGAACCTGAAGCCCTCTAACTGAAGCCCTCTAACATTGGGCTCTAACTGCCATCCACTTCAGCCAGCACGGCCAGTTCTCAAGGATAGGAGTTGTAGTCCATTAGCATGAGGTGGGGGGCTTGGGTTTCTCATTCCTGCTTCAGAACCATTAGAAGTGAGCTTTTACTTCTGTCCTGTCCCATCCCATTGCCTGGGGCTCATTCATGGAGGTGCTGCCTTTAAGGTCACAACAGAAAATCTAGGAACATTTATGCCAGAAAATACTGGAAAGCCTTCACTATTTAGGCCTGTAAATAGCTAAAAGAATATCTGAACAAACACTTAAAAGAGGTTTATGCTGCCATTATGCAGATCCTGCTAGGCAACAGATCACATTTTAGGAATAATACTAGAGCGCTTCCTTTGAAACATCGAAATATCTGACCAGGCTATGCATTAAGATGATAATCATGCAATATTAGAAAACCCTCATACTATTAAGGATATGCCTGCTTAATCCCTTCCTCGAGGTCTGTTGAGAATTCTGCTTTGAAAAATAAGAACTCGCTCAGAATTCTAAACCGAAGTTTGACCAGCTGAGTCATTCGTTTTGTGTGGAAATATTGCTCACAGCAAGAATGATTGTTTAAAAAAATGGTTTAACATTCATGTGAGGCTGCAAGCCCCAGCAAACTCAGTGGGGCTTCTCTTTAAATAGATACTGCATGGGATTGCACTAAACCATTGTTTATGACAGCAGGAAAATGTTATTCACCTCATGTCCTACCTGTGGCCTTCCAAATGGCTTCTCTTTGGCCACTGGCAATGCTGGACTTTGATATGATCCAGCACAGCTCTTCTTATTACATCTGGACTACAGGCTTCTGATCTAAAGTTGGTTAAAACACACCAGGGCAATAAACCCGGGTTGCATGGTTCAGATGTAAGACTGAACTCTGGATTAATATAAACCAAGCTCTCCACACCAAACCCAGCACATGAAAGCAGAGCAAGAGGTATGTGCGTCCTCTGTGCTCATTCGCAGCTTCATGTGCCGTGGTTTTACGAAATCCTCAATGATTGTCTGAACTGGGCCAATCTGTCTCTGGTGCAAAGCCAACAAAATCACATTACTAACACAACATCGTGACAGTCTCATTCAGGTTGATTTGCAGCGTAATTCCAAGATGCATTAGCCAACTATAATTGCCTTCAGTGTGGTGGAAATATGGCATTAGTTGTGATTATGTCACTGTGATCAGACTCAGATACACCCTAACTAATTCCCAGTCCAGTCTTTCCCCAACCTGGTGTTTTCCAGATGTTCTGAACTCCAACTCCCATCAGCCTCAGCCATCAAGATCAATGGTCAGGGATGGTGGGAGTTGTAGTCCAAAACATCTGGAGGGCACCAGGGCGGGGAAGCTGCCTTAGACTCTCAAAGAACAAGTGGATATAAACAAATTCTGAAAGAGAAAGAAACTGTTCCATGAGATGGCGCAAAAACAGCCAGCTCATCAAAAATGACATAGGGCTTGTTATTTTAAAAAGAAAAACCCTTAATAATTCTCATAGAACAGTTTCTTTCACTTTCACAGTCTTTGTCCCCACACCCTTAATTCTAAGAGAAGCAAGCCTAGATAGACAGGCATAAAGATCTCTCTTTATCTTTATCCTTATCCTATTTGTTCTCTGAAAGATCCGAGTGTGTGGAAGCTTTGCAACATTAGATATTTAACTCATCTCATCAGAGACACTACTTTGCCAATGTTTCTTCATGATGAAGCAGTCACTATTAAAGAGCTGCATGTTACTGCTGAGCAATTTGTTCTTTGCTAAACCGGCAGCTTTAAAAAAAAAGGTAATTACATGGTACCTTTTGCTATTGTCCCACTAATGTGTTTGAAATGCAAGCAGTCATGAATAAATTATTCCTGTTACAGTACAATTATTATGTAAACTGACATCTTCATGGCTTTCCCCAAGCTGCACGGCAAGACACACTACTTATAAAGTCACAAGCTATGTAATGCACTGCACTGTGTTGATAGGTCTAAAAATGCAAGCGAGTAGCTTCTGCTAAATTATTGAAAATGAAATCAAGGGAAACAATAGATACTTGAACTCAATAGGGTACAAAAGACCACTTTCAAATCCTACCACACAGACACACAAACTAATACAGCATAAAATATTTATATTAAATGATGTCTTTTGAATAACTCTCTCTAACTCTCTCTCTCTATATATATAATATACAATGAAATGCAGCCTGTTAAAGGCTAAAGCGAATTATCCTCACACACATTAAACCACAACTATGGTTTAAGATGGTGTGGCGAAGCTGGCAAATTGCTGTCCACCCATGAAGTTTTGGACCTTTGGAGCTCATTTTGAGTCCTGAACAGAAACAATTTCAATCCAATCCTTGTGGAGTTAAATCTTGGGTTATGAATTTCATCAACTTTAGCAGCAGGTCAACTCCAGAAATGCCTGGCTTGGCGTATACATTTTTGCTCGGTGAACAGAAGGAGCTTCTGTTCACTGCAGGACCGCTTTCCAATGAGCGGAAGCTTTCTGCAGCCACACAGTGAAAACTCAGCTTCTGAGCCAATGTTTATCACATAGCACATCCATTATACATATCTTAAGAAATTCATTAAGATCACTTAATTAAAAGCTAGACCAAATTTCACTGAGATTTTTTAAAATATTTGTTTCACTGCATTCTTATCCTGCTTGTCTGCCTATGCCCAAACAGAACCACATACAAAGGCCCACTTCACACATAACACTAAGCCAAACATGTCTTGGTATAAATGGGGGGAAAGTGGGATTCCCAGAGCTAAGATAGCAGCCACAACCCTCTTTCCCCAGGGCCTGGCACTACTCAAAGCTAAGCTATGGTTTGATGCAGCACTACTTCCAAACCCAGGCTCATGGATTGTCTCCTGCAAACCACCAAAGGCAACATGTACATTTCTACTGCATGACCACTGCCATGTGTTGTGCATAGGGCTGCCTCTGAAGATGGTACGGAAACTTGAGCTCGTGCAGAATTCAGTGGCCAGGTTCCTCAATGGAACAATAATAATATAATGATAATTTATTATTTGTACCCCGCCCATCTGGCTGGGTTTCCCCAGCCACTCTGGGTGGCTTCCACAGAGACCAAAAATACACTAAAACAAGACGGTTTGAGCATATTGCACCAATGCTGGCCTGACTGCACTGGCTGCCAATTAGTTCCCAGGCACAATTCAAAGAGCTGGTTTTGACCTATAAAGCCTTAAGCGACTCAGGACTGCAATACTTCAAGGACCGCCTCTCTCCATGTGAACCAACCTGGACCCAGAGATCATCATCTGAGGCCTTCTTTGTGTTCTGTCAGTGTTTGAAAAGGAAAAGGTTTTGACCTCCTATGCCTGGTCCTCAGACCCTAGTCGGCACAGAGAGTACTTGAGAAAGAGTACTTTGCAGAATGCTGATTTTATTCTTAAAAAAGTCTTCTCCAACTACGACCGACCGCTTTAGACATGCCAAACGCAGCCAACTTTCTACCATCCAACCAACCCACAACACACACAATCAATGACCACTCTATATTTATAGACATAGGTAGATAAAGGTTTGCATGAGTCATGTAGCCTTTGCCGATTCATTGTAGGCCGCTGACTCATGCTGACTCAGTTCCTTTTGTACTAAAGAAACAGCGGCTAATTTTAAGCTGTGACATGTTCCTCCTCCTCAAGAGGTCCGGAGGGTGTCAACACAAGAAAGGGCCTTTTCTGTTGTGGCTCTCCATTTGTAGAATGCTTTCCCCAGATAGGTTTGGTCTTCATCATACACCTTTAAGTGCCAGGCAAAACCTTCCTCTTCAACCAGGCCTTTGGCTGATTAACATGCGATACCCTTTCAAATGTTTTGTGGGATGTGGAGTTTATCAGTTTGTTTTTGTTTTTGCTATGTATTTTGTGCTTTTATATTATATTTTTATGTTGTGAACCGCCCTAAGATCGGCGGATGAAGGGCGGTATACAAATTTAAATTAATAATAATAATAATAATAATAATAATAATAATAAATATACATTTTAAGTTAATCAGAAAGTTCACAACAAAAGCAAAATTACTTAGGGAAATGTGTGAGTATTAGCGTTCGTTTCTCAGGTGGAAGCTTGTCCTTTTCCTGTCTTGCGTGTTCTAGGAGTTGCCTTCTCATGACGGTAAAGACAGAGCGCAGCAGTGTTCTCCCAAAAACTTGTGTGGTTTCGTATCGAGGTAGACTGTCACAAAACTGGGGGACGTTGCAGTAACACAACCACCTGCAAAGGGGGAAATATTAAGATAGAATAAACCCAGGCAACGGATCCAAACTAATATGAAAAAATATCTCCTTTCAAAACCTAACGACTCTATTCACAATCAATTCACCTTAGAGCAAGAATTTACTGCATCCTCTTAACAAAAGTATATTTAATTAATATCCAGAATCACGACACTTGCTGCAAATAATCTGGTTAGAAAACACATTAAAATTCCGTAGCTACATGCACACTAGAAAACTTCTAGCAGGTCCAAATTGTAAAATAAGAATTGCAAAACTGGGTCAAAAGTAAGTCACCAGCTCTTCCAGCTCAGGCATCTACTGACATCTAAACAAATGTAGACTGACAAATCATAGAATTGTAGTCCTGAAAATGTCCAAAATGTATTTTGTACCTCTATCTTCAGTACATTTTATTTTATTTTATTGCTATGGCATCTTCTGATGATGATGATGGTCACCTAGTCCAATCCCCAGCAATGCAAGAACCTCAGTGAATGTGATATTCTCTAGAAGCAAGATGTTTGCACCCTTCCCTGGAGAAATTGCAGGGAACAGAACGGGCCCTGAGGCGTGCAAAGCCTTCCTTGCCTCCACTAAGCCAGGTTTGATACTGCAGCGGAACAGGACCTTTGCACGAGGTACTAAAATGTGTCGGGAGGTGGATCATTTTAGGAAGATTGTGCAGAAATTACCCTTTCCCTGGCAGCTGACTCTAAGAATTATAGCAAACATGTTGCTTGCCAAATCCTGTCCAAAATGCTGGGAATATGCACACAGTAAGCAGGTTACTCACACAGAACTTGCACCTGATTACCTGCAAAACAATTTCATTAGCACTCTCCTAAAGGCTTGGTCAGGGATGCAGGTAGCGCTGTGGGTTAAACCACAGAGCCTAGAACTTGCTGATCAGAAGGTCGGCGGTTCGAATCTCTGTGATGTGGTGAGCTCCCGTTGCTCAGTCCCTGCTCCTGCCAACCTAGCAGTTCGAAAGCACATCAAAGTGCAAGTAGATAAATAGGTACCACTCCGGCGGGAAGGTAAACAGGGTTTCCGTGCGCTGCTCTGGTTCGCCAGAAGCAGCTTAGTCATTCTGGCCACATGACCCGGAAGCTATACGCCGGCTCCCTCGGCCAATAAAGCGAGATGAGCACCGCAACCCCAGAGTCGGTCACGACTGCACCTAATGGTCAGGGGTACCTTTACCTTTAAAGGCTTGACCACAAAACCATAGACATCTGCAACAGGAACATTGTTAGGCAGCACCAAAAGACAGGGTAAAATAAGGACAGCCTCAACAGGAGCAAGAAAATATTTTATCTAGGAATGGTGGCAATATCCTAGCCCTGCTGCCCGCTCCCTAGCTTCTGGTCATCACAGGTATATTGCATTGGAACTCGTAGGCTGTGCTTTTGTCTACAGCTTGACCCTACAAACAGACTTTCCCTGCATGTATTTATCTGATCCAGTCTAAATCAAGTCAATAAATATGACGTCAAGAATATTGGTCCCAACAGTGTACGTAATAGGAAAAGGGCAAATGGCACCCACTACCTACCGGAACTGATCCTACAGGTATAATAATAATAATAATAATAATAATAATAATAATAATAATAATAATTTATTATTTATACCCCGCCCATCTGGCTGGGCCTCCCCAGCCACAAATGAATACCTGAAACAAGACACTGTTACCTTGTGTAGTTCACTTTGTAGCTGGCAATGTCGTCATTAGGTGACCTCTGTCTTCGCTGTGAAGGTGTCTCCAGGTGCCAGTAGTTGATGCGATTCAGGAACATTTTAGCCAGCTCTACTATCGTTTGCCTCTCTTTCGACGGTAAGTGACTAAATTTGTATTGCACAAAATTATTAACTCCCTTAAAAAGAGAGGACAAATAAATAAGACCATTTGTAAATTCAAAGGAAGACGAGGCTCTAAATGCATATTTAGGATTTTATTTATGTTAAGTGATGAATTAATATGTTTAATTCCATAAGGTGAAGATTTAAGGATGTTAATGTCTAAGTTAAATTTTATAAGAATTGGGATTTGGAAAACCGTTAAAAGGACATGCAATGAAATTCAACCACGGGGAAGTGAGGAAGTCACTTAACAAAGTTAATAAGTGTAATTTTCAATAAGGCTATGATTTATGTTTGTTTGTCTTATGTGTTTGTTTGTTTGTTTATAATACTGTGAAAACTAATTAAAAAATTGGGGGGGGGACTAAATGCATATTTCCTATTTAATGACTGCATTCTCTCTAGTGGCTAGTTGAGGTCCACTTCACATTTTATCTTTTTCAAAATCCAAACAGCACAGGTGACACGTGTAAGTAAATCTCTGGAAGAGAAACCAAAACCACCTCTTAATAAAAGCAAGGACTTTCTCCCACAGATGTAGCTTGTCGAATGACCATGCCACTGGCTATCACGGATTATCTTAACAGTCAAATGAATTTGGAACCAACTTTCCCAGACTCTGCCGAAAAGCAAAGTGTGTGTTTGTGTGTGTTTTGTCTATCTGTCAGCTGTGACCTAGAGAACAGACGCAACAAGATAGGGTGGTGCAGACTCTCTGTCAAAATCCCACATTTGCCCCAAAAGGTTTGCACTCTCTGATTTAGTACAACTGAGGGCTGTAAGTGGGGTTTTGAGCTCCCCACTTCAAACAGCAGACTAGCCTCCACTGCTGGCAACTCACAAAAAGTCTCTTAGCAAAGCCAGGGAAACCATCTAGAGCAGTAGCTTTAAAGACAGGATGGGCAACTGTCCGAATGAAATTGCAGAAGTGTGAAAGGGGGCAGGGGGTCTTTCCTAACTGCGGTCCAGAGGTGCATATGTGCTCCCATTGGTAAGCATGGAAACCACAGCTGAGTGAGTGTTCCCAATAACAGGGAAGCCCCACTTTTGCACATAAATCGAATCTGCACCAGCCAAGCTAACTTCAGTCAACTAGCATGGCATAGCTAGTCTGCAGACCTTGTTTCTCACTGGGTACTTGATCTATAACACCAGCTAATATCCCTAAAAGTCTTTAGTCATCATTCTTAGCCCCAAGTCAGCAAGACTCTTCATCTACTAATAGGAGATGCCTCTGTATAGATGTACTTTACCTGTTCAATACTAGGTTTCTCAAACGGGGGGCTCTCCAAAGATCCTTCTACAACAGGTTTTCCCATCTGTAATATACACTTCCTCAAAAGCTGTTGAAAAGAGATTTTTTTTAAAAAATAAATAAATTAAAAAGCTTACTAACTAGGGCTGGATGATAACTGGTTTTCAATATTGCGGTATATCACCAGGTAAACATCGCAATGTATCAATATATCACGATATCTGAAATAAGGAAGGAACTACGGAGGGGCGAACAGGACAATGTCCTCGCAACTGCTGCTACTTAAGGGACTAAAAGTGATAAATGTTTAAATTATCAATCACCTCATGGTCACTTTCAGCAGCAGGCAAGCCAAAATGCACCCAAATGAGACTTTTGGTTTTGGGCCTGGCTAATCTGACAGTCCCAGATTATTTGTATTCACTATAACTCAGCACCATACTTTGGATTGCCCTGAGTATCACCATTTGGTACTCCAAGACCAAAGTATCCAATGAAGCCATCCTGTTTGTGCAAGAACTTCTGCTTCTGCAATGGAACTTTCCCTTCCCCCTCCTCCCCACATGCCCCAAATCTGTTCTGCAGGTTCCCTGAGGCCTCTGAAGGAAATCTGCAGGGGGCATGTGGCAAGAGGAAAGGGAGGGGAAGAGATCCGTGCACCAAAGGAATGTCTTCACTGGATAGAACCTATGATTTGCAACTATAACAATTATACAATAATATAATAATAAATTTTCATTTATACCCCACCCTCCCCGGCCAAGGCCGGGCTCAGGGCGGCTAGCACCAAATATGAATTACAATAAAACGTAATAGAAAAACAACAACAACAACAACAATAACAACAAACAAACAGTTAATTAAAATACAGCTTAAAATGCAGCCTCATTTTAGTAGTAGCACATAAATCAAGACCATAAAGGGAGGAAACATCAGATCTTCACCCGAGCCAGCTATCCATGCTGGTCCTACATGGGCCAGCAAAAAAGCCAAGGGAAAATTTATATACCAAATCCCATATAAGGGGTCAGAGTGAGTCTAAGCCGAAGGCCAGGTGGAACAGCTCCGTCTTGCAGGCCCTGCAGAAAGATGTCAAATCCCGCAGGGCCCTAGTCTCTTGTGACAGAGCATTCCACCACGTCGGGGCCAGTGCTGAAAAGGCCCTGGCCCTACTTGAAACCAATCTAACCTCCTTGAGGCTTGGGACCTCCAAAGTGTTGTTATTTATGGACCTTAAGGTCCTCTGTGGGGCATTACCTACAGACTCTATCATATATAGAGGAAAGGCACTACGTCTTGTATGAGTCAAGCCCAGAATTACTGTCATACAGGATCCAAGCCAAATACAGTGCACTAATTGATGGTAACATTGCTCAGTTTTTGCATCAATCTCTACGGATGTTTTACGGAAGATAACAGCAGCACTGAATGTATTCCGGGAAACAAAACAAAAACCGGCAACTTGCCTTGAACAAGTAAAAGTAGACTTGCTTGGTATCTGCATCTTCTTCCTTGTGAACACAGGCAAAGAGATACTCGACATCCAGCACAATCCCCAAGAGCCTGTTCATTTCGTCTTCAGATACATTCTCCAAATGGGAAACGTGAGCAGCTAAACAAACAAGTAAATCCAAAGCTTAAAGGGAAAGGCCTGAGCAAATGGAAGCATTTATCTGTTCTTTGTTAAATTGGCCTGTCTCGGGAATGGGCAGCAGACACACAAAAGCCAAAGCAAAGTCATGGAGAATCTTTTTTTCAACCCGCTAGAGATGCTATCACAGACACTACTAACACATCAAGTATTTTCCACATCCAAACAGTTACTGTCAGATTTGCACCCTGCTGTGTTAACCTAAAATCAGTATTTGATGTGGCAAAAGCTGTATTATTACGATTTTCTATTTTTATTTAACACTTGAAACAATAACAAAATTTCAAATATAAAAAAAACCACACAATTAATATTGACTCCCCTCCCCCCCCCTTCCATTTTATTACAATCTTTTCCACCACATATTCTAATTTCTCCCCATTTTATATCTCGGTATTTTTAACTGCTGAATTTATTCTATTACTGTTAACTTTTTTTAAGTGCTTGCAATATTTCTCCAAATAATCTATAAAACATTTCCAATCTTCCTTGAATGGTTTTTTTTTATCCTGATCTCTTACTCTTATCTGTCCATCTTGCCCTTTCTATTTATTCTATTAGCTTCATCTACCATTCTTCCTGGGGACGCGGGTGGCGCTGTGGGTTAAACCACAGAGCCTAGGACTTGCTAATCAGAAGGTTGGCGGTTCGAATCCCTGCGATGGGGTGAGCTCCTGTTGCTTGGTCCCTGCTCCTGCCAACCTAGCAGTTGGAAAGCGCATCAAAGTGCACGTAGATAAATAGGTACCACTCCGGTGGGAAGGTAAATGGCATTTCTGTGCTCTGCTCTGGTTCGTCAGAAGCGGCTTAGTCATGCTGGCCACATGACCCGGAAGCTGTACGCCAGCTCCCTTGGCCAATAAAGCGAGATGAGCACCACAACCCCAGAGTCGGTCACAACTGGACCTAATGGTCAGGGGTCCCTTTACCTTTTACCATTCTTCCTTCACTGGTATTGTATCTTCCCTCCAATTCTGAGCACACACCATTTGTGCTGCTGCAAAAACTGTATTAGCAGTGGCTGATGACATGTTGAGGTGGCAACACTCATCTGACTTCCGGTCAGTCATGTTGCTGCATCTTACCGAGAAAGAGGGGGGCAAGATAGCAGCGAGGCCAGTGCAGAGCTAACACAGTGGTGAAGCCCATTTGTGGCTCCTGTAGGGGGTTTACACTGTGCTGACCTCCCTGCCACCCTACTGCTCTACGTCCCAGTAAGCCACAGCAACATGACCAACCACAGGGCAGGTGAGCAGTACCATCCCACCACACTGTCCGCTGCTGATTATTAACCATTATGTGTAGTAAACTATAGAGCAGGGCATGAATCAGTCCTGTTTTCTTCTTCCTGTTTCAGAAAATGTTATCTCTCCTGTCCTTTACAGTGTGCCATTTAGATTCTCCATAGCTGAGAACACATTGATTATCTACTGTGTTGATAGGGCTGGGCGATATAGTGATATATCATCCTAAACCTGTTTGAAGTCCACATTGTGATATTGGTTTCATAATTTTTGACGCGGCAATATATCACAAACCATGATGTGTGTGTGTATGCTACACAAAAATCACAATGTGGGGGAAACTGTGAAGCAAGACAAAGCTTCCGTTGATTCCTGCAGCCCCTGTTAACTGTGCTGGCTCAGCTCTCCCCTTCCTCTTGCAAGGAGGCAGAGAATCACAATGCAGGAAAAACTGTGAAGCCAGCCAATGCCTCTACAGAGCTCCATCCTTATTTCAGACATTGTGATATATTGCACTGTTTAGCTGGTGATATATCACAATGCTGAATTGTATGACATATCTTTGCTATGAGAATGAGAGATTTCTGTATGTCTGCTAATAGGAAAGCAATCCAGTTAGATATGTGAGTAGTCCCAAAACCTCTCCGGAATAATATTGTCAATCTGAGATTTCTCACTTATTTCATTCTATGGCGCATTTAGGTCTCAGGGATTTGCAAAAGATTATTTGCAAGATCTCTGGTGTAACTTTGTTGGAACAAATTAGTTCTCCTAAATGTCATCAGGCTACCCTAAGAACACACAGGTGCTATAGCGTAAAAACTTGGTGCAAAATTCTTTCCTAGGCTCCCTGAGAACCGAAGAAAAGCAAATGCTTCAATGTCTTAGAAGCTTAATAAATGGCGGTTGTAACCATCTAACAGCAGGAGGCTAATTGGGAAATTAGTTACACTGTCATTTTAATGACAGCAGGGTCTGAACTGTGAAGACACTTCTGTTAGCAGCTCCTATTCTCAATAGATTATCTATTCTCTCCAAAGGAGAGAGAAAGGAGTCCGACATTTCTGAGCCTGTTCAGACTCAAGGTCTTATTGTCCCTGCAGATCTAATCAAATGTATTCAGTGGCCCTATGCTGCTATAAGAAAGCCATTCTGTTTTCCATTCTACAGTATTTAAACTTACCTCCAATCATCACAAATAAAGGGAATATTAGAGAATACCTTACTACATAGATATTCAGCAATCATTAGCATACTAGTCATAGAAAGCTGTTTTAAAGTTTAATATATTTATGTTTTGGGTACGGCAATATTGAATTTTAGCAAACTTCTACATTTTGCAGCTTTCTTGTGGAGCTCTGGCTATCAGTTTTTGGTACAAAATTGCCTCCCTAGACCTGCTGAAGAAACTGCTAACAAACAACAGCAGAATGACATGACATATCTTTTAATCCTGCTTCTTTGCTACCTCTTGTTTTCCATACTTAGTTGAGCCACGTAGGTATATGCATAATCTTCAGATTTATTTTGTTTTTGCAGCTGAACACATCTTGAGTCATTTAAATGTATTTTGTTCGCATTTCTGTGACGTGACAGGAAAACACTGTTCCAAGAGTCTGATCTGGGAAAGCTATTTCATGCACTGAAATCCTGAATCCGTACCCAAATACAGGTTGATAGATGTAGCAAAACAAGCAGCCATGGAGGACATTACATTTGAAGAAGAAGAAGAAGAAAAACCTCTATATATGTAATTTGACTTCTTGGCTAATAAGATCAGCTATTTTTGCTTTAAGGTTTCAAACTGCAGCCTTGAAAATAACTTTGGAAACTGACCCATATCATAAAGTTATTTATGGTGCTTTCCCCACTCTTTTGGTTATTGCAAAGAATTTTGAAGTGCTACATGAATAAGGTATTTCATCTTCCCCAAAAAAAGTGTGCAGGTGAGTTATGTCCATGTGCTGCACAACTGCACATAAGCACATATATGTAACAACAAAAATAGGATTTTTGCCCCTCACAGTGCATTATCATAATAATTATGAATCTAGATCAATAATAATAATAATGTGTTTTCCACATAAGGAATTCTGAGTGCAGAACTTGAGAGCCACAATATATTAGAGGCTTTTGTTGTTGTTGTTTTTAAAAAATGATTTTACTACTATCCAGAGTAGTAGCAATAGATAACCATAAATTGGGAAATTCTACTTGAAAATGTTTGCATTACATTCTCTTTATATAATAATTTTACTTTAAAATTGTTTAACTGTAAGAATACCAACAAATAACAATAGAAAAAAGGAGAAGAATGATAACTAAAAAGAGAACAAGAACTTATGCACTGTCAGGCCTCTGCAGAACTACTGAATATCTGGTCTTCGTTCTACCCTTGTGCTCAGCTTTAGCATATTTTCAAATACACAGTATATTTAGGTCCGTTTGTTTTTTCTTAATTTGCTCAATTTACTGTTACCTTCCCCGAACCTTTGGAACTGGGTAGGCTATGAACTTCAATTAAGTGCACCTTGGGAGTGCAGAGAAATACCAGTACCCGAAACCTTACTGTCGGTCAACTTTCATATTTGGTTTGTATTTATGTGCTTAAGCCAAAATTGTTGTTTTGTTTTGTTTTATTGCAATAACTGAATTTATTCTGTATTTGCTTAATTTCTGGATTTTGTTATTAACAATTCTGAATAATATTTGTGGGGTTTTTTTATGTTTCTCCATTTTAATGTTGCAAATGGGTTTGCTGTAAGCCGCTTTTGGGCACAGCTTACTGTGGGGAAAGCGGCGTATAAGTAATAAATAAACAAACAGAAATTCCAGAAGAAAATGCTACAAAACCTACCTAGTGCATGATTACAGCTACGACATGGTTCGTTAAGACTCACAACCGCCTGCTGTAGTTCTGCTCTGGGTGGAGTTGGAGGTGGGTTAGGGTTTTTCCAGCCATTACATTTACAAGATTCCTCAGCCTGTAATTTTAAGAAAGTGGGGTGGGGAGATAGGGAGACAGAGAGAGAGAGATCGTACGAGTTTAAAGAATGTATAAACATTCCCCATATTACTAGTAATGCTAGGAAAGGAGAGCTTTTACATTGCCACAACACAGCTATTTTCTTGACTTCTGTAAGATGCGCTTGTGTTTATACACAAATACAGAAGAAGAACAACATAAGGAAAATCCTTCTGGATCAAACCAGAAATGAAATGCAGTATCCCTGTTCTCAGTGGCCAACCACATTCCTATGGGAAGCCTGAAAACCAAGACCTGAGCCAGGGGTCAGCAATCTTTTTCAGCCGTGGGGCAGTCCACCATCCCTCAGAACCTGTGGTGGGTCGGACTATTTGGGGGGCAGGTATGAATGAATTCCTAAGCCCCACAAATAACCCAGAGATGCATTTTAAATAAGAGCACACATTCTACTCATGTAAGAACACCAGGCAGGCCCCACAAATAACCCAGAGATGCATTTTAAATAAAAGGACACATTATACTCATGTAAAAAGACGCTGATTCCCAGACCGTCCGCGGGCCGGATCGAGAAGGCGATTGGGCCGCATCCAGCCCACGGGCCTTAGCTTGCCTACTCCTGCCTGAGCCCAACATTTCTCAACCCACTTGTGATTCCAAGAAACTGGAATTCACTGGCTCTGACAATGGAGATAAAAGCATAGCCGTCATTGCTAGTAGCCATCTTCTATGGATATAAAGACAGAATATTACTCTATGCTCCTGCTCACGTAAGGGGGAAGATGATATTCACCACCATAAAAAAGTAACTCTGGATCTAAGCCATTATATAAACATTCCAAACAGTATATTCTATATGAAATTATATATTAGATGTGGAAGAAGTACTAGCTGAAAAAAAAGTAGGCAACATCGTCAAAGGATCATTCTCCTAGCCATTAGCGAACCAAAAAGCTACAATGCAATTCTGGGCATGCATTACATCTAATCATGATGTTATAGGTCAATGTTTTCTCACCCTTAAATGATTACACGTGCCAGAAATACTGTGGATTTCTACTGGGAAATTCCCATACATTTTAATGAAAACTTCCACAAAGGTTAACATGAAACCTTTCATTTGTTTTTGTTTTTCCTGGAGGCCACCATCATTCTCGCTATCCCAAACGTAACATGCAGACAAAGCCTAGCATTGCTACTGAAGTAATTCAGTATTTTTTAAATTAATAAAACACATCGTAACACGCAACGCCATAGTTTTAGAGATATACATTACTGCAAAATTTCCTATTAATATTTTAGTAGCTTGGTCTACGCTATTTGTGCTAGTAATGTGCTTTCGAACATACTACATATATTACAGGAATCTGCAAATGCCACACACAAAAACGACTATCTTGCAGTCTTTCATGTCTCAATAAGATTGGGCTTTCCCTCTGATCCACGTTTGAATTTTGTTACCTCCCAGTTTAGGAGTTCTAACAGAAAGATCACTGGAATCTGTAACTTTTCATGTTTCAGAACAGAACATATCTGAAAGTTGTGCCAAAGCAACTTCTTTCCAACAGCCATTTGTTTTATTTCACTTGCATGACAAATCTGTTGAACATCACAATGTCTTCATTTATTTATTTGCCCTTGGTATGAACTCTGTTTATGTGTATGATTGTTTATGCGTGTGGAGGGGATTTGTCTGTTTGTTTGTTTTACTAAGTATGCCTGTTTTTAAGAAAAACATTGGAAGGGTTGCTGCCCAGGTTTGTAAAGGGTAAGCTTGCTGCTGTGGATCTGTAAATCATTGCTGTAAGAAAAATAAATTTAAAAGCCTTTGTATGGCACGTGCGAGCGCACGTACACACACACAGTTTCTCGCAAATATGAATAAGCACTTGATTTTAGAACACTGTGCCATAATTATCCCAGAGCCCCAAACCCATAAAGACTGAGTACCTACACAAAAATGTAGCACTGCACACTAATTAGCATCAGAGATGCAAACAGATGTACCAATATTGTAGTTGGAAGAGCTAAACTGCCAGGAATGAATACCAACCCTCCTACAGGAACAGAGAAAAAAAGTGTTTTGTTTTGCTGGCAGGCATTCGTTGCAGCTCTCAGCTTTATTTCTAGCAAGCTAATTCTTGTTAAACAACCAATCTCGGGTTCCGAAAAGGAAGGGATTCGGAGCAGAGATGCTCATATGCTTCCAAAGGCATCCTGTATCCCACTAAGGGCTTTAAAGATGAAAAGGGGCACTTTGAATGGTGCTAGGAAACAAACTGGAAGCCAGTAAGGTTCTTTCAGCACAGGTGCTTCCACCAGCTAAGAAAAAAAGCCGCTGCGTTTTGTTTCTGAGTGGTTTTCAAAGGCAGCAAATGGCATTCAGATCCAGCATTCTTGCTGAGGCCATATGCCTTCTGTTCTTGACCCCAGCAGTGAAAATATTTTGCCCTCAATAGTGAGTGCAGCATTCCTAAGGAGTTCAGATTACACCCCGCTGAGTGGCTTTTGAATCTTTTGCAATGTTTCCTCTCTCGTGCAACTCAATAAAATGTCACTCCTCTGCTTTTCATTAGGAAAGAATGTATGAAATTACCTCTTTTGAGAACTTGAGAGTGATGGGAAGGAGCTGCGGAGAGTAGTTAAAAAGTATTTAGTGCCAACGTTATGAAACATTGTACAAATTGTACAGTATGTATATGAGGTTAAGAAATGAAGGCTGGGGGTACTTAATAGCAGGGGTAGACAACATGGTGCCCTCCAGATTTTTGGACTCCAATTCAAGAGAGCCAGCCTGTCTCCTCAGGCTGCACAAGCTAGAAGCAAGAGGTGCAGAGAACTTTGCTGTTGATTTAGCTCATGCAGGAGATAGCTCAGTTGGTTAGAATGCGGTGCTGATAATCTCAAGGTTGCACACGCAGGAGTTAGTTCAGTTGGTCAGAGTGCGGTGCTGATAATGGCAAGGTTGCACACGCAGGAGATAGCTCAGTTGGTTAGAGTGCGGTGCTGATAATGTCAAGGTTGCAGGTTCGATCCCTGTATGGGACAGCTGCATATTCCTGCACTGTAGGGGGTTGGACTAGTAGATGATTCTCAGGGTCCCTTCCAACGTTCTATGATTCTATGTACATTCCACTGGTAAGTACAGCGCCAAAATAAGATACAACAAACTCTGTAGGGCACTGAATTGACTATGTGCGCTTTAGAGTGTTCCACAGTGTTCACGCCACTTGGGCAATGATCATCACTCTCTTAAACAAAGGAAGATTTGTCATGCTAAGGGATGATCACACAGACAAGGAACCATTGCTGAAAATGGCTCCCCTGTGTTGAGCTCCCCTCCACTCTCTCAGAATACGCCGGGTGATTCATGCTCCGAGGTCACCACATTGTGAACTTCTGACCCATGTTGGTAGGAAAATGTAGGACATAATTATGACAGCAGGATAAGAGCAAGCGATCCTACTTGTTTGGGGGAAACTCAACAGAATAATGTCATTTGGGAAGTGGAGTGTAACGTGTTGTTCAGCCCTCAGCATTCAGCCCACGGACTCAGTCAAGCCAAAGTACTTAGCTGAGCACGTCTTTGTTTTCTATAATTTACCAATTAACTGGATCATTGTGTAACTTTGCATTACTACCTTCCCTAAACTGAAACTCTAATCAATGAGGAGTCTTGGCTCTCATGAGTCACCCACATTGGAAAATAAACTACTGTATGGATTTGGTTTATGATGAACATTTTTCTAATGATATGTGCTAGCACAATATATGGATTGCAGATTATATACACCACTCTCAAAGACCAATGTGATTAATCTATATATCCGCCACATGTCTAATTATATCTACTGCCCTTTCTTCTAATAAATAGTAAACAGTGAAGTGCTAATAATTAGGAAGATTAATGTAATAATGTTTTGGCTGTGATCCAGAGAGCTGTGAATCTACTTCTGTAAGCACAGAAGGACTGTATTTATTGCCTGACAAGCTGCTCTTGAAAACCAGAGAGTTTCAGAATGAGTAGGTGCTGCTGCACAGAAGATAGATTTAAGTGGTGAATTCAGGCTTGCCCAAAGAAACTCTCAAGATCACAGTCTCCGAAGGTGTTTACGACAACAGGGATCTTTAGTTTCCATTGAGAACACACAAACAATGAGACAGAGAGCACAAGTATTCAATTACTATCTTTCACATCTGAGACCTCCTGTACCGAAGTGCATAAGCTACGTGCACAGAGTCCTCAGTCCAACTCCAAAGGTCAAACTACAAGTGCACTGTTGGAAATCACGTCAAGAGTTTTACAATTCAGAATCACAGGCTTGGGTGGGCATCATTTAACATGCGGATGAGGGACCTTTTATCACGCCATGGGATTTATTCCCATCTCAGTCACATGCCAGTGGTGTTGAGGGCCAAACGCAAATGTGGTTAAAGCAACAAATGTGATTTTTTTTACCTTTGGACAGTAGGCTCGTTTCTATATACACCTCTCTTTATCCTCCATCCAGGCAAGAAAAAGCAATGGATTTTTGTTGTTTTAAGAAACCCTTCCAAAAATGAACATTCCCAGTATCTCCAGGACTGTTCGTGCATCACCAAATGGGCCTGCTTCCTTATCTGCACCCATCCAACCATTTGCCATCTGCCCCAGTTTTTCCTGTAATTTTCCGATCCCTTCAGCCCTAACTGATGCTTCCAATTTGTTAAAAGTAAGCAAGTTATGCAGTTGCAAAGATTAATTCCTCATATTAATTACTGCTGTCAAACAAACGGCATAAAGAGGGATGAGATGTGGATATGCATGGACGAGAGAGAAGCAGACTCGTGTTAAACTGTGCAACATGACAAATAGAGACACTTGGAAATCAGACGCAAAGTATAAGATTAGATAGATAGATGATTAGATAGATAGATTAGATGCTAGATAGATGATAGATAGATAGATAGATAGATAGATGATAGATAGATGGATAGATAGATAGATAGATAGATAGATAGATGATAGATAGATAGATGATAGATAGATATAGATATAGATAGATTCCCTTTTCTGCCATTACATTTATGGCTACGTGAATGCTTGGGAGGGTAGCAGAGATTAGTTTGGGACACAGGTGGTGCTGTGGGTTAAACCACAGAGCCTAGGGCTTGCCAATCAGAAGGTCGGCAGTTCGAATCCCAGTGATGGGGTGAGCTTCCCATTGCTCGGTCCCTGCTCCTGCCAACCTAGCAGTTCGAAAGCACATCAAAGTGCAAGTAGATAAATAGGTACCGCTCCGGTGGAAAGGTGAACAGCGTTTCCGTGCGCTGCTCTGGTTCGCCAGAAGTGGCTTAGTCATGATGGCCACATGACCCGGAAGCTGTACGCCGGCTCCCTCGGCCAATAAAACGAGATGAGCGCCGCGACGCCAGAGTCGGCCACAACTGGACCTAATGGTCAGGGGTCCCTTTACCTTTATTTAAATGCTTGGGAGGGTAGCAGAGATTAGTTTGGTAGGTCTGCCCCCATTGACGTTCTGGTCACGCTCTAATATGGGGAAGATTATCTTCTAGAGTGTGATGCCTTCTATACTCAAAGAAGCTCTCCAAACACATTTTAAAACCCTAGAAACTCAGGGTTCTAAAAATGTGTGAGGAGCTTCCATAAGGATTGGAGGCTCCCCACTTCAGAGCCGGCCCCCAAAGTTGGAGGGCGACGGGAACAGTGGCAGGGTGGGACTGATGTTTTTATCCCTGCTGGCCCCCCTCAAGTGTTTACCTAACTACAAAGCTAACCCCCTAAAGAGGGCTAAAAGACAAACTGCATTCATTTACAGCATGGTTCATGCTTAATGCTTGAACAAAAATAAACTCTCGGATCTGAGAACTTTTGAAACCAGTCTAAAAATAAACCCCCCCCATCAAATTAAGTTACTCCACTGATTCCAATGGATCTACTCTTGAGTATGACTTACAACCTGCTGCTTATTTTCATTTCCAGTCCTCTTAAAACATTATGCAGAAACCTCCAAATGCATACTAGTTACCGTATTTTTCGTCCTATAGGACGCACTTTTCCCCCTCCAAAAATGAAGGGGAAATCTGGGTGCGTCCTATGGGACGAATGCAGGCTTTCGCTGAAGCTTGGAGAGCGAGAGGGGTCGGTGCGCACCAACCCCTCTCGCTCTTCAGGCTTCAGGAAGACATCCGCAGCCTAGGCAGCCCTGCGGGAGGTCCCGCAGGGATGTCTAGGCTGCGGATAGCAGCCTGTTTCCTGGAGCGTCAGGTGCTCTGCTTTCAGGGCGCCTGGCGCTTCGGGAACACATCCGCAGTGTGGGGAGCCCTGCAGGAGTTCCCCGCAGGGCTTCCCACACTGCGGATAGCAGCCTGCCGCCCGGCGGGTAGGGCACCCTGAAGCAGAGCGCCCCGCGCGCCGGACAGACATCCGCAGTGTGGGGAGCCCTGCAGGAGTTCCCCGCAGGGCTCCCCATGCTGCGGATAGCAGCCTGCCGCCCAGCGGGCGGGGCGCCCTGAATCAGAGCGCCCCTCGCGCTGGGCAGACATCGGCCAGCCCGGCACTTCGGGAACACATCCACAGTGTGGGGAGCCCTGCAGGATAGCAGCCTGCCGCCCAGCGGGCGGGGCGCCCTGAATCAGAGCGCCCCTCGCGCCGGGCAGACATTGGCCAGCCCCACAAGCTCGGGGGACAGCAGGGAGGCGCAGCGCCGCCATTCCACTGTTCCTCGACCTGGTTCGGTTTCTCCGACCTGCTTTTTTGGGGGGAAATAAAGGGGGGGAAATTTCCTTTATTTCCCCCCCAAAAAAACTAGGTGCGTCCTATGGGACGGAGCATCCTATGGGACGAAAAATACGGTATTTAAAAAACAGAAACAGTGGCATTTACTTTCAGGCTTGCCTACAAAGGGGCAGTTTAAAAGCATTTTCTGATTTGAAATTTACCCTTTGACACTGAAGAGCATTTGGAGACATTGTACATTGAACCACTCTAATCTAAGAGGAGTGAACTCAATTATGTAAAGTCCACAGGAAATATTAGTTCCAAAACACAGGAACATATCAGTACCCCAACACTACAGCACTTTTAAGGCTTTTGTTCAGAGGAAGCCAACACAGTGCTGTCCAGATGTTGTAGACTACAACTTCCATCATCCCTGACCATTGGCCGTGCTGGCTGAGTGAGGCTAATGTGATTTGTAGTCCATCAACATCCAAAGGGAACCAGAGTGTGCTGTTGACTAGAGTGAAATTCCCAGCCAATTCGCTACAAATTACTTTTAAGCAAACTTGCTCAGAGCCGAGTTGCAAGTGTACAAATGTTTTAACAAACAGTTTCCTCTATTCAACCTCACAACATAGGGTTGTTTCATGGACTAATTTATCAATGTCCTTGTTCTAGCAATATGATTATTATTACTCCTATTACCCACAGACTATTACTGCATGACTCACGGTTTTGGAATGACAGGAGGCAGAGTGTTCCAGCAGGAACTAGCATCTTTTGAAGTATTATTTCCACTATTGGAATGTAGGGGATCAAAGCCAAATTATTTAAATTCTCAACCCCTATTGTAACTAAGCTTGTATAAGCTACATCTAAATCTAACCTAAACTGTTCCCCATTTACACACACACCCCATCTGTCGTTTCCTCTACGTTAAATTTTAGGTTGTACGCTACTTGGAACAGAGAGCAGTACACCATGTAAGCAATGTGCAAAACCATGACATATATGTATATGCATGATTTAAAGGCATTATTCTGCCAGTTTTACTAGCTCCTAATGTCTCATTGCCCATATCGCCACTCTAAATATTACTGGTTAGAGGGACATGACGAGGTTAACTCTTCATTTTCTTACTTTTGTGTGCAGAGCACAGGGATTAGGCAGCAACTTCTAATGAAGTGCCTAATCTTATGATGATTTGGCCATTTTTAACAAGCAGGTCATGCTGTGCACATTATCAGTGTAAAAACAATTCCAGTCAAAGAATGACTTTTTTTATTTTTAGAAACTTCAGAGTACTAAAATGTTTCATAGCAAATTCTGAGGGTCAAACTATACCTTAAATACATGGTGTACAACTCGCATTTAAATTAATAGTAGGTGTATGTGGAGGGGCATTGTAATCCAGAATTCACGACACAGGGACGGGGGATTAAACACTTCCTCACATCCTGACAGAATGCATCCCTCCCTCATGGGTGGCGCTGTGGTCTAAACCACTGAACCTCTTGGGCTTGCCGATCAGAAAATCGGCGGTTCGAATCCCTGCAAAAGGGTGAGCTCCCGTTGCTCTGTCCCAGCTCCTGCCAACCTAGCAGTTCAGAAGACCACCAGTGCAAGTATATAAAAAGGTACCGCTGTGGTGTAAACGGCGTTTCCATGCACTCTGGTTTCCGTCATGCTGTTTCGTTGCACCAGAAGTGGTTTAGTCATGCTGGCTACGTGACCCGGAAAGCTGTCTGCGGACAAACGCCAGCTCCCTCGGTCTGAAAGCGAGATGAGCGCCGCAACCACATAGTCGCCTTTGACTGGACTTAACTGTCCAGCGGTCCTTTACCTCTTATACCTTTTTTTAGCTTGGCAGGGGGAAGGGAGCTGTCAGTGGGGACTGGGCAGTGGCAAGGACTTTTGTATTGGGAATGCTGGGAAAAGGTCTTTATAATCTTATCTTCAGATTGCAGAGGGGGTGAAGGCCTCACCCAAGCACAAAGAAGATGCTGTCAATCTTATCTCGCTAGAGAATATACTGTGCATTCCAAATATGCTTGTTTCATTCACACATTGCAATATGAGGTATACAAACCTAGCCTTAGATGTAGCCTTGAGTGTTTGCAAACCAGTGTGATAAAGTGGGTTCGAATACTGGACTAAGACTTTGGAGAAATTGAACCCCACCCCCTTAGAGTGCAATTGGGCCAGGCACCTACTTTAGTTAGGCTGTTCTAAGGATAAAATGGGCAAGGAGGAAGATGCGCCACAATAAGTTTCCTGGAGAGATAAAATTGTAAAAATAAAAGAAATAATTTCCAAATTATTCATGGTTCAAGCTCGTTTTTACTGTAGTAAAGGAGAAAGGCAGGGGAAGATCCTTCACCTGTGCTCTCCTACGGCTGAGCTTCGAGCTTCTCATACTATTGGTAATCTGGGTTTCCCGTCAGCTACAGGCTGCAAAAAAGGAACAAGCCACAGTCTCCACCTCCTTCAGCTGTCATTCTGTCAAAACAAAGGCTCTGTTGCCAAGACCAGGCAGAGGGAAGGGGGGGGGGAGCTTGGGAGGAGTTACAGCTCAAAGCGCCCAATCCAAGCTTCTCCTTCCCCAAGTACACTGGCGCTGCACACAACTGGATACAGAGTGCTGGAATGGCTTTCTTGTGCAAAGAAAAAAGAAAAAAGGGGGGGATTGTTTATCTCTTCAAACAGACACACACAGCAGGCACTTAAAGGAGTTTGTCTCTGTGCTCAATCCTGTGTTTACATGACAAGCAGCTGGGGCACCATTTTACCAAGCAAATAATAGAGTAAAAACAACGGCTGGCATAACCTGCTGGGCCTGAGTTTTCTTTTCTTCTGAAAACACAATGTTCTCCCTGGTTTTTTCCCCCCTTCTCTCTCTCTCTCTCTCTCCATATCACTTTCTCCAAAAAGATGCACTGACATCTCGCCTTTTTGACATGCATTCGCAATCCTGCGTTGCCTTACAACTGCCTGCAAATTGGTTCTTTTTTCTTCCTGTGCAGAGAACTGCAGAACAACTCCACTTAAACACCAACACACATTGCAACCTTCAGTCTTGCCATGGGGCTTCCTTAAAAACAGAGCAGGGAAAGTAAGGGGCTTTTTTGGAAAGACCTTCCATTAGGCTGACAAGTAGAAATGAGTCATAGAGAAACTGAAGGCAGACAAAGTACAGGGAAGGCTGAATTTCACCCAGTTCTGAAAGATGTCTCTCATGCCAAGCCTGGGACATATGGCACATAAGCAAAGAACTGAGCAGCTCTAGCCATGCACAAAGTGCAAAGTACTCCCCTTCCCTTAAGTAATCACAACCTGTCCCACAATATGGATTGGGGAAAGGGGTTTGGTTTGGATTATACCTTCGGATGCCCTTCAAGCCTGTGGTTTTATATCTGTACAATGGGAGCCTGGTCAAGTATAAATGTATTGCCATAGAAACAATTTGTTAGTGATGCCTCCAGCCCCTAGAGAACGATAGGCCAGGGATGGATAGCTCAGTTGGTTAGAGCACAGTGCTGATAATGCCAAGGTTGCAGGTTCGACCCCAGTAAGGGACAGCTGCACATTCCTGCATTCCAGGGGGTTGGACTAGATGATCCTCAGGGTCACTTCCAGCTCTACAATTCTACTCTGGGATAGGCTTGTATGGAGCTGGGAAAATACAGAGGCTTGACTTGCTCTCTGTGCTGTAACCAAAGCTAGGAGGGAAGGGTCCCTGGAGACCTAATGGGGTATTAAGATCTGTTGGAATGTTAATGCTGTGAGTCCTTCTATCTTATGCTCAGGTTGTATAAATGTGGAGGGAAAGCCGTATTTCAAAAAGACACCACAGTGATCTTCATGCCAAAGAAACAGAACCCAAGATAAGCGCTGGCACTCCTCAAGTATCCCACTGCTCAGAGACTGTTTGTGTGTGTGTTATTATAATTACAGTTAATGAATTATTTGCATTCTAAGCCAACATTTCAAGACGATTTACGCTTACGATAGTTAATAACAGCTAAAACATTATTTATATATATATATATATATATATATATATATATATATATATATATATATATATGCTGGTGCAGAATGTGGTTGCCGAGGTTGGAGACAAACTACTGCCAGCATGTGACACCTTGCTTGAGCGATTTGCACTGGCTGCCAATCTGCTACTGGGCCAAGTTCAAGGTGTTGGTATGCACCTAAGTCCCTGTACAGCTCAGGACCAGGTTCCTTGAGAGACTGCCTTATTTCTTATACTTCCAGTAGATTGCTGCAGTCTGTGGGACAGTTTCAAAGCTCTCAGAAGCGCACTTCCCAGTAACTTGGAGCAGGGTGTTTTGTGTGGTTGTCCTGTCCTGTGGATATGACAGGTGCGTATTATCTACAGTTTCTGGAAAGAGCTGGACACATGTTTGTTCCAACAGCCCAACAAACAGTAGTTTGTCTCCAACCTCGGCAACCACATTCTGCACCAGCTGCAGCCTCCAGGCCAACCCCGAGGGCAGCCCCACACAGAGCGCACTGCGGTAATCCAAACGCATAATACTGTGTGCATCACTGCACCCTGAGCCAGTTAACCCACAATAACTACCAACCCCAATCACAGTTAACAGCGGAGCTTGCAGGAGCTAATAGGAAATGATCGTTCTTTTTTCTTTTCAGCTAAGCTGGCATGCATGCACGCATGCATGAACTAATCCGAATCAGGCGATCGTTCAACGAAACATAGCTACAGGTCAGGAAGAAGAAAATTAAGCAAATCGCTGCTTTCCCAGAGAGCAACCTGTTGCCAGGCTGCCTTAAGTGAGAGAGGCAGGAATGAAAACACCCGTTTGCGCGTGCGTGCACATCCACACACACACCCCTCCCCGCACACGCACTCACCGGTGCAGCCGTTCCATTTTTTAAGGGCCTCCTATTCGCTCCGCTTTCCAAACGGGCCGAAGGAGTAGCCCGGCCGGCAGCTCCGGCGCCTCCCCTTCTGACGGCAACTAGCAAACGGCAACAGCGGCAACGCTGGACGCCCCCTGGGGGCTGCAAGGGAACAGGGCGACGTCTACGGATGGATGCCGCTGCCGAGTCCATTATTATTATTATTATTATTATTATTATTATTATTATTATTATTATTATTATTATTATTACAACTATTACTGTATTTTATTTTTCGTTTCCACCGCCCCCCCCAAAAAACCCCCGCACCGAGCGGCTTATTACCTTGCAGGCGGAGTAGACGCCCAGCTTCTCCAGCTTCTTGGCGCGCGGCGCAGCGCGGAGCTGCGCCTTCTTCCCTACGACGCGAGCCGAGCCAGGGCCGCCGCTGCCCGGGCCGCCGCCGCCTCCCGCTGCTGCAGCAGCAGCTGCCGCCGCCGCGGGGCTCTCGGCTGTCGCGGCAGCGGCGGCGGCGACCACAGCCCGGACGGGTCCGCAAGCGGCCAGCCCTCCGGCGGCCGGGGAGCCCTGCTGCAGCGCTCCGTTGCCGCCGCCGCCACCGCCGTTTACGCCGCTGCCGCCGACCGCGGCTGCTGTGGTGGCGGAGGACGCCGCGGCGGCGGCGGCTCCCGCCCCGGCCGCGCCAGCCTCAGCCATGCCGCAGCCCGGCCGGCACGACGAGGCTCGCCGCCAGGCTCCTCGCCTAGTGCCCGGCTCGGTGCGCCCGTCGAGCGAGCGCGCTGGATGGAGCCTCCCCTTTTCCCCCCTGCCGCCGCCGCCGCCGCCGGCTGCTCCCTCCGGAGGGAGGGAAGGAGGGGACAGGGCCGCACCGCGGGCGGGTCCTGCTGGGCGGAGAGGAGGAGGCGGAGGCGCCGCTAAGAAGAAGCCAGCGGGGAGGAGGGGAAGGCGACGGACATGTTGTTGCCGCCAGCGAGCCTGGCTTCGGCTGTCACCGCCCGGCAGCCCAGGAGGAGGTGGAGGAGGGAAGCCGGGCGGCCGCGCGGCCTGCCTGGCCCTTCCTTCCCTCCTCGCCTGGGAAGCGGCGCAGTGGCGTCTCCGCCGGTCCTGGCCATAAAGCGCGCCAAGTGCCTCAGCAGCTCAGATTTGCCCGTCCGGGTCGCGCCTCTTCGGGGCGCCGCGGAAGAATTTAGCAACAGTTCCAGAGGGCATCTCTCTCTGAGGAGAACTGGCGGCGTGTGTCTGTGTGCGCCACTGCGGTGTCCCCTCAGGGCAAGTCATAAAGAGGAAGCAGAAGAGTCCTCCTCCGGCACTTAAAAAATAATAAAATAAAGCAACGTATAAGTCCGTCAGGCTTTCAAGCGCCACAGAGCTCTGGAGCGGCGGGCGGGTCTCCGCTTTTGCCAAGCGGCTTCTTCCGCTTCTGTCGGAGCGCGCTTGCAAATGCGATTCATGGGGGAAGGAGGACGGCGACTTGGGGAAGCCGCCAATCCTGCAATGCAAAGCCGCCCCCCAACGTGATTCTAGGGTTAGGCGAGCGCGAGTGGCGTCGAAGCGCGCCCGCTTTCCTTTTCCTTTCCCTCGAGGGCATTGCAGTTTTTAGGACCGGGGAAGGAAGAAGGAGCCTTTTTATTTTATTTTTTAAAGAGCACTCCGCTCGTTGTTATTTGTTATTTTATCTTCAACCAAGTAGTTTTAATTCTGGGCTCTTCGTAAACTTGCAGGGAAGGAAATGGGCTCTTTAGACGGGCAGCGAGTTGGGGAGAGAGGGCTCAACGTGCCCTTTACTGTAGAATTCAAAGTGAACTCTGTTGGGAGTTTATTGCCTCTAAAGGTAGACTTCCAAAAATAATAATTATAATTAATCATAATCATGCCAATGGCCCACCTCCTACAGCATCCTATTCTCACAGTAGCTGACCAGAACCTGTGGGAATCCTGGAAGCAGGATTCTAGCACAAGAGACTCTCCCTGTGTCTACCAGTGACTGGTATTCAGAATCATTGCTGCCTCCAGTTGTGGAGACAAAGTATAGCCATCAGCTAGTAACCATCCATAAGCCTCTTCACCAAGAATTTGTCTAATCCCCCTTTAAAGCCATCCAAGGTGGCAGCCATCACTGTCTCCTGATGGAGCAAGTTCCATAGCTCAGCTATGTGCTGTGTGAATAAAGTACAGTACTTCCTTTTATCTGTCCGAAGTCTTCCAACATTCAGCATCATTGTATGTCCCCAATTTCTGGTGTTCTGACAAAAGGGTTTAGCTGAGATTCCTGTGTTGCAGGGGGTTGGACTAGATGACCCATGGGCTCCCTTCCAACCATAGCTGTCAACTTTCAGATTTGAAAATAAGAGATCAGCAGCCTCGAAAATAAGGGATCAGCAGCCTCGAAAATAAGGGATCAGCAGCCTCACCTGTCCCGGGGACAGTCTACGGGATAACTAACAATCCGGGATAGCAGCAAGAAGCAGCGGGAAACGACGCTGAAATAAGGGAATTTCCTGCAAAAAAAGGGAAGGTTGACAGCTATGCTTCCAACTCTACTATTCGATGATAACTTCTCTATCCACTTTTGCCATGCCATGCATCTTTTAAAAAACCCACTGCCCAGTACCTGCTGTTCAGCTTCTCATGGACTTGGGAAGACCTTGGGAAGCTATGACTGGGGGGGGACGGGACTCCCTGGAAACCATGGGTGTAGCCAGGGTTTATTTTAGGGGGCCAGGCTTTATGTGGGGGGGGGGCAGAACTGAGTTATCCATGATGCAATTAGTCAGTTAAGTATTTTTATTTATTTACTTGATGTAGGGGGGCAGTTGCACCCCCTGGCTACATCCATGCTGGAAACCTAATGGGGGAGCAACTTCTATTGGAGTATTAATGCTGTGAATTTAAGAGACTTTTTAGGATTGCATTGTAATCTTAGGATGCCACGGACTTCATCTCATATGAGGATGATGGAGCAGAGCTTTGATACAAAGGCAGATTAATAATGTGCAGGTTAATACAGAAGCAAACATTCCTTCAGCTACCTGCATAGGGTTTTTAAGGTAAACACCAACTCTTGAATTGGACTCTTACATGGACCGGAAGGCACTGGAGTTCTCAAAGTGCTTATACAATATATTTAGTCTCAGTTTATACAATATGCAATTGCAGTTTCATTGTCACAGTGAATTAATCCACATGAATTGGTTTGATCAGTGTGAAAAACAAGGAGAAACACATAGAGTGGTAACTCAGTTTAAGAACAGTCTGGTTTAAGAACGATTTGGTTTACAAACTCCACAAAACAGGAAATAGTGTCCTGGTTTGAGAACTTTGCCTCGGTCTAAGAACAGAATCCGAACAGTGGAAGGGCACTAGTGGCGGGAGGCCTTATTAGGGAAAGAGCGGCTCGGTTTAAGAATGGTTTTGGTTTAAGAACGGTCTTCCGGAACGGATTAAGTTCATAAAACAAGGTACTTGGTTTTATAGTGATTTGTAAGTGGTGTTACAGCTAAGAGTGTAAAAGAGGAAATGTAGGTTCCATTACATTCTGACAAAAAGTACAATATAGCAGAGCAGTACTGAATTGACATCACTCCCTCATCTTGAGGTGGTGATGATTGTAACCGACATGGGCTGAGGACTATGACACGGTATGCCTCAAGACCCGTTCACAAGACAACTGCAACAGGGCTGTTGTTTTTGCGCGTGGAGGGGGGGTTGATTTCTTGATCACATTCCTTGGAAAATACAGAGGCTCTGTAGCACCACCCACACCTTTTAATCTTGCTTCTAAGGCAAACTAGAACAGCATCTTAGTGGCTAAGGATACAGTTACTATAGTAATAACTGTAAACACTGGAAAGGCACCGCCAATCTTGTCCCAGTGTTCCAATAGCAACAGAGGGAAATGGCGTCCAAAGAATCCACAACTTCCTAGGAATCAAAGGTATATTTTTTACAGAATTTAATTGAGTAAAACTTTATTATTTATTTATACTTTTCAGGTGTATACATTTCACTGATTTTACAATCATGTTGACATTTTAAATCTTAACTTCCTCCCCCCTCTTTCTGCCGTTCCTTAAATTTATTTTTAATATCTTCTGCATATCCAAATTAACTTGACTTGCTCATTTATTTATCTTCTTTAAGTATATACTCTTATGTTACTGCAGGTTACTACAATAATCCTGCCAGTGTTTGTATCTGTTTACAATTTATCTGTAATAGTCAATAAACCATTTCCATTCTTTTATAAAAAGTTTGTTATCTTGAGTTCTTATTCTCCCAGTAAGTTTCACCATTTCTGCATATTCCATAAGTTTTGTATCCATTCTTCCTTTGCTGGGACTTCTGCTTCTTTCCATTTTGGGGCAAGTAGCATTCTTGCCGCTGTAGTCGCATATATGAATAAGTTTCTATGCGATTTAAGTATTTCTATCCCTGTAATTCCCAAGAGAAATGATTCTGGTTTTTTTGACAAATGTTATTTTAAACATCCTTTTCGTTTCATTGTATATCATTTCCCATTGAGTAAAACTGTAAACAAAAGAAAGAATGAATGTAAGCAAAATCAACTGAGGTCTGAAGACACCTTAGCACAAAGGCATAAATGAGGATCAGAAAAATCATTGTACGTGGTACAGGGAAACTGAAGAACTATCGTTAAAAGTCTTTTTAGGAGCACCTTTCTAATTAAGCTAAAAAGTGGCTCATCCCAAAGGCAATGACCAATACAAACCGTAAGAAAATAGGTTTTTTTAAAGTAACTGTTTCCAGATGTCCAAGTTCCCTGGACTTGCTTGCAGTTCAGGAGGTGGGCTCATGAAGAAGGGTGGTCCCTGGGGATTGTCTTGCCCAAGTTTCCTCCAAAATCTGGAAATGACACTCACTTTTGGACTTGTATGGGGATACCTGGCTTTGAAGCCCCACTTCTCATGAAGGTAATTTTGAATCAGTCAATACAGACTCAGCTTAAACCATCCTTTCATTGCTTATTCAGTTCCCCATAGTTTGCGCTTGATTTCTTCTAGTTAGAGCATCACTATTTAATCAATTAGGCTATTATTATTATTTTTAAAAGAACGCTTTCATAAAATTGTAGAGTTGGAAGAGGTCCCCAAGTCACTTTTTCAAACTCCCTGCAATGCAGGAATCGCAGATAAAGAATCCCTGACCGATGGCCATCCAACCTCTGTTTAAAAATCTCCAAGGAAGGAGACTCCACCACCTTTCAAGGTAATCCATTCCACCATCGAGCAGAAAGCTCTTCCTAAAGTTTAGTCAGAATCTCCTTTCTTGTCATTCGGCTCCATCGGTCAAGTCCTACCTTCTGAAGCAGCAGAAAACAAACTTGCTCTATCTTCCACGTGGCAGCCCTTCAACTACAAATTGCCACAGTTAAAAAGACAGTACATTAAAAAAATATATTAAGATGACTTTAAAAATTAAGCACTACTTTAAAAAGGTCATTTTGTCTTTCACATACAGGAGAATATCATCCAAGATGAAGCCTGCTACAATATACAGGCACATGATCTAAGAACAAGAAATGTATGGTTCCCCCCCACACACACCTTCAGCATGATATTCCCACCCCCTTATATGCTGATTTGTGCAAATTCAATTGATTAATTAATATTTCCTTCATTTGTTACAGCTCTAGTTTCTACTCTTCCTGAGGTGAACTATTTCCTAATTCATCAGACAAGTAAGTACATATTCCATGTTCGGTCCTCAGTTGTCGACCAAGTGGCCATCAAGGAAATTATCCAAATGTGGAGTCCATAGACCATGAAGCAGCCAGCTGTGGACATCAGTTACTAATGTGAAGGAGCCTTTCAGCAGCCTCTGCCTGGCATTTTTATTCTGTGTGAGGTTTGTTATGTACTGAAGTTCTCACCCTGGGCCGGCAGGGGGATACTGTAGATAGTTTTCACTCAGGTCCACATATGCAAATAAGGGATTGAAAGTGACGTTCAGTGACTGGATAGTTACAGAAAATTGTTACAGTTGTGTTGTAGTGGAGCTCTATATAAGCAGGCTGGCTGAACCCTTCAGTTCAGTTCAGTTCTGGCCTGTGAATAAACAAGAGATGTTTGAAGAATTGCTGTGTTGTTTGATATGTTCACCCACAACTTAACAAGGTTCCTTCTCCTGCTGAAAGGAAAGGCCCTGAGATTGCATCAAATATTATCGTATTTGGAGTTACTAAAATCTTTCTATATCTGAAACAAAAATAATTCAAACACTTCATATGGTTGTACAGTATCTTAAGCTTAAAGGATAGGGCAACTTTATCATTGTTATTGTTCTGCTCTTCTTGCAAATCTTTACAAAGGAGCTCTGCTCAGCTCAGTTACAGAAAAGCTAGCTCCCCCCCCCCCCATTGCCAGTCACTTTGTTTGGGGGGGGACTCTAATTTATTCTGGGGAAATAGCCCTGTTGACACACCATGTAAATATGCCCTGTTATACTATAAAGACAGCAATGCCCCACAACTTTACAGATATTTTTCATTTGAAATTGTGCACCCCCACTGAGCATATCTCTCCCCATCATTTATTTATTTTTAAATGTGAACAGTAAATACATAGGGTTGCCATATTTCAAAAAGTGAAAATCGAGACACAAAAGTTGTTTATCTTTTGGGGGGGGGGATTGCCAAATAATCAACACTATGTCTGGGAAATTATGGATGTATGACAGCCACATACATACATACATACATACAGTGGTTCCTCGGGTTACATACAATTCAGGTTACAGACGCTTCAAGTTATAGACTCTGCTAACCCAGAAATAGTACCTCGGGTTAAGAACTTTGCTTCAGGATGAGAACAGAAATCATGCTCTGGTGGCGCGGCGGCAGCAGGAGACCCCATTAGCTAAAGTGGTGCTTCAGGTTAAGAACAGTTTCAGGTTAAGAACAGACCTCCGGAACGAATTAAGTACTTAACCCGAGGTACCACTGTAATTTTATTTGTATGCCACCTTTGCACAATTTAAATCATGCTCCAGGCGGCTTACTACAGGGGAAAAATAATACAGTGGTACCTCGGGGGGGGGGACACTCTACGGTGTTGCCCGGGCATATGGCAACCCATGTTGGAAATTTTTTCCAGAGATTTTGCAAAAAAAGAAAAGAAAAAAGAAAAACTCAACAACTTTGCCCAAAAAAGTGTCCTGCAGTAAAACAACTAACTTCCTCTCTTGTCTTCATCTCTAAAGATGAAGGGTGTTCTAATTTCAGTCCAAACAGGTACTGGCTAACTCTCACCATGATTGGGCAGCTATTTTAAGGCTAAACAGGCCCTCACAAAACTGGCATGGTGCTGCTCTTGATCATCTATACACACTGAAAACCCTTTCTTGTTTCCAGTTTTGTTGACAGTAGAATTGCATGCAGCCTACTTTGTTCAGTTAGGTTCTTGTCATGTACAGGACTGAGCTGAATCCTAGAACAATAGTATCCAGAAGTCTGATTGGTCCACAGGAGCCACCCAATCCAGCTCCAGATGGAAGTGAATCAGCGACCTGATTGGCCTGCAGGAGCAGCCCGGAATTAGCCAATCATGCGGGGCCCATTCTGTAAATAATGTATATATAGCTAGACGTTTTGGGGAAAGTTTCATTCATTGCTACTATGAGCTGAATAAAGAGCATGAAATTCACACTCGACTCCGAGTATATTTCAGTTCTCTTTGGCAATATTGATCATATTTCCTAATTTTCCTAACATGGAAACTATGCATTGTAGAAATAGCTATTCACTATATACTGTATAGTGTAGGTAGCAAGCATATGATTAATCTCTCATTTTCTCATAAAGGGGTATGAATTAAAACTTAAAATTGATATCTATTCTGAAAAAAGTCCCAACTGTTCATGAGATTGTACTCCTATATCTGTGTGCATAGGCTGCAATTTGTTAGAAGTCCCATTGAACTCAACAGGGCTTACTTCTAAGTAAGCCACATATATACAGTATGGCATGATTTTATTTCTTACACAAATATCGATCACTCAGTGCTGCCACTATGTGCAAATGTCTGGATCATTTAAGTCTATATAGAACCTTTATTCTCAATAATGATGGAACTCCCAGCTGGAGAATACTTTTATTTTTTTAATAAATCTTTATTGTTTGTAAAGGAAATCTTTGTAGGAGTTAATATTTTATTATCCCTTTGGAGCTGTCTTTCCAGGCTGTGATGCTTTATGGTTTATGGTTTGATTTTTAAAAGATTTTTAAAAAAGATGTTTCTTTTTGTTATGTTTGCACCTTTTTTTTTTTGTTAACAAAGCAATAGAATTAAAAAAGAAAAAATATTTCCTCTCTACCCGCATTCCATCTCAGACAGCTTTAAAACTCTTTGAGAAGCAGTTGAGCATATTGTATGCAGGCTATCAGAAAAACGCAATCCTAAAGCCCCATTTGGCATGTAGAGCTAATTGCAAGGTTCTTTTATGAGTATTTCTTGGTTTCGTTTGAGAAGGATAGTTGAAACACATTTTACTTTTCTTTGTTTTTATAGAATGTCGTGGGAAAAAGGATCTCCGCAATGTAAATCCCACAAATCTGAAGAAGATCCCACAAAGGTAGTTAAGATTGACTTCAAGAAAGTTGACAAACTCGATATTACAGTACTTTGCTCCATATGCCAACAAATGGTACACATTAGCGAAATTCTTTTCCATAAAAGAGTCCACCAGGCTCTGGCAGTACTGGATTATCGCCGGCCATGGGTGGAATCAATAGATGTAAATAAAATAGTTCTTCAGAGAAAACGTCTGCTTTTAAAAATGAAAAAATATAAGACTCCTAAGTATGTTGAACGAAAGACGGAGAAGATTGGCTGTTCATTTGATCTCCTTAAAGAAAGCATGAAGCCTACTCCATATTTTTGCATTGATAGTATTGCTCAAAGTTCTGTGCACGTTGAAGAAGTTACCAATCCGCTGATAAAAGCCATCGCAATATGTCAAGACAAAAATGCTCATTGGCATGAAAACCTGGAAGACGTATTTGTCGTGTTAGACAATTATGGGAACAGGGCAGGTACGTCCTTTCTTGGGGTTTTTGATGGAAGCAATGGGATCTCTGCTGCAGAGACGACGTCCGTGGAACTTCCCGTTTTACTCCTTGACCAGCTTTCTCACGAAGATCCCTCTTACCAAGTGAGTGAAGCTGGGAAAGAATTCATAGATTCATTCTGCACCGTCTTCAGGGCAGATTACAAAGTGAGGGAGAGGCTTTTCACTCAGAAGGGTGCCAGAGGCAAGAAGTCTTGGCCAGGTGATTATGAATGGATTCACAGAGCATATGCTAAGTCTTTCTGGCGTATGGACAGGCTTTTACGGCTCGGGAGAAATGAAGTTTCCAGAGTCTGCTGGAGCAGTTGTACAGCTGCCACCTGTATAATAGAAAATATAAGCAACGAAAAGGAAAGCCAACCTGAAGAAGAGGAGGAGAAAACGCTTGAAAAGGTAACTGATGAAGAGGAACAGAACGTCAGACAACAGAGCGAGGAGGAGATGCCTAAAAGGATATTCATAGCAAAGAAAAAAGGTGACGCAGAGCAGGGAGTGGCTCTGCTTATAACTAAGAAAGAGAGGGGCAGTGTCACAGAACAGCAGCCAGAGGAGCCACTTGGAGGAACCAACGGCAAAAAGGAAAGCAGCACGGTAGAGTCAGAAAACAATGAGCAGGTTACCAATAATAAGGATGTGATTCAGGAAGAGAATCTGCTTGAAAGCAAGAAACAGCAGCAAGAAGAATCACTTGAAAGAACAGATGATCATGCCAGAGAGGCAGGAGACACTGTGCATGTTGCTGATCATATAGATGGGGGCCAGGATGAGGGTCTCCTTGAAAACATGGGACAGCAGCAAGGAGAGTCATCTGAAAGAACAGATGATCACACCAGAGAGCCAGGAGACAATGTGCATGTTGCTGATCATATAGATGGGGGCCACGAAGAGGGTCTCCTTGAGAACATGGAACAGCAGCAAGGAGAGTCGTCTGAAAGAACAAATGATCTCACCGCAGAGCCAGGAGACAATGAGCACGTGCCAGATAGCATAGATGGGAGTCAGGAAGAGGAAGAGCTTGAAGGCGACAATAGTTCTGCACCGACAGAAGAAAAATTTGGACTCATGCATATTGCTAATATTGGTATGTATGGAATACCGTTACCATTTCCCACTACCCTACCCCATTTTAAAATTTTGGCCTGTCAGTTTTGAATGATATAGCAAGTGCCTGCAATTTAATTCAATACTGCATAGCCTTGGGTCCTAACTCACTCTCCATAAACAGAAGGGCTCTTTCCACTGGCAGAGGAAATCAGGCTCCAGCATAGGTTTTTGCCTGAGTACAGGGTGGCGTTTTGATTTTGTTTGTTTTTTGTCTCTCACCCCACTCTCTAGAGCAGATTCCCCCCCCCTTTTAAGCAAAGGGGCTTATGAACAAAGGGGGAAGGGGATATGAACAAAGAATGCCACACAGACTTTCCACACTGTGGGAGTATCTTGTTAGCAGAATTCCATTCACAGAATATTCTTGCCAGCAGAACCTTAGGATCTAAGTCAACGTTTGCAAGATGAAGCACTTTTCAACTATCTCAGCACCAAAAAAATAAAGAGTGGGAAAAAGGCAAGTCAATATGGCATGCAATAATTTTGAATAACAGATATCTTCTTTAATGGGATTGTTCTCACCTAAACTTTGAACTGAAATAGGAAGAATAAGTCTGTATTCCTAAACTGTAACATGCTTCCCAAATATTTTTTTGTCATTGGTCTGTTTCTTTGTTATGTTCAACAAACACAATCTCTCAGCAAACCATAGTTTAGCCAGTTCCTGATTCAGATGCAACAAACTATTGTTATGGACAGAGTATGTGCAAAATGGATCATCATGTGAAAAACAGATACCATCTATCTGTCTTAGCTATATTTACAAATGCCTTGGAGAAGTAAGATGGCTGACGGCCCTTCGGTCAATTTATCTATTTTTTAAGGTTTTCCTTTTCCCCATATGAGAAAACCAGCCCCAGTCAAAGAAACATCAGCTTATTTAGGAACCAGAAGGTTGATCACTCATCTGTGGATATGGGGAGCAGAAATAGCTGTGATATTATGTGTGAACTGGGTTGTTGACTTGTTGAAAGAGGGGGGAAATACTATTGGTAAAATCCTATCAAATGCATTTCATGAAAAACTGCTTAGCTGAAATCCTCAGTAATTTAAGCAGAAATACTGACGCAAGCTTATGGTAGGAAGATTACCCTTCCTGCCAACCCTTGTATTTTAATTTGTATCTCTCATAAACCTTTTCTGTCAGATGTCACAAGGAACATGCCCACTTTACTTACATAATTGCTTCATTCTTTTATTCCATAATTGTATTCATCATTTGCAGCTGTAGAAATGGTGAAGTTCCATGATAGGGATAATTAGGAAAGGGGTTGAAAATAAAACTGCCAATATATTAAAGCTGTTATACAAATCTGTGGTGTGACTGTACTTGGAATACTATATACAATTCTGGTCACCACACATAAAAAGGATATGGTAGAGCTGTAAAAGTTTCAGAAAAGGACAACGATGACGGGGATGAATCAACTGCCTCATGAGGAAAGATGATGATGATATTTATATGCCACCCATCTGACTGGGTTGTCCCAGCCACTCTGGGCGGCTTCCAACAAAATATTAAAATACTGTAATACGTCAAACATTAAAAGCTTCCCTAAACAGGGCGGCCTTCAGATGTCTTCTTAAAGTCTGGTAGTTGTTGTTCTCTTTGACATCTGGTGGGAGGGTGTTCCACCGGGAGGGTGCCACTACCCAGAAGGCCCTCTGCCTGGTTCCCTGTAACTTGGCTTCTCCCAGTGAGGGAACCCCCAGCAGGCCCTCAGCGCTGGACCTCAGTGTCCAGGTAGAACGATGGGGGTGGAGACGCTCCTTCAGATATACTAGACCGAGGCTGTTTAGGGCTTTAAAGGTCAGCACCAACACTATGAATTCTGCTCAGAAACGTAAGGGAAGCCCCCCCCCCCCACCTCCAATCATACTACAGTGGTGCCTTGGTTTACAACCATAATGCGTTCTGGAGGTCCCATTGTAAACCAAAACAGGTTGTAACCCAAGGCGCACTTTCGCCAATGGGGCTTCAAAAAAAAATAATGGGTTGCAATCCCAAAAAAAGGGTTGTAATCCAAAAAGAGAGACATGCACTTCCAGGTTTGACGTGTTTGTAATCCAAAATGGTTGTAATCCAAAACAGTTGCAAAGCAAGTTACCACTGTACAACCCAGGGTTATCTATTGGAGGAAGATTCAGGACTGACAAAAGGAGGTACTTCTTTACACAGTACTAGGGTTGCCATATGTCTGGAATTTCCTGGACATACCCGGAGTACTGAAGCCAGAAGCAGTGTCTGGGCAGAAATCACTACATGTCCAGGAAAATCTGGACGTATGGCAACCCATGTCAGCAGTGTCATTTTTGCCAATTTCCCTTAAAAATAGCTCCAAAACTTCCTTTTATTTCTTTTTCTTTTTTTTAGCTTTTGCCCAAAAGCTCAGCAACTGTCTGGATTTCCATTTCTTGAAATATGGCAACCCTGTACACAGTACATAACTGCAATATGTAGTACTGGTCACCAACTTGGATGGCTTTAAAATGAGTTTAAACAAATTTGTGGAGGTTAAAGCTATCGGTGTCTACTAGCTATTATGTCTCTCTACTACCTCCAATTCCAGAGGCATTGTTGGGGAGCACAAGTGGAGAGAGTTGCTTTTACACTCATGCCGTTCTTTTGGGTGGCCACCATGAAAACGGGATGCTGAACTGGATATCAAAGCCTTTGGCTCTTCTTAAATGACTGCTGCCTCGTCTTATGGACATAACCTCGGCTCCAAAGAGATAAATATTTGCGCTTGACTCAAAATGATCCAGATTCTTTTACTACCTCCGTTCTAAATCCAGTCTGTTGAAAAGTTGCCCTCTAAGATCCAACATGTTTTACTTGCACACTTTCATTTGGAGCCAGATATTTTTATTTTTGAACAAATCTGATCTTTTTTTTGGCAGTGACTGGCATCTGGGAGGTACCCAGCTATAGATGTGATAGAAGCTACATAGCAGATACGGAAAACAGCAGTCCTAGTGATCTCATACTTTTCAGGAAAGATAAGTCTGTCAGTAGCTACTAGGAGTGATGCCTTTGCTCTGCCTCCATAGATGAAGTATGCTTCTGAATACCAGTTGCTGGAAACACAGAAGAGGGGAGCGCTATTGTGCTTGAATCCTGTTTGCCCATTTCCCACAGCCATATACCTGAAGGAGCATCTCCACCCCCACCGAGGGCCTCCTGGTGGTTCCCTCCCTGCGAGAAGTGAGGTTACAGGGAACCAGGCAGAGGGCCTTCTCGGTAGTGGCACCCGCACTGTGGAACACCCTCCCTGTGGAACACCCTCCCATCAGATGTCAAGGAAACAAACAACTATCTGACTTTCGTAAGACATCTGAAGGCAGTCCTGTTTAGGGAAGTTTTTAATGTTTGATGTTTTGTCGTGTTTTTAATATTCTGTTGGGAGCGGCCCGAGTGGCTGGGGAGGCCAGGCCAGATGGGCGGGGTATAAGTGAATCATCATCATCATCATCATCATCATCATCATCATCTAGGTGTCCACTGAGAACAGATTGGCTTGATCCAGCAATCCTTATATCTAATTGTACAAAGCCTATTGCCATGTCACTGTACTGCACATTTGTCTCCCCTCATTGGACACTGAGAATCTCCATGCAATTGTGATCCGACAGAGGTGTATGGGTGTTAGGGGAGGGGTAGTACCTCTGGTGAGGGACACACTGTGTTCCTTCTAGGGTAGTTTGTCCACCTTTGGTCCCTACCCTCCACTCAGCTCTCACCTGTGGCTCCTAGAAGGTGTCAGCATGTGGCAGTGGCCACATCCTGGGAATGACTTCGACTGGATGTAGCCAAGGGGTCTGAAACCCTCAGCGAGTTAGGGACTTCCCTTGTATGCGAAGACAGGCTCCAGCAGATTGAGCAGAGACCAATGGTCAAGAAGGTGGTTTCTGCATGGGCCGTAGAGGGAAGTGAGGGGCAGATGGGGCTCATCAAGATGGGAAGGTAGCCCATCTAAGAAAAGGAAAACTGATCCTGAACTTCCGCTGCCTTGCGGGATATTTTTGGGAGAAGAAAAGGCTAAGGAATAAACACAAATCTGGAGCGCAGTCCCCAATATGGTTGGATAGTGCCTTGCACGCCTCCTTCTGACAACTCCTGCACATAGCTGTCAACCGTCCCTTATTTGGCGGGAAAGTCCCTTATCCCAGCGCCGTGGCCTGCTGCTGTCCCTTATTGATGATGTCCCTTAAATTTCCCGGGTTTCAAAGGAAGCAGCTCCTCTCCCTCCCTTCCTGTCGGCCAGGGAGGAGGGAGGCTTCAACTGTGTTGCTTGGCTGCATTGCTCACCCAATGAGTCTAAGAACGATGGGGGGGTGGAGCTTGCATGCCTTGTGCTGATCAAATCGGCCGCGTTGCCTGGGGACTTGCCTTTGCTCAGCACTTCCCAGCGGAGAGGTGACAGTGGTTTTCCTTGCTGCATCCCCTTTGCCAGGTTGCTGTGCTGTGGGAACTACCGCTTGAGGCTTCGTTTGGCTGCTGGCTGGGCTTTCTGCCTTTGGCTTGGAGGGGCTCAGAAGTTGAACATACCTGTGCCCAAAAAATCCCTTATTTTGGCTGCTGATCCCTTATTTTCGAGGCTGCTGGCCCCTTATTTTCAAATCTTTAAGTTGACAGCTATGCTCCTGCAGCCAGGTTAGTGCCAAACGTATAGCTGTGATTTCCTTCGGACTACATCAGAGAGGGTGAGAAGGGGGTCTTGTTGTCTGGGCAGCCCAGGACGACCTCCATACACACTGCTCCTGGGCTTGTGCCCCGGAGAGGTCACTTCGGTGCTGCTAACACAGTGGTTTTGACTTCACCCCTAGAAGTGTGCCCCACTGTCTCTTGAGACAGATGGATGCAAACTATTTTGCACAACTAAAACAGCCTTCCCCAAATGCGTTCCCTCCAGATGCCTTACGCTCCCATCATGCCTAAGCATTGGGACCATGCTGTCTTGAGCCAGTGGGGTGTTTTAGCTTAATGCATCTGGAGAATACCAGGATGGAGAGGGCCTTACTAGATATTGCCAGTGGAATAGCCATGTTTGCATCTCGGGTACTGCAAGATGTACAAATGATTTGATCAGGAAAATCCACCACCACTCTTCCCATTTTTCTTCTCCAACTTCACACTTTCTGTGGTTCTCACAGGCCAATAAGCAAACCCAGTCCTCATTGGGCTGTTTGAGCTTTTTGCTATTTTGATTTTGTAAACGAATGTGACATTTCTACATACTTCATGGCTCTCTTCTAATATGCCAGTACATCCTCATTTCTTAGTGGCCCTGTTTTGTATCCAAACCTATTGGCATTGAACCACCCGAGTTTGCTATTCGTCGAAATGATAAGATGGATCTAATTTGCCGTTTGCTGCTCACTGGCTGACATTGTCTAGTTTCAGCCTATGGATGTAGTAATTTAGGTTATGTAGAAAGTGGCACTTGACTTGGAATCGTGGGAGAAGGGTAGGTAAGATAAACTGAGCACTTGGGAGTCAGCTAGACTGGTAAAGAAGAAGTGATTTATATGCGTTGTATGTGCGATATAACATTGTACCACCAGATGGCGACACAGAGTCCCGTTTTTCTCTACCTGCTTTCCCTGTTTAAATTTACAACGCTTTGAACTGAAAAGCTTCTTTGATGTGTCTAGAATCCAGCTTTAGACTGGTTATCTCCATGAATGATGAAAGATGGCAGAACATGAATTGTGTATAGCATCTGCACAGCATAACGTGTAGAGGAAAAGCAACAGCTGAAGTTTTAAGTGCTTTCAAAGATCAATTCAGTTACGTTATACAGTGATAAGTTGTGTGTGTGTTTTTTAATTGTAGGCAATGTTCATGCTGTTTTATGCAAAAATGGGAAAAGCTATTGGGTTACTAAAGAACACAGCACTTATTCTAGAGAAGAAAGGATCCGTGTTCTTAAGAATGGTGGCTATATCAGCAGCAATGAACCCAAAGGACTGATAGAAGGACTTATCAAGAGCACTCGGGGCCTTGGCCACCACGGCAATCCAAAGCTGAAAAATACTGTTATTCCTGTACCACATACAATCTCCTTTCCTGTTGATGATTCATGCCAATTTCTTATTTTAGCTTCTAATGGACTCTGGGAAGTTCTGGATAAAAGTGAAGCAGTACTATTGACATTAACAATGTTTTCTGCTTATCTGGAAAAGTATCAGCGCTCCCAACTGAAGAAAGCCCGCATGTCCAAAGGCTCCGAGTTACCTTCGAATGATTTGGAAACTGAATTCTATTCATGGTATTTAAATAAAGATTTTTTGGCAGATATTGAGTTACAAAATTTAAGGTCCTCAAGTAGCGTTGTGCAAGAAGAAGAGATGGTTCAGTCAGGTTGCTCAGCAGAGCAAGAAGCAGAAGCAGATGAAGAATCAGAAGAAGCAGCGGAAGAATCAGAAGCAGAGGAAAAATCAGAAGCAGATGAGGAAGAAGCCGCAGAAGAAGCAGAGGAAGAAGAAGCAGCAGCAGAGGAAGAAGAAGAGGAGGAGGAGGAGGAGGAAGAAGAATCAGAAACCACTTTAGAAGTTTCTGGCTCATGGGACTTAAGTGATGATACAACTCATGAAAGCACAGAACCAACTCTAACCCCAGAGTTTGCGATAAATGTAGAAGAACCTGAACCTGAAAGTTCTGAATCTTCACAAATATCAGAAGATTCAGAAATCAATTCTAGGACATTTTATGCCCTTGCAGCTAAGTATATTAGTAAGCACCTTGTAGAAGCTGCACTGAAAGCAGGTTCCAGAGATAATATTACTGTTCTGATAGCACTCTTAAATGGATGTGATAAAATACCCACTTATATTTAGCATGTATACTGTGCTTAGGAGGATAGTTCAAGTGAATAGTAGTTCATCCATTTTATGATAAAAGAAACTGCCACAATAAATTCACAAAGTGAGTTATTTTGTATAAAAAAAAGACTGATTACAATTATTTCCTTTTTTATACCACTTTATTCAAACCTGAGCACCTCAATATAAAACTAAACACTGGTGAACTGTCATTTTCCTTGCTAAGCCCAATTACTGCAAATTTACAATCTGCACATGTAAGTTTCTGCTAGCAGTTCAACATTTAAATAGATTAAATCATCTTTTCTGACACTTGGTAGATTTCATATAATGAAAATAACTAAAGAATTAGTGCAATATACTGGACAGATCAAAATAAAATGGACTTTGGAAAACAAAGTTGCAGATTTCATTACAGACAGACAGTAGTACTTATGTTACATGTACAGGAGCATCATTTATTACTGTTCTAGCCATTAAGGAAGAACTTAATCCCCTTGAGATGTAGGGAAAAGAAATGTTAGCTCTTGAAAGTAACTGTACATATTGTATACTTTTAAGCAACTCTTAAATAGTACAGAGTATTAAACAGATGTAGACTACAATGCAGTACCCTATTTACAGTACATTAATATCCCAATTTAAAATCAAGTTGAATGTACATAATTGTTAGTGCACTGACTGATTTTACTCTTAGGGGAAAGATAATTGTGTTATGGTCAACAGTGATTAAAACCAAAATCACGATATCTAGTTTTTGTTGGACATGTCTCAATAGTTTATGATGAGGGTAATTTTGCATTAGATGTTGGAATTCATTAGCTGTGCCATTTTATAAACAGGGAAAAAATTGAATTAAACTTGATTTTTACTTTAAACTGGGTTGACACATTTACATATAGTGGAACAACTAAAAACCAATTGTTCTGCAAGCACAGGATCCATAAAATTGTTAATGCTGCACATATTTTGCAGTTACATTATGGAAATGTGGAATGTATATTTAAATGGTAGATACCCACATAAACAACATTTTGCATAAATACTGTGAATAAGCTTATAGGATCTTTAGAAGGTGTGTTATAGTTAGGGTTTTTCCCTCATACCACAAAGGGAGAATCCCAATTCTATTTCACTAACAGTAACCAATATCCAAAGCTTGAGGAACTAACCAGTTAGCTGCAGACCCATGGAGTAGTTCAGTCTCTATCCCTAATGACATGTGATACAGTTTATAAACCTTTCAACTGAAGCAAGTCTATCCAGCTTCCATTTCCCCCCTCTTTTGCTGAAACGTAACAGCCAGTGATACATGCATGTTATTAAAAATTAGGACAAAGTTGTTTCTAATACAGAATGATTATTTTGTAAGTCTCTTCGATTTTGGAAGCTGTATTGGGCCAGGTTAAACACTCCAAATTCCTTCGTTATTAACAAGTTAGGAAGCAGAAGAATATTCAAGACAGTTTAAAGCAGCTGAAGGTTTAGTTACTACAGCATTGACTCTTAGTTGGTTGTGTTGGTTCAGTAAGATCTACTCCTCTTCCTCGGACAGAGTTGGCCCCTGCATTCTGTTGTTCATTCTTCGGCAACTTTTTAGCTGCAAGGAAAGGTAATTTTTAAAAACTAGCATTAAAACTTTTTCTGTAAGCGTTTCCTACATACATCCGCATCTAATAAATGACAATTCTATACAAGCACATAAGGGTTTGCACGGGATCCTAAGTAAAATCAGGCCAATTTGGAGAGGTATGTGACTCACTGCACCAAAGTGAGACCGCTCTGAATCACCCCCAAACCAAATCAGGGACCTCCAAAGTCATTTGGACCTTAAAAAACTGCAGTGTGTCTACAAAAACCATAGGGTGGTATACAAACCTGCTGTTCTACTTGTACAATGGAACTTTCCCCCTTCATTTCCCCTTCAGCCTCAAAATCCTGGGGAGATTTGGGGGCATAAGGGTGAAGGAGAAAACCTACTGAACATAATCCACTTCTCCCAAACCTTGCCATGTATGGAAAACATCAGGGCTGGGAGAGACAGTTCTTGTGGCTGACAGGGGAGCTTCTAATCAAGAGGGAATAAATTTACCAGGCCTTTGAGGAAGAGATGATGAAGCGATGTACAATATTGTTCCTGTCTGTTCTATACTCTTTTGCTAGTTCTGCAATGGTGCTTGCTTAGAAAATTCTAGATATTCAAGTCCTTCTGCCTCTGCGCCACATGCCCATATTCATGTCAAATCAACTTTGCACTTAATAGTTTCTGTGAATTTTGGTGCCAACTGACCAGAACACAAGCTTAAAGTCTGTCTCTCTCTCTCTTCCCCACCCCCCATCCAATCTATCCTAACTATAGTTCCTGCATCTATCTTGCTGGTTACTCTCCAAGGGGCACCATTGATACACCATTTTTAATACTAAAATGAATTGCTGCCCACAAAAACCACGGAGTGGGGAAGCCTGCTTTCATCCCACCCACCCCAAATCAACTTTTCAGATACCTAGTATAAAAACTACTCCGCTCTTCTGAAATGTGGCGTTGTTTTTTTTTAACCTATGGGCACTTCTCTAATGCTTGCTATTTTCCTACAAATTGCTCACAGAATAGGGGAAATTAAGGAAATGCTTTTTTAACCACTGCCTACTCCAAGGAATCAAATAAAATGAGGGCAGAATAAAATGGAAAACATATATGTGCCTTTTTCACTAGCTCCAATGAGCAGAGGAAAAACACTGTACTCTTGGCTTATCCCACCAGTATGGAGAAGTTATCCCGCAACGTGGACAATGTGAGTTTTGGTTCTGTTTAAATCAAACGTGAGCAAACACAGTGTCTCAATAAAGAAGTTCAGAGTTTATCTGGATTTAATGAAAAATGTGTGGTGGTCCCCACAGGCAACAGGCTTTCCCACCCTGCTTTCCACAGCTGCCCTATATGCTCTATAAAAAGCCACTAATGAGGGTTCGGAAAACCCACAAAATGTGCATACAATGTAGCCTGCAACCATATAAGGGCAAATCAGCAACCTTCCACCTCAAATGCAAAAACAGCAGAAATGCCTTCCACATTCAAGGGGCATTAGGGATTTAAGCCACGGTTTAGTAAAATACAAGCTGACAACATATACTTCATTCTGCAGATGATACAAAATGTACTGTTTTCTGGTAGACTCAAAAGAATTGGGGGCTGAAAACCAGTTGTGTCATAACTCTGAGGTCCTTAAATCTACATTTCTTTTCAATATTCTGCATTCCCCTGATATTACTAAATAAAGCTTTTCAGATTTGTACATTCCTTCACAATATTCTAATTTTGCTCAACACTGCCATTTATCTTGCTTGTTCATTGTAAAAGGTCAAACAATGTATGATTTAGAATGGCAAAAGCTTACTGAGTAAACAAATCCGTGCTCAGAAACAATGGGTCCATTAAGCACTACTATCAGATAACTTGTTTGGTGAATACTATTAAGTCCCACACTCTTCAATGAAGCACATACAAACATGTTTCAAAAATGTACCTTCCATTAAAGCTTTACTTACCAATTGCCATGAATATTTCATTTACATTCATTGATGTTTTAGCCGACGTCTCCATGAACAATAAACTGTTGTCATCCGCATAAGACTGTGCTTCCTGTAAATTAAGCATACCAGTTTATTATTTCTTCATATAGTTGTGGACTATACACAGCATTTTTTTTTTGCTGCCAGCTTAGAATCTACTTTTCCTTTTCAAAGGCTAAATGTCACCATGCCAAGTTTGATAAGCTCTTTTCCCTGCCCCCTAAAAAATAAATAAATCAGTCTTTAGGGTTTGAAAAGGCTACTGCACAAATCTGTACCAAGACAAAAATACTGCAAATCACAAATCTAAACAATTCTGGTGTAATAAAAATGATAGGTGAGTATGAAAGTGTGCAGCAATTGTGGGAATGAAAAATAGAAGTAAAACTTTTAAAAAACACACACACAAAAACTACTGACAAGTAACCTTTCCAGAACTCAGAAAAGCTCATCATCTTAATGCTGGAATCTAGAGCTATAGGACTATGCAGTAAGATCAGCATCAGTTATTCAGAAATCTTAAAATTGTAGCAGAAAACAAGCTTTTTGTGAATGCAAACTCTCTCCACACTATTATTATGGAAAAGGCTTGTTATGATCACAGCAACTTTAGAAGACACAGACATCATTACAATGCTGCTTGTATCGGAAAACATCCAACTTGCACAATAGGACTTCAGGATCCTCTACTTCCTGCCTCCAATCCTCTACTTCCTGCTTCCAACCAAAGAAAGAAGTACCTTTACATAAATTTGTTATCTTTCTGGCTCAGAATGCATCTTAAAAGAAATGCACTTTGCAGAGTTAAGTGGGCCTTCACTAAAATACAATGAAAGAAAAACCAGCTTATGCTGAATAACACACCATCCATGAATATCTTCAGCTCCAAAGACAACGTAAGCCTGGAGCAGTCGCTACTTGTGTCAGTTCTGCAAAAGTCATGTTTCTAACATTTGTGGCTACAAATACAGGTTTGGAAAGGAGACTGAAGGCTAGCAGTAACATTATCCAGAGAGGCAAGTCTAAAGTCAAACTAACTATTCTCAACATATAAATATTTCACAAAACAATGAAATTTTTCCTAAAATTGCCCATTTTAGGAAAGAATATTGTAGAAGACACACAACTTGACCACTAGCAAATTTGCTATTTGCTAAATTCATGAATATATTTTGCATGTATTCAAATTAGCAGCGAACTTGCATATCTCAATCTAATGTTGATGCTTCCCTCAGTAATAAATTGTCCACCCTTCCTTTAAAGCAGTTAATAGAAGGAGCCATATAAATGCTTACATAGGGAATGAAAGAAGGATTTGCCCCTCCCATAGCCACTGTGTGTGCAGGGACATTTTCCAGGTTTTTACGGCTTGAAATTTTTCAGAATATGGCTCAGTGGTGGAGTATCTGCTTTGCATGCACAGGGTCCCAGATTCAATCCCTGGCATTCCAGTGTATGCACTGGGGTAGCAGTATCAGACCCAACCAATATTGTTTTCACTAAACATATTGCGTTTATATTCAAATTAAAAGTTAACACACAGGTATTTCCCCCCTTTTCCATACATTCAATAACCTTGTTGGGCAGACTGTGATGTTTAAACAGGCCCACTATCTGCTTCATGAATGAATGGAGCCTTAACTCCAGATCCTCGTACAAACATAATGTTCAACTTACCCCACTGCAAACTGCCATCCCTTCTAGTAGCTTCACAGGAGAACACTATACTCTTCAGATCTGCCTACACCATTATATATTGATTTATGTGAGAAAGAAGGTTGTGCTGCCCCCTTTCACTTGTAACATACACATAAATTATCTGGTAGAATAAATCCTTAAAACAGCTTGCTTTCTAAACCACTTGCATTCCCAAGTTTGTGTGTGTGGTTTCCAAAGCAAGCGAAGTAGGAACAACACAAGTTAACAAAATAAAAGGTCAGTGCTGCCAAAGACCTGCAGCAAAACAATAGCATGACTGAGGGGGCTTTAAAGTTCTGTATAATATTCCAGAAAAACCAGAACTTCTGATCAAATATAAGAGACATAACTTACCTGAAAATCTACAGCCCTTTTGTTAGCTAAATCAGCTTTATTTCCTGCTAAAGCTATTACAATGTTAGGACTTGCTTGCCTCTGGAGTTCTTTTACCCAATTTTTTGCTCTTGCAAAGGATTCCTGTCAATCATTTAAAGAAAGAAAAAAAAGCTCATTTATTCTTTTCCACCTTCACTGGTATATACCACAATCAGAATTTAGAAAAAGAGCAAAGGTGGGCACTCATTACACAAAAGCACATTATAATATTATCCCTTCTCTCCATACCCCTTTTGTTACAACAATTGCAATTAGCAAACCCCTAAATTTTACTTATATTTACTTGGGGAGGAAATCCTCTTTGCATCAATTGAATTTTGAAGATGACTAAATATTAATATTTAGATAAGGCTTCATAATGAGGCCTTTAAATTATGATTATTTTACTTTATACAAAATCAAAACAGGATGCAACAAATTTAAAATAAAACACGAGTTTTAAAACAATCCATGAAACTCTGCTAAAGAATCAACCTACATTATGAAAGGTATACCGAAAACATAGTTATTCCAAAACAAACAAACAAAAACAAATCAGTCAGCCAGAATCTGGCCATAAATTGAACTTAGAATATAAAAACAGAACTATTCAGAATTTTGCCTTTTTAAAAACAATTCACGAATACCTCAGTAACAAATGCAACACTAAAAAAGTGACCAGATTCATTCAGTTTAGTTCACACATTACCTCGTTGGTAATATCATATACAACTATAGCTGCTTGGGCTCCTCTGTAATACATTGGTGCCAAACTGTGATATCGTTCTTGACCAGCTGTGTCCCAAATCTCAAATTTTACTGTTGTGTCATCAAGACATACGGTCTGTGTTAGAAAAGCAGCTAAAGAGAAAAGAAAGCAATAGGGTTTGTGACTCTACGTATGCTCATTACATTTTATTTTATCTGGAAACCCCTTAACGTTAAAAAACATCTGAAGTGTACAACATACAATAAATCACAATCCCACATTACAGTAGAAAACAAAAGAAATGTTTTCATATGTAGAACATTCTTTTTTTCTTGCCAGGAGATGAATATAGTGTGTGGAATTCAGATGTTGACTCCCAACTCCCATCAACAGCAGCATATATGAGCAATGGTGAGGGAAAGAGGTAGCAAAATCACAAGAGCCACAGATTCCCACCCCCAATGCAGCCCCCAGTGCCACTCCAAATCAGCTCAGGATCTGCGGGAACAGATTTGATGAGGACACTGTGGGCTGCAGGGAGGAAGGAGCAGTAGGGGAAAACAGGTATGCAAAATTGTGGCTCTCCAGTTGTTACTGGGGTCTAACAACACCTGGAGCAGTGTTAGAAACTGAGATATGAAAGCTAGGAGCTAAACAGCACCTAGATGGTTATGGATGCAACAACAGAATGTCTAGGTGTGCTTTTTATAACGAGAATACAAAGCTGGAAATGAATGAATGAACTGAACTAAAATATTATGTTCATTATGTTCATTTTTCACATGGTCTAGTCATCTGAAGACTGCAAAGAACAAAGCCAAGAAAAAACAATTAGGTAGGATACTACATTGCTCTAATCAGGAAAGCCCGGTCACATATACAACATACAAGCCCTAATTCTGAGAGGTATGATGGGTTCTTGAAACAGACAAACCCCTCTGGCATAGTTTATATATCTTGGGAAGTACGAGTTAGGCACAATGACCTCACAAATGCTGTTGTATATCGTAGAATCATAGAACTGTAGAGTTAGAAGGGACCCCAAGGATCACCTAGCAATGCAGGAATATGCAGCTGGTTCATATAGGGACTGAACCTGTGACCTTGGCATTATATAGTGGTTGGCATCCAGAGGGCAGCACAACAGGACTTCAGACTTACAGCTGTTTTCAGGAACACAATGAACAGCATATCAACAAGCATACCAACAGACAAATGCTGGCTCCCTCGACCTGAAGCAAGATGAATGCCACACCCCTTAGATGCCTTTGACTGGACTCAAGCATCCAGGGGTCCTTTACCTTTTTTTTTACAAGTGTTAGGCAGCATCTTAGTTTTAAATAAGCTGAATATGAATTAAAGTAGCTATGAGCTCCTACACCCATGCCACAACTAGCCCAGATCTTTATGCAGGAGCTGTAGTTCCTCAATGAAGGAGGCAACTCCTTTTAAAAGAAAGAACAATAATACGTTTTGCACACAAAGCACCACCTCACACTTTACTAGGAAGTTTCCTATCTTACTATCTATGAGTGAGCTATTAAACCCATGTACCCCTGTCTTTCAAAAACTTTAACGCAAGTATCTGTTGTCAGCTGTAGATTGGCTTCACCAACCTGGTGCCCTCCATATGTCTTCAACCCCCCAGCCAGGACACACTAGGGGGCATCACAATGGGGGAAAGTGCTGTATGTGTACACCTTGATTTCTATACAACTCAAGCTTGCACAAACCTGTTACAGCAGAAGCTTAAATAAAATTCAAAGTTACCTTTTAATCAACAGAAAAAAATCAAGATAATGCAATATTCACAACATAACAAAAATATGGGACAAATAAAAATAATTAAAGCACTGGATAAAATACAACAGGTCCGCCTTGCCAGCAAAACAAGAAATCTTTGATGGAATGTCCCCCACCTTAAAATCTGCTTTGGATGGCCTTCTAGAGCAAATTTGGTGGGATGGGGAGGATTACAGCAAGGGAGGAGAGAGAAGGGGAAGTTTGCTTGTGCAATGTTTGCTATTGTCCAATGAAATTTGAATTTTGGATTGACAGCAGTAACAATTCCCAATAAATATACAGTAATATACATAGATACACAACATTTTCTCACCTCCAATCGTACTCTCTTGAAACTCATGAAACTGGCCTTTTACAAAACGAAGCACCAGACTTGATTTGCCAACTGCAGATTCTCCCAGAAGAACTAACTTGAATTGACATATTTTATTTCCAGCATTAGGCCCATTGGGTCTAGTTGCTCCTCGGTTGGCCATGTCCAAACTAGAAAGGAGTCCCTTGTTTCAGATTCTTAAAAAGACGATTCCAGGATGTGAACCTCGATGTGCCTTCAACTCAAATAACCTGTTTCACAAAACAGTATTCAGAAATTAGTGACCACATTTTTGTTGTTGTTAGGCAATAAAATTGTTAGGCACATTTGTTAGGCAATAAAATATATCCATCCAAATTAGGTATGCGTCTACTCCAGGGGTGCCCAAACTTTTTTCAAATAGGGCCAGATTTGATGAAGTGAACATGCGTGAGAGCCGACAAGTAGTTGTTGAGCTTTTTTTAGGATTGAAGTTGTTGAGGAGGCGAAATACTACCGCGGGGGCTGGATTAAATCGACCGGCAGGCTGGATTAGGCCCCCGAAATGGACTTTGGACATGCCTGGTCTGCTCTACTCTGTTCATGTCCACAGCAATTCATAAATTGAAAGTTACATTTTAGCAGTCCTCAGAAGAGAATGATCCCCCCCAGCATAGATAGATTAGCTCAATTATGCTAGACATTGTATACCTCATAGTAGATGGAATTAAAGTTCATCATATAACCATACTTAATGTGCCAATTAACAACCTCACAACTAAGGAAGCTCTTGTGACCCGTTAACTATTTTATTCACATTAAAAATAGCTTTAGGCACACTACTGCAGACCTTGACTGTCTCTGTGGATAGCAGTGGTGCCTATCTGGTGGACTCCACAGGCTGTATTGTCACTGGGAATGGAATATACAAAATAGCTAAGAAATCTTTCTCTAATGCACATGTTATAGCACTGACAATTTCAGCTTGCCCAACAACAGAGGCTGATGAGTATGTGCTAGGAATAGGGTAGAATAAGGAGATAAAGAGTTGGGTAGGTTGGTCTGGGAGTCTCTCATATTTTGACAGACTGAAGTCAACTGACCATGAACTTCAATAACTCAGCCCTCTACAAGTGGTATTCCAAGGCAATGTACTTGGTAGAGCACCAAGAATGTTTATGGGAGGACCAATAATGTTAAGGGGGGTGGGGGTGGATAATCTGTTAGTTCCCCTCTCCTTTGGCCCAAATGTGGTTCAACCTGAATTGCTATGCCACACCATTTATCAGGTCTCTTTGCAAGTTGATCCAACAGAGCTGGTTTGCGCAGGAACTTATCAGTTGCTGCAACAAGCCTGCTTTATCGCAGATTGCAGACACAGCAACTCCTGGGTTTTTGTGTACTAACCAAAAACCCTGTTAGAGATATTTGGCAAAAGACTTGAGTAAGCAGAGGGATAGCAAGTTTTTCACTGACCACATTCCCTCCACCCCCTGCGTGTTAGTACAGGTTTCCAGTTTGTCTGCTACAATAACTCCAACTGAATTCTACCTGCTCTACATAGCAACTTCTACAGAAATACCCACTTTCTCCCCTAACTCATCTGTCATTGTCTACCCTCTGGTTACCAATTCTCACGCATGCCCCAACTTTTAAAAAGATAATTCACAAGAATAATAATTTGTTGATCTAAGAAACAGTATCAAATTCAAATCCTAATTGTTTTAATGCAGCCTGCAACTTTAAATACTGTGTGAACAAATATATAAATTGTTTCTGCAATATATTCACAGAACGACAACAGTTTCAACAAGTGTTTGTTCAAAATCCAGATGATCACATTCAAAGTGCTTCCACAAACATGCTAGGAGGGAGTAGAAATAGTTGCCCCTTGCCCATGAATATTAGGTGGCATTTCCTAAAGTGTGGGGGGCTGCCACATTTGTGTGATGACAAGCATTCTATATGTCACATTAGCACAGTAACCCTGCATAACAGTCACAACACAATCCAGATCAGGATTCTAACTTGTACAGCAAGTCTCCACACGTACGGCAGAATGCCTGCCACAGACACTTGTCCTCCAACATGTGGAGGGCAGCAAGAACATGAAAAATGAGGTAGAGCCAGCTAGTCATTCTAATTATACCCCTACCTACATAAGGTTTCTTTATGATACTATGTCACTGCAAACAAGAAAATGCAAGGTCACATTTAACATGTCTGCCAAATTTGAAAACAGCAACCATGAGGACCAAGCCCATCCTCGCTGTTCTGTGGTGCCAACAAGGTTCTCGTCTTTGCCTAAACCCAGCTAATATTCACTACCATTTTCATGTGGACTGTGATATGCTCTGGATCCTGGGTTGGTCATCATCAGCTACCTTTTAAAACACACACAGCTATTTGTGACTAAATATTCGTCAGGATGGAAGGCCCATTCATTGTACTTAAATCCTGCCTACTAACTGAACTTGCTGAAGTGGTTTACAGTATATTTAAAATACTTTAAAAAGGCGATAATTTTTAGGGCAAGGCAAAGGTGTATATGGTTATATCTCTAGTTCTTATATATTCCAATTTCACTCTGTAGCTGAATCTCCTAGAAATTACTGATTAAGAGTAGTTGGATATTAGGTCTCACATAGGCCAGGGCTTCCTCACAGGACTGCTGCTTTGGTCTCTCACAGCTTTTCTCTGTTGCTGGGTATACAAACTGCTGTCAAAAAAGTGCTACAAGCATTCCCCTAGTTCTAAAATCTTTTAACTGCCACTCTGATGCTGAACCTCTGGACCACAGCAGGTCTCTTAGGAAATAATATTGGTATACAAGTGCCTAAGTAGCCTGATGTTAAGTCCTTTACAGCACAGAGTTTCCTCATGGGACTGTTTATGTCTCCCATAGCCTCTGGCGGTAAATGCTGGAAGGACACTAACCATTTAAACATTTAATGCAGTGGGACATATTCCAGAGTCAACATAAACACTGCATATAAATCCTGTCTGACTGCTTAAGAATTTCCTCAGAATTATTCCACTGGATCGTCAACTATTTCACATCCTGTTCTGCATTAATCAGGCCTTACTCAGCTCAGTGGCACCTTTCTATATCCTGGACAAAATGAAACTGATACTATACTGAAAGGATGGGTGTAACAAGACTCTGGTTGCTTCTCCACTTATCGTAATGGCTACTTGTAACTTTGAAAGAATGAAATGGTTTCCTCAACCTCAAACAACAACATTTTCCTTTATATAGCTTCATCCTTGTCAAGCAGGTTAGCAAAACCCAGCTCACCTGAGAAACATCTATTCAGCTCCAACATAGAAGTTTCCCACTAAAAACATGAATAGCTTAGCTGTTTTCTATCTGGATCTCTAGACCATACTACAAATTTCTATACTAATACAGATAATAATTTTAAGAGCTCAGAGTTTATTGTTTGACAAATGAGTACTGCAACATTGGAAATAGGGCTTTAAAAACCTATGGTATATGGCGGTATATATTTTTTTTTTTTTATAAATTTTTTTATTGCTTTTTTCCAGAATCTAAATCCATCATCAATAACACAACAAAAGCAGTTTTACAGAAAGAAAAAGAAATTAAACAAGAAAAAATTCATTTTTCGAAGTCTTTTTTTTTTTTTTTCATCATCCACTGGACTTCCCCATCTCCTCCATCCCTGCATTCTTTATAATAAATATAAACAGCAAATTAATACCTTGTTTCCTGTGTTTTTGTATTTTCATCTAATTATTCACTCTGAGATTAAAACTTTTCTCAATCATTAACTTTGTTTCTATCAACTCCGAATTTCAATACTGAAGCATATTTACCTCAAACCTTAGCAAATTTTTAACATTCATATATCTTATAATGTTTTTGTAAATAGTCCTTAAATTTTTTCCAATCCTCTTCCGCAGCCTCTTCTCCCAGGTCTCGGATTCTGCCAGTCATTTCGGCTAGTTGCATATAGTCCATCAGTTGTGTGTGCCATTCTTCCAGTGTGGGTAGCTCCTGTGCCTTCCAGTATTTAGCTATGAGAATTCTTGCTGCAGTCGTTGCATATAAAAAGAAGGTTCTGTCTTTCTTAGGTATCCTCTGGCCCACAATGCCCAAGAGGAAGGCCTCTGGTTTCTTCTGAAAGGTATACTTAAATACCTTTTTCAACTCGTTATAAATCATTTCCCAGAAGGCCTTCACCCTCGGGCATGTCCACCAGAGGTGGTAAAAAGTTCCTTCAGCCTCCTTACATTTCCAACATTTATTATCAGACAAATGGTATATCTTTGCAAGTTTGACTGGGGTCATGTACCACCTGTACATCATTTTCATAATATTTTCCTTTAAGGCACTACATGCCGTAAATTTCATACCGGTGGTCCATAACCTTTCCCAGTCCTCAAACATAATGTTGTATCCAATATCTTGTGCCCATTTTATCATGGCTGATTTGACTGTCTCATCTTGAGTATTCCATTTAAGCAGCAAGTTGTACATTCTTGAAAGCACTTTCGTCTTAGGTTCAAGTAATTCTAGTTCTAATTTTGATTTTTCCACCTGGAAACCAATTTTTTTATCTTTTTTAAAGATCTCTAAAATTTGGGCATAGTGAAACCAGTCTCGCACCTTCCCTTTCAATTTTTCAAAGCTCTGCAACCTCCAAGTGTCACCCACTCTTTCTATTATTTCACAGTATTTTGCCCAGCCACCCCCCATATTAAGTATTTTTGTGGCTTTAGCCTCCATCGGTGATAACCACCTCGGAGTCTTGTTTTCAAATAAGTCCTTGTATTTAGTCCAGACAGAAAACAGAGATTTCCTTACAATATGGTTTTTAAACAACTTATGAGACTTTACCTTGTCGTACCACAAATATGCATGCCACCCAAAAGCATTGTTGAACCCTTCCAGATCTAGGACATCAGTGTTTTCTAGCAAAAACCAATCTTTCAGCCAGCAGAGGGATGCAGCTTCATAATACAACCTTAAGTCCGGCAGGGCAAAACCCCCTCTTTCCTTTGCATCTGTTAATATTTTAAATTTTATTCGGGGCTTTTTGCCCTGCCAGACAAACTTCATAATGTCCCTCTGCCACTTTCCAAAACATTCCACTCTGTCCACGATCTGTAGGGTCTGGAACAGAAACAGCATTTTTGGCAATACATTCATCTTTACTGCTACAATTCTTCCCAACAAGGAAAGTTTCAATCTTGACCAGATTTCTAGATCCTTTTTAATTTCAGACCAACATTTTTCATAATTATCTTTAAACAGATTCAAATTTTTCCCAGTCAAGTTGACCCCCAGGTATTTCACTTTATTAACAACGTTTAGTTCTGTTTCCTTCTGAAACCCATCTATTTCTAAAGGTGTCAAGTTTTTTGCCAAAACCTTAGTTTTTTGTTTGTTTAACTTGAATCCCGCCACCCGACCAAACTCAGAAATTAATTCCAATACTCTTTTTGTGCTGGACACCGGCTCCTGTAATGTCAAAACCAAGTCATCTGCAAAGGCCTTCAGTTTATATTGTTTTCCTCCGACCTGTATTCCTTCCACCTGCTGATCCTTCCTGATCAAATTTAGCAAAACCTCAAGGACAGAAATAAATAGCAAGGGTGATAGGGGGCACCCCTGTCGTGTTCCTTTTTCAATTTTAAACTCTTCTGTCACCACATTGTTTACTATCAATTTAGCCTTTTGTTCTGAATATATTGCATCTATGCCATTTTGGGACGCCCTTCCCACTCCCATCCCTTCCAAATTCTTCTTCATAAATTTCCAAGATATATTGTCAAAGGCCTTCTCCGCGTCTATAAATATCAAAACTGCTTTTGTATTCAAATTTGTCTGTAGAAGTTCCAGAACGTCAACAATGTTCCTAGTATTATCTGACAAATGCCTGCCAGGGAGAAAGCCTGCTTGGTCTTTATGAATAACTCCATTTAAGACTTTTTTCAATCTATTTGCCAAAATGTCAGCAAAAATCTTGTAATCCACGTTTAGGAGTGAGATGGGACGGTAGTTCTTAAGTTGAGTCTTTTCAGATTCCAATTTTGGTATCAAAGTGATGAATGCCTCTTTCCACGATTCTGGTGCCCCCTTCCCTTCCATAATTTGATTACATACCTCCATCAATGGCTGAGTCAGGTATTCCTTCAATATCTTATAGTATTTGGAGGTAAGTCCATCTGGGCCCGGGGATTTGCCTAGTTGCATGTTCTGAATGGCATTTTCGATTTCCTGTTGGGTTATTTTATAATTCAGGTCAGTTTGTTTGTCTTGTGTTAGTTTTTGTAGGCCATAGCTTTTTAAAAATTTATTTATTTCAGTCTCCACTTGGGGTCCTTGGGAAAACAATTTTTTAAAATATCTCTGGAAACACTTTCTAATTTCCTCTGGTTTCTGAATACATTCTCCTTCAACCTCTAGATTGGTAACAAAGTTCAGTTTTTGTCTCTTTTTCAGCTGCCATGATAGCAGCTTCCCACATTTATTTGCCGATTCAAATGATCTTTGTTTCATCTGTTTGATTTTCCATTCAACTTCTTGATTTATCAGTTTTGCATATTGTGCTTGATGGAATTTTATTTCTCTCAAAACTTCTTTTGATTTTGGATTTAGTCTCAACTTTTTCTCTCCGTCTTTTATCCTTTCCAAGATCTTGTCCTTTTTACCGTTCCAGAGTTTTTTCTTAATAGAATTCTGCTGTATCAGAAACCCTCTCATAACAGCTTTGCTTGCGTCCCAGATTGTTTTTTTTTCCACCGAAGTGTTCAAATTTAGTTCAAAGTAGTCTTTCATCGTCTTTTGGGCCTTCTTCACTATCTCCTGGTCTCTAAACAATGCATCATTCATTCTCCATCTGAAGGATCCAGCTGGTGTAAGTCTCAAGTCCATTTTCAAGGGGTTATGGTCGGAGCAAGTTTTAGGGCAGATCTCTACTTTTTTGGTCTTGGGTGCCAGTCCTCTAGATATCCAGATTTGGTCGATTCTTGTCCAGGATAGGTGGGCCTCAGAAAAGAATGTTCCCTCTCTACCTAGGGGGTTCTTTGTCCTCCAGATATCAATCAAGTCCATATTGTCTGTGAGTTCAAAAAAAGTCTTTGGTAGTCTGCCATCTTTAGTCACATTTTGATTTTGTGACTTATCCATGTGTGTGGAGACAACCCCATTCATATCTCCCATCAGAATGATGTTATTATAGTCCATATGGTCCAGCATTGTCTCATGCAGCTTCCCATAAAATTCAGATTTCCCCTCATTTGGTGCATAAATTCCAATTATCAAAAATTTTTCTCCTTGTGATTGTATTTCGATCGCCAAAATTCTTCCTTGTTCATCTTTGAACACAAATTTTGGTGCTAGGCTCTCCTTTGCATATATCACGACTCCCCTTTTCTTTTCTTTAGCTGATGAAATAAATTCTTGGCCTAGTCGCTTGTTTATTAGCACTCTTCTGTGGAGCCTAGTCACATGGGTTTCCTGGAGACAAATGACGTCTAGTTGTTCTTTCCTCAAAATGTGAAAAATCCTTTTCCTTTTTTCAGGGGAATTTGCCCCATGGATATTCCAACTAAAAAGCTGCAGAGACATCCTGGATCAGCTTGTTAGCCGATGGGGTTGTCTCCCTTCTCGTCTATGTCTGGAGGTGGATCTTTTGTACCAGGCGTGGGGGGTGGCCAGGTACCTGCTGTCCCTTTTCGAAGGTCCTCCCCGTGATCGTTTAGGAATTTTTCTTGCTCTTCTGCTGTTCTGATTCTCACCTTCTTCCCTTTCAAATTAAAAGATAATCCTTGGGGGAATTCCCACCTGTAAGGGATTGTGTTGTTTCTTAATAATCTTGCCAGATCCTTGTATGTAGTTCTTAAGTCCAACAATTGTTTTGGTATGTCTCTGAAGATTTCTGCTGTCTTTCCCTGTATCACCAATGGGTTTTTAAAATGTAGGCCAAGTATGTTGTCTTTTTCTTGCTTGTATCTCAATATGATCAAGCAATCCCTTGGTTTATCTTTCTTGGCCACTCTTCCCAATCTAAAAGCGGTGACGATTTTGAAATCTTTCTCTTCTGCCAAACCCCAGAACTTGGATATTTCTGCAGTCAAAAAGCCAGCCAAATCTTCCTTTTCTAGTTCTGGAATATTTCTAATCCTGAGATTACTTTCCCGGTTTTTCAGCTCCGCCATAGACAGATAGGCCTGTTGTTCAGTGACCTGTCTACTCAGTGGTCTTACTTCCCCTCTTAATTCCTCAATCCTTTTTTTGTTTTGGTCTGCTTTCGTGTTTGCGTCCTCAGCTAATTTTCGGTTCTCTGATATAGTCTTTTCAAAATTTCCTATCGCCTGTGTGTTTTGAGCAACTTGGTCTGTCAACTTATTAATCGTTGCTGTAACCTGGTCAAATTTAGCCGCTTGTTCATCAGCTTTCTTATTTAATGCTGCCAGTTGATCCAATATTTCTTTAGAAATAGGGTCTAATCCTCCTGCAGCCATATCCTCCAAAACTGGCTGTTTAAATTGTCCTTCTTGCAGACCTGTCACAATTGGAACAGATGATCTACGTGGCTGCACAGGCAAAGTTGATTGCAATAGTTCAGTTTGTTTTGCTTTCTTGGCAGCCCTTGTTTTTCCTGCCACACTCATTCCACAACTGTCTAGGTTTCAAGGTCAAATTGTAAATCCCATGGGAAAAGCAATCATCCAGGCAAAAAGATTTCCAAAACAACCAGCAGTTCTCAGAGGTTTATATTTCCACAATCCAGCAGGGGGAGCTCCCCAAAAGTTTCCACCATTTAATTCCCAAATATGGTAAAATCCAAAATAAGGGGGGGAAACCCTCTAAATTCACTTTAAACTGCAGATGATAAAGGTTCTTTGCGAAGGTGTGAACAACAGTTCCTTTTTTGTAACTGCAAAGTAGCCCAATGTAACTTTATGTCTCTATACACAGTTGCCACAGTCTGATGTTACTTTGTATCCAGGCAGCCCGTGAGCTGGGGCTTATAACTTTATAATCCACAAAATATAGAGAGGTATAGCACAGTCTCACAATCAAATCCAAACTTGCAGGGTAAGTTCCAACTTCTTTTAAACTCCTTTCAACGCTTCCGCTTTAAAAAAACTTTGCTCAGTACTTTAAACAGGGACGGAAGACTGACTTCCTTTTTAGCGTCTCCCGCTTTCAGCCGAAATTCACCAATTTGATGTCCAAATAAAGCCTCAAATTTCTTACTCACGAGTTTGTTGTTTCCAATCAAATGTTCAAAGAAGAAAGGTCAGCGCTCATCAGCAGCAGCCGCGCGGCTTCGCTTCCGCGGAAAGAGCGATGGATTCACAGCACCGCTACCCCCTCCACGTTCCGGAGCCCCTTACGGGGTCCCTTCTGCGTATCCGAGGTCGCTCCTGGTGCCCGCCGAATCCCACGGCCACGGGCTCACTCTACCCGTGGTTTTCCTAAACGGGTCGTCGCTGTGCCGCAGCGCACGACCCTTTTCCGCGGAGCCCCTCTTCAACAACTGAAGAGGACCGCCATTGCTGTTTCGCGCCGCCTCCGGAAGTCCGTATATGGCGGTATATAAATTCAATAAATAAATAAATAAATAAATAAATCTTGCTTGCGTGTATGGATTTCAATTAAGACTGCTATAAGTCTTACACCTAAAAGTTTGTGTTGCCTTATTCATTCCTACTTTCAAAATGCACAAAACAAGCTTACACTTGGAAGGAGCAATGATCAGCAAATACTGCAACTTGAGGGGTAAAAATAATAATAGATAGTATTCAATCCTCCTAGTTATATAGATTCTCAGCTGTGGGTGCTCTTGGAGCCATCACTGAATCACAAAGTCCAGACTGCAGAAACATACTTTTACACAATGTGCCTGGTGAATGGTTGTGAACATCTCTAAGATATGGATTAGGTCAACAATCATCATTCATAGGTCACTAGTTTGGTGTAGTGGGTAGAGTGTTGGACCAGTACCAAGAAAACCCTGATTCAGCCTCCACTCAACCATAAACTTACACTGATTAAGTTTGAAGAAACAAGGGTTGAGAATGGCAACCCTGTATGCAGCCCAAAGTTCTGATAAGGTGAAATAAAAATGTAATAAGTGATGCCTTTATAACCATGAGAATTGACGACTGTAGCTTGTTTTATATGAAACTGCCCTTAAAAACCATTCTAGTCCAACCCTCTCGATGTGGACAAGTTGCTGAGAGTACATCACCCCATGGTTCATCATCTGTACACAGTCCAGTGACAGAAGCTCAGATATATAATCTAGGCACCAAATGGCTCCTTAAACAGGTTTACAGATGCCAAAATGGAATAGCTATTTGCCAATCTGGGGCCAGACAGCTTGAAAACCGTATTTTTCAATACGACTTTTTGGTTCCCGAAATTCATTCTGATTGTGCAGATAAAATATAATGGATAGAATTCTACAGGATCTGTTGCTAGTGTGTGAAAACTGACAAGAGCCAAGGATCCCCAGGCATGCACCTCCAGATAGCGGAGTGTTCAGGCACCACCATCCTGTCATACGTTATTGACACAAATCAAGGTTCATGTTTTGATTTCAAGTAATGTAACAAGCTTGAATCCTATTACTACCTTATGCCCTTCACCTGATCACTGTCTTAGCTTACATACAACATACATCTAACGTCCGAATACCACATAAAAATAGCATTCCCAGTGGGTGGAAACTTTTGTCCCAAGCTCCACCAATGTTCCAAGTGTGCATGTATTCTGGCGATACCATAAAACTTTCTACTGTGGCCAAACTGGTTATTCCTGCAGCATTTTAAAATGCTTACTAAATATTTTACAATTTCTTGCTAACTTCTGTTTCCATAAAATTGGTTGCTCCACCTTAAGCTTCTTTGAGAAGGACATAAACCATTATCAAGATACAAAGAATTATGCAGCTAGTGAGCTTAGTACAGCTTGCAACCAGACGCCACCCCAACTCAAATGTCATAAGGCAAATAAATAGCTTTTAAAACTGAGGGGAATTGTGAAGGAAGTTTGTTGTAAAGCATGAAGAGCAGCTTTTATTATCACAAGCTCCTTCCATGAGCCTAAGCAGCTATTTGAATACCAGACAATTTACTTTTATTTATTAAATTTTAAATGAAGTGTTCATTACTACATTTCAATCTTTTATAGGAAAAGTCCTTTAGACACTTTCTGCAAAAAAAGAATCAATATTCCTTGCATTTATAGAAGTCAAATGTTAGATATTTTAAGTCCTGATAAATTAAAAGAAATGTGCTGATTAAATGTTTTAATCTTTATAATGCTCTGACTTTAATAAGACTATATATGCTTACTTTTCTTTATATAGCTCCTCTAACAAATATATGTAAGTGTACACAAGATAAATATTAAACAATGGGCAAACCTGTTGCTGTTCTTATTTTTCAACTCAATGCCAAAATGTAAACAAGGAAAAAGAATGCACCAACTTCTCTTGTTTGTTACAACTACAGAGGCATTTCCAAACATTCCTGAAAAGATGGCCATCTGCTCCTAACCTATCTTAAAATATTACACCATGTTATTAAATACTGCAGTTTCACCAAATCACTGAATAACAACCACTCAAAATTATTCAAATTCAGTTACTAATTGCTTGCATATCCAACTTTCTCATTTGATGCTTCATTCCTGCTTACCTCAGTGAAAATCTAAATTAAATACAGTGGACGCTCGGATTGCAAACGTGTGATACATGCGGCAGCCACATTCGCAACCCGCAGCATTCGCAACCAGCAGTGCCGCGTCTGTGTGCGTGCGGGTTGTGATTTGGTGCTTCTGCGTGTGTGCAAAGCGTGATTTAGCACTTCTGCGCAAACGCCAAAACCTGGAAGTAACCCATTCCAGTACTTCTGGATTCAGCATGGTGCACAATCCAAAAACGCGCAACCTGAAGCGTCTGTAACCTGAGGTATGACTGTATTGATAATCTGAAGGCCAAAGAAAAATATTGTGCATATAGTCACCCCCCCCCCCGCACAGTGGTGATTTACAACCAACTGCCCTATGAGCAGAAGATGGAAAACTACCCAAGCAAACAATGCAATTATCACCAATGACTGCTAATACTTCAGCTTTTGTGTTCCTGGTTATACTTCTTTACAGAAAAAATAGGGATTAAAATGGGTTATAGATTCCCCCGGCCTTCTTTAGGGCTGGGCGATATCAGTTTTTGAACACTGTGGTGTATCACCAGCCAAACATCGCAGTTTGACGATATACCCCACCCCCAATCCGCCTCTGACTTGTGGGAGCCAGCGCTGGGCTGGGGGCTCCTTTAACTGCTCAACTGAGGCAAAGGCAGCTGCATACTCCTCAGTTGAGCAGTTTAAAGATGCAGAGGGAGGAACAAGCTGTATTGCTCTGTATGAGGGCAGAGTGGGATGATGGTTTCACTCAGCGATATATTGCTGGTGAAACCACTGCCACTCCTGAGTCCCTCTGTCAGCAGCACCCACTGGAGGAAGGAATTCTTGACTATCTCTAGCAGACACTGCTAGCAGAGGGACTCAGGAGCAGTAGTGGTTTCACCAGTGATATACCACTGAATGAGGCCAACATCATGGTCTGCTCCTCATAGCGGTCATGGGCAATATACCAACCCGTGGCCCTTCAGATGTTTTTGGACTACAACTCCCATCAGCCCCAGACAGTATAGCCAGTGACCAGGACTGATGGGAGGTGTAGTCCAACAACATCTGGAGGGCCGCAGGTTGTGTACTCTTGACTTAGATGATGCCCTGCACCAACATAGAAAACACTGTAATTTTGTTCCATTCTAAGACAATGCTTCATAAAAAGAAACAAAACATATGGACTTACAGATGTACTAGTTCTAATTTCAGATATAGTCTGGCATTCATATGAATGCCAAACGTTCTCCATATATTGGGAAAATAAATATTTTTATAATTTTATCATGATTTAGGATTACAATACAACTGTCAGTTATTAGCATGCAATATTTTACACTCATTTGCTTATTTATTCATGAGGCTGATGGATAGTGGAGAACTCCATCTCTCCTTTGCAAGCCCCTCTTAGAAGTAAAAAGCAGGTTAGTAAAATCATTTGCACTTTAGAAATGCAATCACCTGGTTGGGGGGGGGGACATAATGTTACCTGCCTGGTCCACCAGCCCTCTTCATTTCTATGCTGGACATGTGATGACTGGGAAGGAAGAGGATTCATGGAAGCCAAACAAGCTGGTAAAGGAGGAACATGGTATTCTCTGTCCCTTCTCCACTTTCTTGCTCTTTCCTGCTGGCCAAGAAATAAGTGGCTTCGCTTCCTTTGTGGCCAGCATGGAGACCAAGCAAGTGGCAGATGAAGGACAGAAGAGGCCATTCTTCCTCCATCAACCCACAGCCTGACCTGCATGGAATATCTGGCAAGTAGTAAGAGTTACAGCAGCTTTTCATTTTATCAAAATGTCCAGCTTTAATATTAGTTTACTTGTTAATACAGCACTGAATACTTCTTAACTCTTTTCAAGTTTAAATACATATATGAAAATAATAACCAAACTGCGATAAATCAATCAGTACTATATACTACATCATAAAATACCAGGAGGAGCCTCTGATAATACCATTTCATTGAGGGACAAAAAACAATGGGATTCCTGTGTGTAAGAAAATAGATATAAATAGGGGCCCAAGTTGGAGGGATACATGAAAAGAATTTTCATCCAAATTCACTAAAAAGTTGGTGTCTGCAACCTAATCTTATGCATTTTTATTCAGAAGTCAGTTTCAAGGAATTCAGTCTTTACTGTACATGTGATTGCTACCTAAGTGTGTTTAGGAAGATATCATTTATTGTTTGTTTAATATATGGAATTGTTCAGTGAGGTATGAAATTGTAACTTTGTAATTTGAGCTTTGTATATGTTCTAAATTATTTCTCAATATTTTAACTCTCAAAGAATTACTAGTTTATTAGAGTAGTGCTTCACATTGTTATTTGTGGTAAATTTTACTGCATACAAAATGAGTTTGTATGGGAAAACAAAGTGCGTGCCCAACAAGTTATCACACAATCAACTACTCAATACTTTTACACAGATATCTAATGCATTTGTCTGCTGACTATTCACATACACATTGCACTGTAGTTGCAGACTCCTTATTGCACAGAAACAAATCTTTACATAATTTAACAGATTCGAAAAGCACAAAGTATCTGAAACAGTTTAAAATAAAGGGATTTCCACTTAAGCTGTTTTAAACATTACTGCACTTTACATGTACACCCCAGACATTGATCAACCAACCAAAGAAGTGGGCGACACATATTAATCCTGAAGTGCTCAAATTTAACGATTTGCTTCTAATTCAGTCAATAACTGATGGACAGCTACATAAATGACATAGTAAGGAACTGGAAGTGACGATATTGTAACTACCTGTGCTTCATTCAAATTGATCGAGCCTTAAATTTTCTTTAAAGCAGCTTTAAAAGATGAAGCCATCGTTAATACCTACTAGTCTCTATCTACACATGTTAAGATCTGTTCAGGAGATCGTGCCCCTGATACACACACACAAAAACAAGTTTTTCTTACCCTGATCTCACATTGCCACCACAGGATAATCAAACCAGGACTGCAAAGCGTCCACAGAGATAAAACAAACAAGCTACTTTCTTAATTCTATCTCCACCTAGACACCTTTTGCACATCAAAATTCGCCACAAGCGTGGGAAACCTGAAAGGAAGGAGTTGCCTTTCCCTCCCGGCCAGTCTGCAGAGCGAAACACGCCGCTTTTTCTTTTTAACTCTTTCCTGGAGAGGCCCCGTAAGCCAGCCTTCCCTCGCTTCGCTCTCTGCTAGCCGGGATGGCTGCGTCGCCCTCCCCGCACCCCGAAATCCAACCCTTCAGTCGCTCCCGGACCGGGCGGCCCTCCCCATTCATTCCTCCAGCCGACTCTCCCACCGGCCCCGCCTCACTCGCTGGCCCGGGAATAAGAGGAAGTGGGAGAAACGGGGGCGCCATTTTGAGGGTGGAAAGGAGAATCCGGCCGACTTAAAAACGACGACACCGCCGGATTCGGGGCGCCGCTGTCGGAAGGAAGGGGCGGTGAGAAGAAAATGAGGAAGGAGCGAAAAGCGCGCTGGGGGGTCCCGGCCTGTTTCGTTAAGGCTTTTCCGTCTCTTCCCCCACGCCCCGCCATACCGCCCCCCGGCCGGCCGCCCCCACCGAGTCGTTACCTGGCCCTGACGGGAAGCTGCGGCCTCCTCGCCACTTCCGCCCCCCGGCTAGTGTCTGACTGAAGAGGAGCCGGCGAGCGCCTGGTCCTTCCGGTTGCGGGTGGGTAAGGTGAGGGGATAGGAGGGCTTTAGGATGCTCCGGTACCTCACGGTGCGCTGAGGCTGCTGAGGGGGGGGAAAGGAGGGGATGCGGCCTCCAACTTCCGTCTTTTCCTCCTCCTCCTGGACCAAAACACAAAAGCACGCAACTTCCTGCGCCTGCGCAGCCGCTGCCGCTTGCCACGTCACCGCGCCCGCCCTCGTATCACTTCCTGCTCTGCGCTGTCACGCGACCCCCGACAGGCCGTTGCTGCCGGAGGGAGGCGCTCCGGGAGGGCTCGCGCTAGGGATTGTGGGAGGAGGGGCGCCGAGAAACCGGCCTCTCTCGCTTCGGGTGACGTCACGACGCGGGGCCTGGCGCTTGTTTCCCCAATCTCGTTTCATCAGCTTCCCTGGAGGCCCAGCTCTGCCAGGCATCGTCTTCCTTGCCCCTTGCCTCCTGGGAGTCGAAATAGGAACAGCTGTTTTTGTTCCGTGTTTTGAGCTTTGATTTTGGTTTTCCTCATCCCTCCCCGTCTCTTTTCCCTTGTGTGCCTTTTAAAAACAACAACATTGTTTGATAGGGGGACTTGCCTTACTTCCATTGTAAGCAGCTCTAGGGGCCTTTTTTTGGCTGAAGAGCGTGATACAGATGCGCCAAATAAATGGATAAATAAAATATCTCGCATCGTGGGGATAGGGTCGGTACAGTTCAGATAAGAAACTTCACATGTCAAAGTACGCCCCATGTTATTTTTTAATGGGCAAGATTTTGGAGCAGGAGAATTCTGGACCTAAATTTTAGGGGGATTCCAGAAAACAATGGGGGGGGGAGTTTAATGGATATATTATTTATTTACTTAGACTTTATTTCCACACGCACGCATGCATACTTGTAGCAGAAGAGGACTGATCATCAGTACAAAATATAAAATAAAATGGTTACCTGTTGAATAAAACAACAATTTTAAAAGAAAAAATACAGAAAACTTGCAATATGTAATGCATAACAGTTGAGGTAATTTTTACTGTACAGATAAATGGTGAATTGCCTTTTTAAAAAAACCCCTTAATGTGAAATATGAAAGCTACAGCTTTACTAAGTTATACCATAAGGCTGCCACCTTTCCTGGCAGATGTGCTTCATTTAAAGGTAGAAACTATGTAGGTATAACTTATTACCAGCAGTAAAAGGGAGAGCTGCACCAGCTGAATTTTGCTTCCCATGGAACTGGGAGAACTCCAAGATAGTGTCAGGAAATGATGGTGTTCTTAAAGACTGCTGACTAAAAGTGCAGTTAAAGAACATGCTCTTACACATAACTCCCAGATCAGCTGAAAGATTATCTACCCTGTGTACATGAGTAGAAAAGCTTTGCTTCATTGAGGCAGTAATGATATAGCTCCTTGTCATTATCCAGGTCATGCAGAACACCTACTACATGTATTGCAAAACTCCAAGCAAAAGAGGATAGGCTTTGCAACATTCCTAACTGAATATAAGATTGCATAAATTGGCAAACTACTTTTAGAAATGTTGTGCAGCCCTAATTCCATGAGTAATGCTTTGTGTTTATAAATGAGGAATCTATAACTTGATTGATTGATTGATTGAAGGTATTTTTATTTGTTGTTGTTTAATCGTTTAGTCATGTCCGACTCTTCGTGACCCCATGAACCAGAGCACGCCAGACATTCCTGTCTTCCACTGCATCCCGCAGTTTGGTCAAATTCATGTTGGTAGCTTTGAGAACACTGTCCAACCATCTCGTCCTCTGTTGTCCCCTTCTCCTTGTGCCCTCAATCTTTCCCAACATCAGGTTCTTTTCCAAGGAGTCTTCTCTTTTCATGAGGTGGCCAAAGTATTGGAGCATCAGCTTCAGGATCTGTCCTTCCAGTGAGCACTCAGGGCTGATTTCATTCAGAATAGATAGGTTAGATCTTCTTGCAGTCCATGGGACTCTCAAGAGTTTCCTCCAGCCCCCTTCAATCATATCCAGAGTGGTTTACAAGAAAAAAAGAATTAAAATCTAAATACCCCCTGAAACATAATAAACTAAATTAAAAACTACAGAAATCAGAAAACAACAAAAAACAGCAACATTAAAATTGTGCAAGTAATGTGTTGCTATATTGTTTTAACTGTATCTTCTTTCTACCATAGGTGCACGAAACATATTTAGTACCCTCTATCTGCACTATCAAGTCCCAGGAAAGGTCAGAGCATCTAGACAGACAACACCTTTCAATGACGTTAATCCTGTATATACTGTACATGGAACTCAGTAATACATTTGTGAACACATGAAGAGGATTACAGTGTACATTGTCAGGCTCAGCCCTGTGAAAAGTTCTAGACATCCCATATTTTAGAACAGAATGGATGCAAGCAGGGGCGGAATGATCAAGCACACACAGTAAACCTTTCACACAAGGAGAGAATTGATGGACGGGGCTAAAATATTGTGGCCACGATTTCAGTGGATTTGGTCTAACATGAAAAAGTTAGAAAGGAAACTACCTAGAAGGACTACTAAGCTGATATCATTTAAATAAAATCATTATCTGAGTGGAAAAGGGCAAGAGAGATTACATGTTTCAATAGAGTTTGAACAAGAGAACAGGTTTAAAACAAACAAGGAAAAGTACTTTCTTGACTAGTGGAAATCTCCAACACAATGTCATAACAGCCATATTGAGTTTAGAAAAAGATTAGATAAATCCATGGAAGATTTAAATATCAAGTTATATTGTATAGCACTCACACAAATTATATGCTTTCTGTATTCCCTATCAGTAAAGACAAAAAAATACAGTTAATAGAATATTGGTACCATGTGGTATCAATGCATACTGATTCTAGACATTGTTGAGTCTGATTATGGAGAGCATGCCCTTACTCTGACATTTGTAAAGCTAACTTCCCTTTGCTTTTGGAAAGTCCCATCATCTTTCCATACTTGGAAGCAAAACACGTGTAAATAACTCTTGAAAGAAGATGGTTTTAGATTTCCAGGAAAAAGAATTGTTCAATTTAGTGGAATTTATATGTGGAAAATAATTTCCCTCCGAAATGCAGTCTTGCATCCAGTCTAATATCTTGAGTGCAAATTCTCTCTAAAAGCATCATTTCCCAGGAAAAGTTATCTGAATTGTGCCTCACAAAATATACCCATAATATCTCAGATAACAAATGAGTTCCTGATTTTAAATGTTCAGCCAGCATGCTGGAGTTCTGTAATGTTTGGTTCAAGTCACGATAATGAACATACAAAACTGGCTTCAGAGGAGATGAAGAAATGAAACAAACATGTAGTCAACAAGTTACACAATTAAATACTTCCTGTAAGCAGTTAATATTGCCACAGTGACAGCCTTTCTATAACTGAGGTGAATGCACATGCATTAATTCAGACACATCAAGAAGACAGATGGAAGGAAAAGCTAACAAGCACAAGAGATAATGGCTTGAACAATGGACCAGAAACCGGGAAAGGTTGTGGGAATAGGGCTCTTAAGGAAACGGGAGCAACCAGCTTGGCGTACAGTGACATTTTAAGCACTTTAATATGAATGAAAACAATACAGAGAAGAAACAAACAGGAAGAATCAGATGTCTTAGCACATAAAGAATGCTACAACCAAATTGGCACCACAGTTACTTGATGGGACAATGCTGTCCATAAACTTTGGTACTTCAGGATAATATATTATCATTCTTATTTAATATTTATTTGGTACCAATAGCACTTGCCTCCACCATGAGCAAATTCCAACTGCTGGCATCAGAGAGTATTAGTAGGCAGGAACTGCTGATTACTGGGCAGAGGTGGAAAGACAACACCTGGGAAATTATAGGATGAGGGCAAGAAATGTCACCCGAATAATCTTGACACGATTAGAACATAAGAAGCGTCCTGTTGGATCAGACCAAAGCCTATCTACAGCATCCTGTTCTCACATTGGCCAACGAGATGCCTATGAGAAGGCTGCAAACAGGTAATGTGTGTAATATATGTAGATTTCTTCCCTTCCCCTCAGAGAACCCAGATGAAGATCCACAAAATATGGGGCCAATGTATCAATATACAGTGGTATCTTGGGTTACAGACGCTTCAGGTTACAGACGCTTCAGGTTACAAACTCCGCTAACCCAGAAATAGTGCTTCAGGTTAAGAACTTTGCTTCAGGATGAGAACAGAAATCGTGCTCCGGCGGCACGGCAGCAGCAGCAGGAGGAGGCCCCATTAACTAAAGTGGTGCTTCAGGTTAAGAACAGTTTCAGGTTAAGAACGGACCTCCGGAACGAATTAAGTACTTCACCCGAGGTATCACTGTACTCTGATTATCCTAATAGCACAAATTCCATCATGACACCACTATAACCAGGTGGTGACATCAGTTCCAGAATGACCTTGCAATTGTGTGGATCTCTTGTTCCTAGGGTGTGGACCAAGCCACTCCCACTCCTGCACCCTAGCATTTCTCTTCCTGTGAATGTCAGCCGAAGTGGGAATTTTCCATCCTGGTCCATTGGGCCAAAATCAGAGATTCAGAATTACTCCTTGTGATTCCTAGCAAGTGGTAAGAATATGTTGACACCATGTAATTTATTTTATCATGTGATTTTTATCAGGATAATCTTTTGTAAACTGTTTTGAGAGCCTCTCAGAGCTGTAAAATGGGGTATTTACAATAAATAAAATATACCAGACTCTGTACCCAGGGCTGGCATGATCCCAATGCCAAGGACAAGACATTGAGAGAGGTTTAGCACTGAGAGGTAAGTACCAGATGAATAAGAGAGCTGGCAAAGGATGTGGATCAGATTTGAGAAGTATGGTTCTGCTAAACTTCCAGCTTAAGAGGGGAGAAGGAATCCGTTTGACAAATAGAGAAAGGATATTTTAGGTACAGAAGGAACTGAGGTGAGAGAAAGTGCAAATAAAGATACTTGAAAGAGAGAAACAACAAAGGTGAGGATGGACACAGGTAAGGAAAAAGGGCAGGCAGCTAACTTTAAAAGCAGAGACTAGAAGCTTGAGATTCAGCCAGAGCATGGGAGGGAATCCAGTGTAAAGACAACATGGGTGGAGACTGTTCCACTAACAGAGTATAATGAGTAGAGTTCATTTTTAATGTGCGGTTTTCTATTTTGTGGCTTCCGCTATTCAAGGCAACTTGCAGCAGCAGCATGAATTAGAAAACACAAGGCATTTTTAAATATAAACACTTTGCCTCTCCTCCCTGCAAAAAGCCAGAATAGCACTAGCACAAACTATAAAGCACTTGAAAATAATAAGGTTGGTGACCAATGGGTATTTTTGAGAAGGTGTGCCACAAACAAGGCATCACTACATAAAAGACCCCATCTCTTGGTCACGAACTGTGTTACTTCTGAAGGCAAAGCAGGACACGGTTTGGGATGCTAAGGAAGGGAACATTGAGTCAAACCATTGGCTCACATGGATTAATACTGTCAAGACCGGCTGGCAGTGCCTTTCCAGGGTATCAGTACATTCCCAACCTTACCTGGAGATGCTGAGAATTGAACCTCGTACCATCTGCATGCAAATCAGATGCTCTGCCAATGAGCTGCAGCAGGGAAAGATGTGGCAAGGACACGGACAGCTCTCTCTGATAAAAGCCTTTTTGGTCCCACATCAACTGAACAATACATGTAATCACATTTTTTGTGTTACTGTGACATGCAAGTTGATGCCTTTTAAATTCCATTCTAAAAAGAAATAAATCAGAAGCACCTTCAAGCATAACTGTCTTGTCTAGTTTATTCTCCACAGCCCCAATCAGAACCTTACTTTCAACACTTGATTTATTTCTGTTTATTTCCAGTGTTTATTTCCGCTTGACAGGTCTGCAGAAAAGGAGGACATCTAGTGGGAAGAATAAGAGCTAAAATAGCAGGCCTGACCTAGAAATTCCAGACTTGGTTCTAGCCCTCTGAACAAGAGACTGCTGTCACAATTTAGACCAGGGATGGGGAAACTGTGGTCCACCAGGTGTAGTTGCTCCCATCAGACTCAGCCAGCAGGCCCAGTGGTCAGAGCTTTAATTCAACAACATCTGGAAGGCCACAGATTCCCCATCCTGCATTTAGATCTAGTACATTTAGTTAACTCAGCAGTGTTCCTGAGCATAAAGGTAAAGGTAAAGGTATCCCTGACCATTTGATCCAGTCGTGACCGACTCGGGGGTTGTGGCGCTCATCTCGCTTTATTGGCCAAGGGAGCCGGCATACAGCTTCTGGGTCATGTGGCCAGCATGACTAAGCCGCTTCTGGCAAACCAGAACAGCACACGGAAATGCCGTTTACCTTCCCACCAGAGCGTTACCTATTTATCTACTTGCACTTTGACGTGCTTTCGTACTGTTAGGTTGGCAGGAGCTGGGACCAAGCAACGGGAGCTCACTCCGTCACGAGGATTTGAACCACCGACCTTCTGATCGGCAAGCCCTAGGCTCTGTGGTTTAGACCACAGGGCCACCTGCTTCCCTGTTCCTGAGCATATTCCTTTTAAATAAGTCTCATTATTTCCATGTTTATTTCTTATGTTTATTTCTCATGTATCTGAAGAAGTGTGCATGCGCACGAAAGCTTATACCAGAACAAACTTAGCTGGTCTATAAGGTGCTACTGGACATTTTATTATTATTATTTATTTTTTTTGACTGCGTCAGACAAACACAGCTACCTACCTGAATCTAGTCTCATCTGTGTGTGAATGATAGTTTTACTCCTATGGCGAAAAGAAAGGAGTTTTGTATGGGTTGCCTAACCACTATACCTTCAAAGCACATTCAAAACACATGCCTTCCCTCAAAGAATTCTGGGTACTGTAGTTTGTTAAGGGTTGCTGGGAACCGTAACTCTATGAGAGGTGAACTACAGGGCCCAGAAATCTTTGAGGAAAGAATGTGCCTTAAAGGTATAGTGCGTGCCCAGCCATGGATACACCACTGAATTGTGTAAAAACATGTCCCCCACCTTTGCTACTCTGTGTCCAAACAGAAAAGGATGCGTGGAAACACATTGTTCTGAATCTAGAGGGATTTGTTCACATGTTAGCCCCATTATCAATGAGATGAGTCAGCTATTACTATCCTGAAAGGCTTAAGACACAGCATTCAGGAAGCTTGTATTGTCTCTCTCTTAGAAGAACAAGAACAACCGGAAATTCCTGACTCTGCCCCATACAACTAAATGACTAAAGATAGAATGATGCTATTCAAACAGTAACCAAGTTGGCTACAAGGGCGTTAAAGCATGGGTGGGAAACATTTTTTCTATTGAGGGCCATTTTCCCTCAGGGGTATTCTGCCAAGGGCCACGTGCCAATTGTGTGTCAGGACAGCCAGAGGTGGGCAGGGCTAAAGTCAAAAGTGGACAGAGTTATTTCCTTTTTCTATCAATCTTGTTCTGCCCTCTTCTGTCTTTTTCTGCAACCTCCTCTCTCCTTCCCACTTCTCAGGGGAAGGACAGATCATTCTGGTCAGAGGTCTGAACTGATCACTTGCAGGCAGTTTCTGAAATCAGGCTGGTCCTAGGCAGTGGTGGCTGATGCCCATTTGGTGGAAGGCCAGGAGCTCAAATGGCAGCCAGCTCCAATGAGAGATCCTCTAAGTGTCCCTATTTTCCAGGGACAGTCCCAGATTTATAGAAGCCATCCCAGTTTCTGATTTGATCCCAAAATGTCCCACATATTATTATGGAATAGGATGTCTCTATTTTCATCAGAGAAATGTTGGAGGACATGTCCTCTTCTCCCTGGCCTTTGGCTAAGTAAACAATCTGTGGCCTTTTAAATATTTTGGGGGTTATTGGTTTGTTTTTGTATTTGTTATGAGGTATTTTGTGTTCTCATTTTGTATTTTTTATGAACTGCCCTATGTTCTTCAAATGAAAGGTAATAATAATAATAATAATAATAATAATATCATAGAGTAAACTTCTTTACCAAACATGTCATGGGCTTTGAAGACACTCGAACTCAGGAGGAAAGGGAGAAACGTGCTAAGAGGAAGGAACGCTTGGCAAACCCTCACCGTGATCAACTCCTACCCGGAAACCAATGTCCCCGCTGTGGAAGGACGTGTGGATCCAGAATTGGCCTCCACAGTCACTTACGGGCCCACTGTTAAAACCTTGTTTATGGAAGACAATCTTACTCGGCTACAAGTGATCACCAAAGAAGGAGACAGAACAGTGTGGGAAGCAAGTTATGGGGAAATGTAGGAAGCTGCTTTAATTCCGAGTCTGACCATTGACCCGTCTTGCTCAGTATTTGGATCTGTTGACAATGGCTCTCCAGGGTTTCAGCCAGAACATTCCCATCCCTACCTAGATATTCAAGGGATTGAACCTGAGGCTTTCTGCATGCAAAGCAGCTGTTCTACCACTCAGCTATCGTCCTTTCCAAAGGGGCAGCTTCATATAGGAGAAGGCAATCCCAGCCCTACCTGGAGATTAAACTTGGAAGCATTTGAATGCAAAGCTTGTGCTTTACCACTGAACTCCAGCCCTTCTCCAAATGAAACCCCCCTTGTGACTTTAACGCACAAGACAAGAGACTTTAAATGCTTCACAAAGCAGATGTTGCTTGGTTAAGTTCTCTTGAGATCCATTTCATAAATGAAGATGGCAAGTCTTTGCATCTTTCTTTCTTCCCCATGTGATCAATCATGAGATTTTTGGCATGAGATCAAGAATGTTACAACACCCCCCCCCCATATAAGCCATAATCTTTGCATGGCTTATTATATTGAACACTTCAGGTGTTCAATATATATAAATGAACATGAGCTGGAGAGATCATAGCAATGATGGAGTGTAAGTGTTTAGGAGGAGGGCTGTAATAGATATCAACTATTCTCTGGGTGTGCATATAGGAAAAAACATGCATATGGTCCAGACATCTCTTGCGATTCCTCTGTTCTGTATACCATCTTTCATATGTCACTTTGAATAGTGAGGGTGCAGAATTAAATTTCATTAATGTAGATCAGCTATCCCTGAACATACCTTACCTCCCCTTTAAAAAATGCAGTTAGGGTGATTAAACAGTGGGGAGAAAGGTAAGACGACGCTTTCGGTGCATTTTTATTTCTGCATTATTGAATAGAAGCAGGATTGCTGTACAGAACAAAATGATCAAAACAAATAAATTACCTTGAAGGACAGCCTTTGCTATACTCGCCTTTCAGCGGGTGGCGCTGTGGTCTAAACCACTGAGCTTCTTGAGCAGTTTGAATCCCCACGACGGGGTGAGTTCCCGTTGCTCTGTCCCAGCTCCTGCCAACCTAGCAGTTCAAAAGGACACCAGTGCAAATAGATAAATAGGTACTGCTGTGGCGGGAAGGTAGACGGCGCTTCCGTGCGCTCTGGTTTCCGTCACAGTGTCCCCTTGAGCCAGAAGCGGTTTAGTCATGCTGGCCACATGACCCAGAAAGCTGTCTGTGGACAAACGCAGGCTCCTTCGGCCTGAAAAGTGAGCTGGACTTTGACAGGACTTAACTGTCCAGGTGTCCTTTACCTTGACCATTTTGCCTGCATGGCTGTTCCTGCTCTGCAGGGTACATACTGCAATGCTTCATACAGTCATGTTTATGGAAAGGGGCAATTATTCAAAAAGTAGCTTCTTTCCTTTGATCAAGTTCTGTCTAGATTTTGTTAAATCTTATGTTCTGGCTTGTGAACCAGAGCAATGCATTTTTTAAAATTAGGAACTGTTAAATTTGCTACACCCGGTGTACAGACTTTGTCGTGGCTACTGTCTGACATGTATAAACTGCAACTGACTGCTAATGTGTGCAGTGTAATTCTAACCAACACTGATGGTTAACTGGAACCAGGGAATGTAGTTTTTTTAAGGAATCCAGAACAAACTAACAAAAAATTGGTCCAGATCAGAGGAACAATCTGAAGGCTGCTGATCATGCCAGCTTTTAGAAAGGAAGTTGCATTCCCAAAATTACAACACAGATTGAAAGGCGGGTGGGTGTGGGGGATTCCCTGGTCCTGAATGGGGTAATTGTGCCCCTGAAGGACCAGGTGTGCAGCCTGGGAGTCATTTTGGACTTACAGCTGTCCATGGAGGCGCAGGTTAATTCTGTGTCCAGGGCGGCTGTCTACCAGCTCCACCTGGTACGCAGGCTGAGACCCTACCTGCCCGCAGACTGTCTCGCCAGAGTGGTGCATGCTCTAGTTATCTTCTGCTTGGACTACTACAATGCGCTCTATGTGGAGCTACCTTTAAAGGTGACCTGGAAACTGCAATTAATCCAGAATGCGGCAGCTAGACTGGTGACTGGGAGTGGCCGCCGGGACCACATAACACTGGTCCTGAGAGATCTACATTGGCTCCCAGTACGTTTCTGAGCACAATTCAAAGTGTTGGTGCTGACCTTTAAAGCCCTAAACGGTCTTGGTCCTGTATACCTGAAGGAGCGTCTCCACCCCCATTGTTCTGCCCGGACACTGAGATCCAGCACCGACGGCCTTCTGGCAATTCCCTCATTGTGAGAATAGTGTTTTACTGGTGATTTATAATTGTTTTACTGATGTACTTGTCAATTATTCTATGCAATTTATGTTGCATTTCTGATGTTCTACAATGCTACTGTTATTTATTGTTTGTAAGCTGCTTTGCAATCCATGCGATCGAAAAGCAGTGTAGTATTATTATAAATCAAATCCATCCAGTAGTTCTGCAACATTTGGAGAACCAAACGTCTCCCCCCCAACACACACATTTGTTGCAGCTCAGCAACATCTGGAGGGCCGCAGGTCCCCCACCCCTGATTTAAAGTGTGCTTGATCATCAGCACGTGCCGTCTGAAATCCTGAAAGGGAGTGAATTGACAAGCTGTAAGTCCCATCACCTCCTGGCAAATAGAAGGGGAAGAAATGGAGGCAGTGAAAGGTTTTACTTTCTTGGGTTCCATGATCACTGCAGATGGTGATAGCAGTCACAAAATTAAAAGACGCCTGCTTCTTATGAGAAAAGCGATGACAAACCGAGACAGCATCTTAAAAGGCAGAGTCCTCACCTTGCCAACAATGATCTGTATAGTTAAAACTATGGTTTTCCCAGTAGTGATGTATGAAAGTGAGAGCTGGACCATAAAGAAGGCTGATCGCCGAAGAATTGATGCTTTTGAATTATGGTGCTGGAGGAGACTCTTGAGAGTTTCATGGACTGCAAGAAGATCAAACCTCTCCATTCTGAAGGAAATCAACCCTGAGTGCTCACTGGAAGGACAGATCCTGAAGCTGAGGCTCCAATACTTTGGCCACCTCATGAGAAGAGAAGACTCCCTGGAAAAGACCCTGGTGTTGGGAAAGATGGAGGGCACAAGGAGAAGGGGATGACAGAGGACGAGATGGTTGGACAGTGTTCTCAAAGCTACCAACATCAGTTTGACCAAACTGCGGGAAGACAGGAGTGCCTGGCGTGCTCTGGTCCATGGGGTCACGAAGAGTCGGACACGACTAAACGACTAAACAAGAGCGAAGAAGAAGCTGCGTTTCCCAACTTTGGCCTGTAGGGGGCGGGAATCTAGAGTGGACCATTCCTTCCCCGTTGCTAGGATACGCGAGAAAACATCCCCTTTCCGGCAGCTCCTGAGCTCTCGGCTTTCTTCCTTCGCCAAGCGGATCCCTCCCGCCAGGATGGTGGGAGGGATCCCAGCCAAGGGAGTCCCCAGGCCAGCGTATCCGGGGAGGTTTTTCGACCGCTTTCCCGAGCTCCCCACAGTGAGTTTTCTCTGCCCTTCGCCTCTGCCCTCCTCCTCCCCTCTCCCTTTCTCTCCCCCCCCCCGCATCTTTATAAAGATGTTTGACTGACACTTGCTCATCCCTTCCGCTCCTCTTTAACGTCACGCCTCTCCTTAAAACAGCTCCAGAGAGCAGCCTGGAGAAGGATGGCACTTTCAAGGGGGTGGGATCTATAAGATGGCCATAATTTGCAGGTGGAATGTGCATCCTCTGGCATCAAAAGACCAGACGATTGCTAGTTAGAGGGCTGGATCCACTCTTAAAGGGCAGATCCACACCATGCATACAAAGTACACCCAACACTCGTTTAGAGCGCAGAGCTTCCGTCCAAAGCAGCCTTTCTGAACCTGTGGGTCCCCAGATGTTATTGAACTACAACTCCCATCACCCCTAGCTAGCAAGGCCAGAGTTCAGGGATGATGGGAGCTGTAGTCCAACAACATCTGGGGACACACAGGTGAATCCTGGGAATTGTAGTTTTCCCCCTTGCACAGCGGCAGTTCCCAGCACCCTTAACAAACCAGCCCAAGTCACTAGCTTAAGTCCTATTGATTTCAATGGCTCAAATCATGGCTAACAGTGCGCTCCTAACATGTCTACTCAAAAGTAAGTCCAACTGAGTTCCATGGAGTTTACTGTGAGGCAAGTGGGGTTAGGATTGCAGCCTAAGGCTGGATCCAGCCTAGACTTGATAATACCAGGCAAAATGAACCAGCAGTCTGACCTGGTATGTATAAGGCTGTGTACACACTATATTGTTAAAGCACATTCAAAGCACAGTCTTTCCCTCAAAGAACTCTGGGCACTGTAGTTTGTTAAGGGTTGCTGGGGATTGTATCTCCATAAACGATGAACCCATAGATCATGGAAATTATTTATTTTTTGGCTATAGAGCGAAAAGGTATGCACAAATGCGAAATGAATTTTATTCAGACATATACCTTTATAAACATATCAGTGTTGTGAGCGTTTTTGTTATTACGATCTCTTGTCTATGTTGTTTGTCTTTGCTTGCTTTTTTCAGGCTGGAAAGCTGATGTCCATTGGAGAAACAGCTGGCCATTGTCTCACTGACGTCTTTGTAAGCACCCTATTTGACTATTGATTGTCCTATGTACAGACCACTGTGGGTTATTATTTTCTAACTATTCTCCCTCCAGACCATTATAGACTTACTATTTTACGTTAACAACATATTACACATATTGTAGGGACGTGGGTGGCGCTGTGGGTTAAACCACAGAGCCTAGGACTTGGCGATCAGAAGGTTGGCGGTTCGAATCCCCGTGATGGGGTGAGCTCCCGTTGCTCGGTCCCAGCTCCTGCCCACCTAGCAGTTCGAAAGCATGTCAAAGTGCAAGTAGATAAATAGGTACTGCTGCGGCGGGAAGGTAAACGGCGTTTCCATGCGCTGCTCTGGTTTGCCAGAAGTGGCTTAGTCATGCTGGCCACATGACCCGCAAGCTGTACGCCGGCTCCCTCGGCCAATAAAGCGAGATGAGCGTCGCAATCCCAGAGTCGGTCACGACTGGACCTAATAGTCAGGGGTCCCTTTACCTTTACCTTACACATATTGTACAAGAGAAGCTCAAAGGGACTGTAGTGTCCTGTTTGGGGTGAAAACAAAACAAAACAAAACAACACCTGGTATTGACTGTAGTGGATCCTGAATGTCAGTAGTTTTCTCAGTATTCATTACTTGAACTTGCTTAGGGCTGCAATCCTAAACACATTTACTAGGGAATGAGCCCCACGGAACATGGGGCAACTTCCTTCCTTCCAAGCAAACATCCATAAGTTTCAAAAGCCTCAATGTAGTCAATCACAAATATACAAATAATTTTTCAAATTTATTTAGAAAACTCTTTGTATACCACTATTCATAGAAACATCAAAGCCACTTAGAACCAACATACATATATATACACACTGTACAATAAAAGCAATTTTGAAAAATTGAAATCAGATGAGTAACCCTACAAAACATTACAATTGAAAATACACAAAATGTGAAGCTTTCATTATTTGTCTTTTCTGAGGTTGTCAAACACACAGCTGTGACTTTTAAAAAACAAAACACAACAACTTATTTCTGGAAGCTTGAGGGCTGACTATAAAAGGAAACCTGATATTCCCACCTAACTGTGCAGGTGTCTAAAATGGCTTACAAGTAATTGGATTGTGTTGACTACAAAGTAGTTTCTGTTGATTCTGTTTTTGCTCATATAAAGCCCACTATGCTTGTTGGTGTTTTTTTGTGTTTTAGGTAGTTAAATCCATGTGTCCCAGTTAATACTAAAGACAGAACCAGGTCACTAGTAGATTTTGTATTTTCAAAAAATGGGAGGATATAATTTTTCTTTTCTTTTTCTTTTTGTCCCAGTAGCCTGGATGCCTTTTAAAATCTGTCTGGTGTCCTGTGAGGCTAACCTAATTATGTCTGCCTACATTTTCCTGCACAACGTCTTAAGACAGTTATGAATTGCAGACTTGGGAGCAACAACTGCTTTTCTTAGCTACCCTCTTAGTTTTCCTCAACACTCAGCCTGATGAAGAATTATGGAGAACCCAGACGCTTGTCCATTAATTTGCGACATTCTGATTGGTCCAAATGAAGGTGTTAATTACTTTTCTGGGGGATTTCCTTGCCCTGCCCCGCCCAACGGACCAACTCAGCTATCTACAGTATTTGCAGGAATATTCTTAAACTCTTTTCTTCTTGTCTTATAGCCAATTACTCCACCTGTTGTAAAAAAGTTTCGAAACACCAGCAACCCTTCTCCTGGTGCAGAGAGAATATTTTATGGCCGAGCAAACGATCCTGATATTGCATCACATTTGACACATGGCATAAAGTCCGTCAAGTCAATCTCTGTAAGAATTTTAAAATAATATCCTTTTGACTCATGGTTGGGAAACACAATCCTGATTGGCCCTGTGCCAGGGGCATTTGATGGACATAAACTGGGATATGCTTGTCCCCTATAAGATTACCATTTCTAATATACAGTGGTACCTCGGGTTAAGTACTTAATTCGTTCCGGAGGTCCGTTCTTAACCTGAAACTGTTCTTAACCTGAAGCACCACTTTAGCTAATGCGGCCTCCTGCTGCCGCCGCGCTGCCGGAGCACGATTTCTGTTCTCATCCTGAAGCAAAGTTCTTAACCTGAAGCACTATTTCTGGGTTAGTGGAGTCTGTAACCTGAAGCGTATGTAACCTGAGGTACCACTGTATCTCTGTTGACCTAAGTCTAAACATGGAACCTTGGGTGGCAGTGGGCACTTTGGGGTTTTTAAGAAAATGCTGTGGGCACCAGTCACAAAATGGCTGCTGTGAGGGTGTGGCATAATACAAAATGGCTGCCTGGTGGGCATACCATAATGGCATCAGTGTAGGAGAGACAGAGCCAGTGGGTCAGCTGGGCTGGGTCATCTCTTTCCTTCACAGCTACTCCCTTACTCATCACTCACCACTTGTTTCCACATGAATCCAGCTCAGCCTGTCCTCCATCAATGGACAGCATGAGTTTTTTATTCTTTTGCCCCCTGTAAGTAGAGCAATTCTGGAAACCAGATATAAATCCATTAGATTGTATCCTCTGCCTCTGGTAACATCCCTTTGGGCAGTTTGGGGACCTGTACTTTACCCATACCATTTTCTTAAAAGGATGGGATGTGGGGTGAAGTTGTAGTCACTCAACTGTGATCTGTTTTTTGTTTAAAGAATTGAAATGCTAGTATTATTGCTTTCACTAGAAGCATTGCAGCAATAGAAACCAATGACGTTTCGATTAGTGACATCGCTCGGTGGTTGACTTATACATACTAATACATACAAACGTCTGCTGCTGTGCATTCTGAATGATGCCTTTCTAGAAATAACAATTAAGAATGTATATTTGCAATGCTACGTTACACAAAGGTGGTCTTAAATATGAGGATTGTGGCATTTGATAGATTTAGAATGCACAGGAATGAAAGTTGTGTGTCCCTTGTATAGGAAACACATACTTTTTTGTGCATTTTGCAGCGTGCACCAGAAGGCTAATAAACGAGTGTAATATGAGATAGTTCAGAATTGCAGAACTGATGTACTTGATGTGGTGTGAAATTTCTTCAGGTGGCATCGCTGGCAAATCCACCTCCGAAAACATGCTTTGAGCAAAAACTTCAAGAGAAGAAAGAATCTGTTTACGCAAGCGTTCGCGAAGCACCTCTTGGGAGATCCCATGATCAGTCGTTACACTTACCCAAAGGCATGGATGTGACTAACACTCTTTTCGGAGGAAAAGTGATCAGAGGTAGAAAAAATAGTACTAAAACAAATCATTGATGAATGGCTGGCAATTCCATTGCAAGCTCATAGGGTCTTCTTTTATGCATACACTCAAAGGCATACACTGTTTCATAATTTTTTCAACTATTATGGGCAACATTCAGTGATGTTCACCCACTTGTGCAATAAGAATATACTTGGGCAATGGGACTTTTTGTTTCTCTTCTGCCACCTCTAGCACCTCCCCTCCCACAAAAAAAAAACCTGCCCTAGAAGGTCCTTCAACCCAATGAGGACACACAAGGGCCATAGGGTGGAGGAGAGGCCCCACTGTGTGGCCAGAAGTCCATTCTTGCTGTGTTGGATCTCATCCTATGTTTGGAATAAGGCACATAGGAGATTGCCATTCAATCTTATAACAACATGCAGGTATAATGTATATTTGGGGACATGGGTGGCGCTGTGGTCTAAACTACTGGTAAGGTTACCAGATTTTTTTCAATGGATCCAGGGACACTTTTCAACTTCAATGGATTTTGAATGGGGACTGACTTGTAAATCCAGGGACTGTCCCCGGGAAACGGGGACACCTAGTAACCTTAGTCTAAACCACTGAGCCTCTTGGGCTTGCTGATCACAAGGTCGGTGGTTCGAATCCCCACGACGGGGTGAGCTCCCGTTGCTCTGTCCCAGCTCCAGTGAACCTAGCAGTTCGAAAGCACATCAAAGTGCAAGTAGATAAATAGGTACCACCCCAGCAGGAAGGTAAACAGTGTTTCCATGCGCTCTGGCACTCGTCATGGTCCACTTGACCCGGAAAGCTGTCTGTGGACAAACGCTGGCTCCCTCGGCCTGAAAACGAGATGAGTGCCACAACCCCATAGTTGCCTTTGATTGAACTTGACTGTCCAGGGGTCCTTTACCTTTACCGTTTTACCTTGACTCTGATGTACCCTATGGTCTCTAAACCCTGCATTGCAACTGTTTCCGGAATAAAGTACGTGAACGATCCTTAAATACATGTGGTCTGTTATTTGTCAAGAGTTTTAAGATGTTGTTTAGATCAGGTTATTTCATTACATGTAACGGTTCACTTTCAGAGGGTCCTAGTGGAGACGTTATAAATCCACCAAAGACATTTGACGAAGTCCAGAGGGAAGCAGAAGAAGGACATGATTTGTATGTTGTAACACACAATGATTATTACGTTGGTGAGTAAGAAGGAAAAGGAAAAGTCATACATAGATATTATTTTTTAAATGACCATTGATTATTGCCATTTTGCATACATAAAAAATAAACTTGACACCAGTAAGAAATTCTTTCTAAAGAGCTGTTAAGAAATGCAGTAATCTCATGACACTTTTCATGGAAGCTCTGTATTGGAATGGCAATTGTATTATGTTACAAATATAGCATATTCAACAAATGTCATAGGTTGTAGCCTGGCAACAAGTCACTCTCTTTCCACATCACTTGGTTATGATCCTAGACTTTTCTCATAATGCCCAGCGGCTTGTAGCCAAAATGCTGAGGTTTGTTTTTACTTTATTATTTATTTATTTCATAAAATGGATACATTGCTTGATTGTTAAAAACAACAACCCCAAAACACCTCAAAGCGGTTTACAAAAAGATAAAACAATAAAACTGAGGGAAAAAAATCACAACCATATTTTAAAACATACAAAAGTTAAAATGCTAAGCAGATTAACACCACCTCAACTTTCTAAGCATCTGGGTTGGGTTTTTGTTCATTTATGGTGTACATAATAAATAAATATCCCCCATTTTTCCCCCACAGGGGAGTCGGTTAATAGAAAATATAACCCATCTATGTTCAATAGATTCAATCTATATGGAAAGGAAACCCCCCACTTCAACGATGGACGAAATGTAGCTAGAACGTTACGCTGGTTCCCTGATCTGCAGATGTAAGTTGCATTATATCAGTTAATGATGCTTGGCTTGCCTCAGTTACAGCTTCCTGGTGACATACGTTTTGAATAAATAGCAGGTTACTCTTTATACCTTTTCTGGCATCAGTTATCCTCAATGATGTTGCCTCAGGAGACATAAAAGTGTCACCATGTTGAATGCACAAAGTTGTGCATTTCAAAAACATTTCAAGTTTTGAGGATCCTACTGCTCTGGGGAGATATTTGGAATCTACTTTTGCCTCATCTCCTTTTCACCCCTTTTATGTTGATGCGTTCTCCGAGAGCTAGAGATGTTGGGAAGCGGTGTGATTCATGTCTGCTGATTGATCCCTCTTGACCACCCGATTCCCTGGCTAGAATTTCCTGGCCGGATGATTTTGCCTGCAGTAGTGAAGATTTCTCAGTGCCCTCTGACCTGCTCCCTTGGTGGCACACTGTGTAAGATGCCGCCGGGACCACATCACACCGATCCTGAGAGATCTGCATTGGCTCCCAGTAGGTTTCCGAGCACAACTCAAAGTGTTGGTGCTGACCTTTAAAGCCCTAAACGGCCTCGGCCCAGTATACCTGAAGGAGTCTCTCCACTATCATTGTTCAGCCCAGACTCTGAGATCCGGCTCTGAGGGTCTTCTGGTGGTTCCCTCATTGTGAGAAGTGAGGCTACAGGGAACCAGACAGAGGGCCTTCTCGGTAGTGGCGCCCACCCTGTGGAACACCCTCCCTTCAGATGTGAAGGAAATAAGCAGCTATCCTATCTTTAAAAGACATCTGAATGCAGCCCTGTTTAGGGAAGTTTTAAATATTTAATGCTGTACTGTTTTTAACACTTGATTGGGAGCCACCCAGAGTGGCTGGGGAAACTCAGCCAGATGGGCGGGGTATAAATAATAAATTATTATTATATATTATTACTAACTCTCAAGGCTCCAGTTTTTAGAGTGGCACATCATTTAACCATCCTCCTGCTGAGGGCAGGCTATCCTTATTTTAAATTTTCCTCTGCATATTTGATTGCTTGCATAGCCTTATTTAGGTGTCATACAATACTAGAAATACAAAATGAAAGTGGGGATGACCACACTGGCTCTGCTTCCCTATCGCTGACCCTTGCTGTTCTCCATAAGATAAAGATCAGGCTTCAACATCACACAAGGGCAGCGGTGTAGCTAGGAGAGATGCGTGGCTCAGGCGCACTGCAGGCCCCACGGTAAGTGCTGCCCCTCCCACAGTGTGGCATGCAGTGCACCCCACCCCCTAGCTACACCTCTGCACAAGGGCTAGATCTACAGAGCTATTAAAAAAACACTGTGAAAACGGTCTGCAAAAAAAAAAAATAAAGTTCACCATTGAAAATATAATTGAGTTGCAATTTCAGCTCCACAGCGCCACCTTGTGTCACGGTGTTATAACATTTTGACTAATGTAGCTGAGTTCAAGGAACCTGCATAGATGGAAGCAGGCTCCCTATTGTGGACCAACTCACAGTGGCTCCATCCTCTCAGAGAGCTTGAGGCAAGAAAGGGAACAAACTGGACACGGTCACATTTTGGGATTTAAAAATTGGCCAGTTGCCCTCCTGCTCATGGAAGACGAGAGGGAGCAGAGCTACGATTCTCAATTCCAGTCTCCCCACTTATGTATTGTATTTCAGGATTTGTTTAGTGCCAGAATAGTGCTAAGGTCTTGTGATGATGAATGGAGGATCATAGTATTTGGGCTGGCAGTGAATTATAAAGCCCAATGCATTGAAAATTAAGACATATTTTATGCTAATAAGTTCCCGGATCAGATTATTAGTGGGGCACTATTCTCCAATTTACTAAACACAATGGTTGATCGAGTCTTGAGGTTCCCCGTGATGATGATGGTTTATCAACTCAGGCTTTTAGGCCTGTCCTCTAAGAGTATCCTGCCAATGATATTTTAGATCGCTTCTGGTTATCTCTACTGGGTGTGACATGACTCAAAGGGTAAAGAGCCAGAAAATGAACTTTAAACAATTTTCCTAATTAACTTTAAAACACATACCATTAACCAAACACTACATTACCTGAACCTTACCTGCCTTTTTAGAATTTAGTTTTATGAAAGTGTTTTAGCTTTCTCAGATTAGAATAGACATTGATATGGTGGAGCCACATATAATGGATGAGGTCCATCTGATTTACTTTTTAATTATGGTTTTAATGTTATATGTTGTAAACCACTCTGGGATTCTAACTGATGATGATGATAATGATAATCTGTTGCAATTCAACTATTTTGCAGTTACCCTTTTTTTTTTTTAGGAAGAAATCAGCACATTTGGTGTCTAAGATAAGTGATGATTTCAAGGAAAAATTTCAGCCTCAGCTTGGAAAAGTCCTTGATCCGTAAGTGAATTAAGAGGGAGTCTTCACAATGGACCCTCCATGAGAAATTAGTTGGTTGTGTGTAACTGGCGCGCGTGTGTGTGTCCTGTTCCTTTTCTGCATCTTCCTTTCTGTGAGTGACATAATACAGTGACATAATACAGATTACTAGCAGACGCAATCATTTAGAGAGCCTCATAGCCTCATATCATCTTGGCTCACATTTTGAGATGTTCTCTCAGGCCAGAAAGGGCTGAGGTGATAGTTAAGTGGCAGAAAACTCTGTGAAGCTTTACCACAAGGTGAGCAATCCAACAATTTCAGATTTCCTCCACGGCTTCTGTGTGATTAATACAATATGCAAGTTTGCCCTAAGAATGCATTCCACCACTGCTACAGTGTCTGCCTGCCAACTTGAGCAGTGATGGTGGCCTGCCCATCTTAGAGAATGTCAAAGGAAGTTGAGTGTAGGAGCATGGAATTGGACACCATAGTATTCTTCAGTTAGTCCCCAAAGAGTTTAATGCCTTACAAGCAACATTAAAAAATAAATAAATCCCCCCAAAATTGTTTCTCTTCTCCTGGTGATTGTAGAAATGAAGACATGGGTTTAGCCAAGTTGCTCAAACAAAACCATGATCTGAAAACCGTTTTACTGAGTATTGCAGCTCCAACTTTTTCTATATCCAATTCTGCTAGGCTGCCATGTGTGCTTAGCATGCTTTAAAAACCCCTTTTTCTTTTCTGACAGATACATGAAAAAGACTCTATATGCACATCGATATCTGTTAAATAAGAAAACAGCTTATTTAGGCTGCGGGGTCTCTTTTGCTCTCTAAAGAAATGTAAGCATCGCGATCAAAGACATTTATTGCCTGCTGTGCAAATATTTCTGACAGTTATTACTATGTGCTAAAAGGAAAGAATGTGTAAAAGAAAAGGATTCTCAGTCGTGAGTGGCTTTGATTCATGTAGGAAAGCCCAAGTGAAGACATTTCAGGTGAACTCTTACTAAATGTCTTCATCAGTTTTTCATCTTCGCTTACGGCACAAGAGGTGACCTGACAGACAGATCTATCTTTCATGTCTAAAGCAAAGATTACGCTGGGGTGAAAAAAATCAAGCCTTTATCTAACACAGGGGTGTCAAACTCAAATTCATCGGGGGCCGCATCAGCAGTTTGGTCACCCTCAAAGGGCCGGTTGTATCTGTAGGACTATGTGTCCACTCAATATAAAAACAAGTGGAGGTTTCCTGAATGCATGTAAAGTGAAGTTTTCCTGTGTAGAACGGCCGGCGCCGCTAGAGGGCAGACGTTCTCTGGCTTGTAGGCTGCTGTGCATGCACTGAAGAGGCGGCTTTCTTGTGTCAAAAGAAAAAAAGCGATAATAAGAGGTGAAGGCTGGCGGCCGCCGGTGGCTACACGGGCCACATGACGAGGTCTGGTGGGCCGGATTCGGCCCGCGGGCCTTGTGTTTGACACCCGTGATCTAACAGATTCTTTTCATTTTTTAGTATAGCAGACACACTCAACGTTCCTCCAGACCATACATTTGGAGTGCTTGTTTGTCCTGAAGAATATGGCAAGTATATACACGGCCTCCCTGCTTATTCACAAGGATGTCTTGGGAAATTGTTTGGAAACTCAGGCTGTCCCATAGCACTCCTGCAAGATGGCTAATTGGGAGTAGTAGATGGAAAGATATCTCACCAGCAGACTATTGGTTGCAAGTGCTTACCTGTAAAGCCCTGGGTGCTTCTTGAAGGAACACAAACCCCCCTTTGGACTTCCTCTCATCTTCAGATCATTTGAAGGCTCTTTTTATGGAAGCTCTTCAGAGCTAAGGCAGGGTGCAGTCAGGGAGAAGGCCCTTTGAGTAGTGATGTCCCCTGGGAGCAGGCCCTCTCAGAGGTTCAGAAAGTCCTAGGCTACATTCAACATTTGAGGCTCCTAGCCATAAAAATAAAAATGGCATGTTAACAAAAGCACCCAAAAAGAAAAAGAGTGCTTTGTTTATATGAGGGGTCAGCAAACTTTTTCAGCAGGGGGCCGGTCCACTGTCCCTCAGACCTTGTGGGGGCCTGGACTATATTTTTTTTTGGGGGGGATGAACAAATTCCTATGCCCCACAAATAACCCAGAGATGCATTTTAAATAAAAGGACACATTCTACTCATGTAAAAACATGCTGATTCCCGGAACGTCTGCGGGCCGGATTGAGAAGTTAATTGGGCCGGATCTGGCCCCCAGGCCTTAGTTTGCATACCCCTGGTTTATATAATCAGCTGGTGATCTGAGAGGACACATTCATCATGGTCTTATCTTCTGCCGTCAGAACAAATATATTTTCATTAATATTGGTGAATATTTCACACCCTTTAATATGACAAAATCTATTGTTATGTAACACAGAGCATATATCGCCTAACAAATCGCATTTCTGATTTGCTTAAACAATCCACATTCCTTTTATAACATATGGCACACACTGCACGATAAAAGCCTGTAATTTCATCAGGACAAGTTATTTGTTGTTTACTGTTGTAACAATTGTTTTCTCAAAATTTATCTTCTGTACCATGAAAAATAAATACAGTGGTACCTCGAGTTAAGTACTTAATTCGTTCCAGAGGTCCATACTTAACCTGAAACTGTTCTTAACCTGAAGCACCACTTTAGCTAATGGGGCCTCCTGCTGCTGCCGTGCCGCCAGAGCCCGATTTCTGTTCTTATCCTGAAGCAAAGTTCTTAACCTGAAGCACTATTTCTGGGTTAGCGGAGTGTGTAACCTGAAGCGTATGTAACCTGAAGCGTATGTAACCCGAGGTACAACTGTAAAAAGAATTTTAAAAGAATTGCAGCTGTAGGATGAGCTGGAGACCTAGGCCAAATGGCCTGCCTGCCCTGTCCTCTCTGAGTGGCCCTGCCTTGGAAGCTTGCCTTACACCTAGTCTGATGTTCTTTCTGCACAGGGTATAAATGCTTAGAATAATGAAACAAAATATGGCTACCTCTAGCAGTAGGAGCCCTCCCTGCCTCTGTTCCCTGCAGGGATACGGTGCAGTCGGGATTGAGAAAGGGATTGCTGAAGTATCACACAACAGCTGAAATGTGGTCAAGCCACAGTTTTCATTGACTGTTTTTTTCTATAGGTGTCGGGGACCTTCTTCATCAAAGGCTTCCTAGTGAATTCCTTCGTGGAAAAGACAGAGAAAGGGCTGTCTTTGCTGCGATTCGACAGAATCTGAAGAAAGCCAATTACCACAACTTTGACACGTTATTGCAAGCCTTCAGGCATTATGATAAGGTGAGCCTTGTGCCAAGATGTCAAGCTCATGACAAGCGAATGCTGCGGGAAATGCCTATATTCTTGCTGTTAGCGTTGTACTTGGAATAATACAAATACTGCCGCGGTAAATAGTTACCAGCACTTGTACTGCCTTTAATCTGACACTGTACCCTGGCCTTTGAGCCATGAGATGTATATGTTCAGGGCCTACCCTATTTTTTGCGATTGCAATTTTTGCAATTTTAAGTTTTTAAATAGTGGAAGTAGCATACCAAAACACATTATATTAGGGGAAATTGCTTTACAGAAATTAGGAAGAATTGCCTGCAAACATGTCTATTAAGAGAAATTCGCACAAAAAATGGGTGAATTTTCATTAATACCTTTAATAAATAAATAAATATAATAATTGCAAACTGATGTGGAAATGTGGAGAACTAAACCTAAGAGTAAGGGACGCGGGTGGTGCTGAGGTCTAAACCACTGAGCCTTGGGCTTGCCGATCAAAAGGTCGGCTGTTCGAATCCCCGCGACGGGTTGAGCTCCCGTTGCTCGGTCCCTGCTCCTGCCAACCTAGCAGTTTGAAAGCACATCAAAGTGCAAGCAGATAAATAGGTACCGCTTCAGTGGGAAAGTAAAAGGTGTTTCCATGTGCTGCTCTGGTGTCGGTGTTCCATTGCACCAGAAGCGGCTTAGACATGCTGGTCACATGACCTTGAAAAACTGTCTGCGGAGCGGATAAACGCCGGCTCCCTCGGCCAGTAAAGCAAGATGAGCGCCACAACCCTAGAGTCGTTCGCTACTGGACTTAATTGTCAGGGGTCCCTTTACCTTTAAACCTAAGAGTGAGAAAATTAGAAACTGAATTTTACAGATTCACCCATTCCTAAGTACAGTAGTACCTCAGGTTAAGTATTTAATTCATTCTGGAGGTCTGTTCTTAACCTGAAACTGTTCTTAACCTGAAGCACCACTTTAGCTAATGGGGCCTCCTGCTGCTGCCGTGCTGCTGGAGCCTGATTTCTGTTCTTATCCTGAAGCAAAGTTCTTAACCTGAAGCACTATTTCTGGGTTAGCGGAGTCTGTAACCTGAAGCATATGTAACCTGAGGTACCACTGTACAAGCAAGGACAGCCCAAAGCATTTTGCCGCCCGCTCCAAAGATGGTATCCCCCCACCCCACCCCATTTCAAGAACAGAAGTCAACCAGAGTGTGAGCTGCCTTTTGCTTCAGCACTAGCAATGGGATAGCATCTTCCATTTCACCTGAGGCAGCAGGCTAGCGGGGTCTGGGACCCTTCCCAACAGAAGGGAATGGCTGGAGGGCTCAGGATGACCTGCTAGGGAACTTCTGCTGTGGCCTCCCAGAAACTCCCCCCCCCCCGCTGAGTCATAGGGCCGGCCTTGGGTGCAAGGGTCGTAGTTCAATTAAAATGCATTTTTATTACACATTGTGCTGTTTAACTAGGATGGTGATCGGAAAATCAGCAGAGATGACTTGAAGAAGGCCTGCTTCCAGCTGAATCTGGACTTGGATCAAGAGCTCCTGGACGCTTTATTTAATTACTGCGATTTGGATCAAGACGGGTTTATAGACTATCTGGAGTTTGCGAACTTCCTTAACTGGAAAGACAAAACGTCTATCAAAGAGTATGAAGAAAAAATAATCACGAAAGGTATGTGGGAAATACGGTTTTAAACCACAGATGTGGTTCTAATGTACGTATACATACATGCCTGGCTCTTCTTTTTTTAAAAAAAAAAAGTTTAGGGGTACTCTCATTTTGACTCAAGAAAATCACCATTTTATAGTTCAAATTGGGGAAACTAAATACAGTAAATGGACAAAAGTACAAAGATTCACAAAATCTTTAGGGGTATGCATCCCCCTGCGTCCCCCCAGAAAAAAGCACTGCATACATGCATATATACATGTCAGGGGCTCAGGAGCAGAAGCACAGGGGAGAGAGGAAATGGAGAGCGAAGGGGAGGAATCCGAGGGCAGCGTAGGGGAGTATGACAGTGACCCGAGAGATTCCATGAGCTTCTCCAGCGAATCAGAAGATTCCCAGAAGGGGGCGCCGATGGTCAGGGCAAGGGGGGTCCCAGGGGGGACGCACCAGAAACAAGGGGCGAGCAGGGACTCCCAAAGCAGCAGCAGGGGATCAGGACCAGCTTCCCCACCAGAGCGTAGTGGGGGGGAAGAGTCACATGTGTCAGGACCAGCGTCTCCTCCAGCGGGGAGAGAAGATGAGTCAGGGCTCACCACGCCTCCATCGGAAAGTGGGGAAACGGAGGGGAGGTCGGTTCCAGCTAGCCTCCCCGAAGGGGGGAGCAGTGACAGCAGCAGTGCAACGGTTAGGAGGAAGGTCGCAGGTTGGGCGCGCACGCCAAGTTCAAATGTACAGGCGCGCGGGACAGCAGGAAACCCGGATTGGGAACCAGGTCCTAAAGCCCGCCGGAGGGAGGGGGAAGATTCAGGGGACTCAGCGTCAGAAGAGTCTAGGAAGGGCGAGACCCCGACGGACAGGCGGAACCAGAGGAGGAAAGAGCAGAGGAAGAGGTGGAGCAAGGCTAGAGTCTTAAATTGGTGTCTGGGGGAGGAGATTCAGACGGAGCTTCAGCGGTCTAGAGTTTGAGACGTAGGGCTGCACGCTGCGGCTGTGAAAGTGAAACTGAACTTCAATAAAGACTTTTATACTGAACAACGAAGCGGCGTTGGTCCTTTGTGAGCTGGGACCTCGGGCAGCTCTGACAATACATATATTCATACAAACACACACACACACACACACACACACACACACACACGATTCCATGAGTATTCCCTAAAGCAGTGATTCCCAACCTTTTTGTTACAGTCTACACAAGTCCAAACTTATTTGGTATGGTGACCCATTGTTTTTTTATCAGGTGAATTTTGAACCTTACCTTTTCAGCCGCTTTTGGTTTTGTGCATTTTAACTTCACGCTTGCCTGTTTTATAACCATTACTTGAGGCATCCAAGCAAAAATGTATCTAGCACGCCTCTTAAAGTGGAATTTTTTTGGGAAATATTTATAGTACTCACAAAGTTATACATAGCTTTGTTTATGGGAATGTAAGAATACCAACCATCTTATTGCAAGATATTGCTCCGTGAGTTATAAACACGTATTTTAAAAACGTATGGTTATATAAGCAGTGTTAGATGTAATGAACTACAAATAGTTTGAATAGTTTTATACATGATGAAGTCCATTTTCTCAAGTATCAGTATGATGACTGAGTTTGCCTGTCAGCCATGTTATATCTGGAGGGCGCTGCAATGGGGTTGCAACTTTTCGTGACAGTAACAAATATTTTTGCCATTTCGTTATCATTTATTTTTCACAGGCAGAAGACCAGCGGCCTTTGACCTCATTCCACAAGAAGCAGATCAGGATGCTGTGCTGAAGAAGGAAGACATAGTACTAAAGGAACCGGGAAGTGAAGAGAAAACACCCAGAACACTTTCGAGACCGACAGACCGGGTGTTTTCTGACTACCGCACAACCTCTTCTCAGTATAATGCAGTTGTAGGAGGCATTCCGTCATCATGTATGCACAAGACGTCCTTTTCATTGCCAAGTTATTTAAAATGTTTGCAGATGCCACTGGCAAATGTAATAATTAAGCATGTTGTCACTAAGGGTACTCCAGACGGCAGTTGCTTTTGCTCCAAGTTGTGGCATTGTGGTTTGCAACGGGGAGTGTGGAAAGTGCCATATAAACACACATACACACAGAGACCCTTGCACTACTTCTACTTCTTCTTCTTCTTCTTCTTCTTCTTCTTCTTCTTCTTCTTCCTCTTCTCTTCTCTTCTCTTCTCTTGGGATCACTCATAGCCAAATAAGATTGTCTTCCATAAACACGAGTCCGTAACTCGAGTCTTCCCTTAACAGCGAGTCCCTAAGTGACTGTGAAGGCCAGTTATGGATCCACACATCCTTCCACAGTGGGGAGATAGGTTTACGGGTGGGAGTTGATCATGGTGAGGGTTTGCCAAGCATGCCTTCCTCTTAGCGCGTTTCTCCCTTTTGTCCTGAGTTGGAGCGTCTTCAAAGCCCATGACACCTCCGGTAAAGGCTGTTCTCCTTGCACTACCCCCATGTTCAAACCATTAAGCAACTTACATATCTTGCATACCCTCCAAGTGTCCCTGTTTTCCAGGGACAGTCCCAGAACTGAAAAAGCCATCCCGACTTCTGATTTGATCCTGGAAAGATGGGGGGGGGGAGGATGAGCCGGCGCTTGTCCTGAGCGGTGGCGGCGGCAGTGGCTGCTGCGAGGGACCACCCCATTGCCTCTCTATGGCCACTGCTGCTGGCCTCCTCCCTTGGGCACCTCGTAGCAGCTGCTGGAGTGCAGGCGAGAAGGAGAGGTTGTTGCTCCTGAGGTTCAGCCACGCATAATGTGCCAGCCCTGAGGTGCTGGCAGAGGCCAGGGCCACCCTGAGCGGGAAGAAAGGGGAAGCAGAGCAGAGCACAAGGAGTCTTGATTAAAAAAAACCCAAAACCTTTGTGCGTCCTCATCTAATCTTTCCCCTTCCCACACATTTCACACATTTATTGGTGTGTGTTTTACCTTTTGTAAATCTACCAAAGAATCAAACCAGGTTTAAGGGGTTTTCGCAGGATGGTGGAGGGTGTGTGTGTCCCGTTGGTGTAGTGGTGGTGGAAATGCTGGGGGGGAGGAGGAGAGATGAGGGGTTGTGGAGGGTCATTTGCGAGGGAGTGAGAAATGTCCCTATTTTCATGTCAGAGGGCATGAGCTTGCATATAGTTTCCACTTCTTTATCCTGGCCTTTGACACGAGAGTCACACATTTTCAGGACCCACTCTATTCCTATGACTGCAATTTGTTTAACCTGCTTTAATATTGAATATTTAAATTGCTGTGAGCTGAGACCTTATGGTGAAGGACAGGTAAGAAATAGAAATAGGAAGAAGAATACCCCAGGGTCATTTCCATAAGCCCTATGCAGACTGGAATTTGAACCTCCCTGCATGTTCCCTGTAAGGGTCAGATGTGCCAAAACTGCATTTTTGTACTTCAGTGCCTCATGATCAAGAACCCTTAGTTCATTTTTGGATACCTGAATCAAATACAAATAAGTAAGAGCTGTTCGACAGTGGAATTTGCTGCCAAGGAGTGTGGTGGAGTCTCCTTCTTTGGAGGTCTTTAAGCAGAGGCTTGACAACCATATGTCAGGAGTGCTCTGATGGTGTTTCCTGCTTGGCAGGGGGTTGGACTCGATGGCCCTTGTGGTCTCTTCCAACTCTATGATTCTATGAACCAGAAATACAAATGCTACTAGTATAAGTCTGATTTTCAGTTTGGTTGTAAATGTAGCTCATGATCCAGCCAAAGTTAAGAGCTTTTAAGTCTTGTTTTTAACAAGAGTTTCACTTTCTCCCATAGAAATCAATTAAACTTGCTTCTTTGGGCTAACTCCAGTTAGCCCACAGTGAGAACATCTCTTTTTCTTGCATCTCTTGTATTCATGTCCCCAGTTTCAGCTTCATGTGATAACATAAAACCCAGATGTGTACAAAAATTAAGGGAGCACTGAATTTTGAAAAGAAAACTTTGGGTTGGAAACCCAGCTCTTTAACAGAATCTGTTCATTTCAAGTATATTGTGTGATCTGGTTCTTTGTGAACAACTTCCTCTAACACATTGCTTCTTCCCTTCCTCTCGTTACCACCTATTTTCCTACAGATTACCCACTCCTCGGTGTCCCAACCATTCGTTCAGACATTCCGGCCCCTCGATTTCGCCGCATCAGTGACAACACTAATTATGGTGATCAAGCCACTGTTTATGGGTTGTTATACCCCTCGATCTATAGCAATAAAGGAGTGTACGAGACAGACTTCTTCAAGACAAGATCAAAGGATGAGGTAGAGGACATTTTTTGAGAGTTCATTCATATCAGCTCTACAATTCTATGAGTCTATGAGTGCTATCTAAGCCAGGGGTTCACAGATTTCACCCTCGCCAACTTTCTTGAATACTGAAGCATCCACAAGCGATTACATAATTTGCTTTGTCTAAGATCTGTGTATTCTCACATCATGGATTTAGTATTTTAAAAAAACAAACAAACAACAAGATCTGACAACATTTTATTGTATTCATGAATTCCATTATATATGACGCGAAACTTGGTTTCCAGATTAGTCTCTTACATTTTATGCCTCCACCTTGTCCTGACACCGAGCTTTGCACTTTTCTCATCGTACTTGTTTCTAATTCCCAGAATGGTGGGCCTAATTATTTTCCTTAATAAATGCACATTGTACAACCACACAGCTACCTGCGGATAAATTTGAAGTTGGGTGAAGATATTAGCAGGAGAGGTTAAAGCTTAAACAGCCAACTTCAATAAAGTATTTGGGGAGGGCAGGTAAGCCCCACCCTACATAATCACATGATGCGGCACATGCACACCATTTGAATGGCAAGGTCCATCAACTAGGGAGGGGCCTGGCTCCCTCAAATATTTTATTGGGGGAGCCAAAGGGACCACGGCCCCTAGCAGTTGGCTGCTATATTGAGCAGGGACTGTGGTGCTGCCTTGTTAGAAGATCTGTGGTCAAACCTGATTGGATTACTCCAGTCATTTCCAATCTGGTGCCCTCTAGACGAATGACAACCCCCATCTTGCTGGCTGGGGCTGATGGAAGCCAAACTACGGAAAACATCTGAAGGGCACCAGGTTCAGGAAGACTGGCTTAGTCCACATTTAGTTAAAATCCCCATCTTTAGTGGCCCATTTAGTGTGTTGTCTAAAGCCTCACTAACCTGCAGTAAATAATTATTTATCTCAGTATCAATTCTATGATCTGCACATGTGTTTATTCCTTCTATTTCAACTGGAGATTATAACTATACTGTATATTCTTTTGTAGATTGCACGCATCTTGCGAAACATTGGCGTGAGCCTTTCAGATGAAAGTTTTAATGAAGTATGGAGGCAGGCCAGCCAGAAAGATCACAGAGGAGAAGTTTGTGTAGAATCCATCAGGAATGTGCTGGACGAGATGCAGGCAGCACACATCAAGAGCAGATAGCGGTGGTTCTCCAGGTTCTGTGGTTCTAAATCTATTTCGCTGGAGGTCCCAGGCAGTATTCTTTCCCTGTATGGAGTGGATTATCCCATTATTATTTGGCTTGCAAAAAAAGAAAGAATTCTGTACATATGA